>NC_143028.1:440000-1040000 GCF_057628025.1 Oncorhynchus mykiss
TTCCCAGAGTTACAGGCTAGCTATCTCACACACAGCTTATACCTGAAGAGTTCCCAGAGTTACAGGCTAGCTATCTCACACACACAGCTTATACCTGAAGAGTTCCCAGAGTTACAGGCTAGCTATCTCACACACACAGCTTATACCTGAAGAGTTCCCAGAGTTACAGGCTAGCTATCTCACACACACAGCTTATACCTGAAGAGTTCCCAGAGTTACAGGCTAACTATCTCACACACAGCTTATACCTGAAGAGTTCCCAGAGTTACAGGTTAGCTATCTCACACACACAGCTTATACCTGAAGAGTTCCCAGAGTTACAGGCTAGCTATCTCACACACACAGCTTATACCTGAAGAGTTCCCAGAGTTACAGGCTAACTATCTCACACACAGCTTATACCTGAAGAGTTCCCAGAGTTACAGGTTAGCTATCTCACACACACAGCTTATACCTGAAGAGTTCCCAGAGTTACAGGTTAGCTATCTCACACACACAGCTTATACCTGAAGAGTTCCCGGAGTTACAGGCTAGCTATCTCACACACACAGCTTATACCTGAAGAGTTCCCGGAGTTACAGGCTAGCTATCTCACACACACAGCTTATACCTGAAGAGTTACAGGCTAGCTATCTCACACACACAGCTTATACCCGAAGAGTTCCCAGAGTTACAGGCTAGCTATCTCACACACACAGCTTATACCTGAAGAGTTCCCAGAGTTACAGGCTAGCTATCTCACACACACAGCTTATACCTGAAGAGTTCCCAGAGTTACAGGCTAGCTATCTCACACACACAGCTTATACCTGAAGAGTTCCCGGAGTTACAGGCTAGCTATCTCACACACACAGCTTATACCTGAAGAGTTCCCAGAGTTACAGGCTAGCTATCTCACACACACAGCTTATACCTGAAGAGTTCCCAGAGTTACAGGTTAGCTATCTCACACACACAGCTTATACCTGAAGAGTTCCCAGAGTTACAGGTTAGCTATCTCACACACACAGCGTATACCTGAAGAGTTCCCAGAGTTACAGGCTAGCTATCTCTCACACACAGCTTATACCTGAAGAGTTCCCAGAGTTACAGGCTAGCTATCTCACACACAGCTTATACCTGAAGAGTTCCCAGAGTTACAGGCTAGCTATCTCACACACACAGCTTATACCTGAAGAGTTCCCAGAGTTACAGGCTAGCTATCTCACACACACAGCTTATACCTGAAGAGTTCCCAGAGTTACAGGCTAGCTATCTCACACACACAGCTTATACCTGAAGAGTTCCCAGAGTTACAGGCTAACTATCTCACACACAGCTTATACCTGAAGAGTTCCCAGAGTTACAGGCTAGCTATCTCACACACACAGCTTATACCTGAAGAGTTCCCAGAGTTACAGGTTAGCTATCTCACACACACAGCGTATACCTGAAGAGTTCCCAGAGTTACAGGCTAGCTATCTCTCACACACAGCTTATACCTGAAGAGTTCCCAGAGTTACAGGCTAGCTATCTCTCACACACAGCTTATACCTGAAGAGTTCCCAGAGTTACAGGCTAGCTATCTCACACACAGCTTATACCTGAAGAGTTCCCAGAGTTACAGGCTAGCTATCGCTCACACACAGCTTATACCTGAAGAGTTCCCAGAGTTACAGGCTAGCTATCTCACACACAGCTTATACCTGAAGAGTTCCCAGAGTTACAGGCTAGCTATCTCACACACACAGCTCATACCTGAAGAGTTCCCAGAGTTACAGGCTAGCTATCTCACACACACAGCTTATACCTGAAGAGTTCCCAGAGTTACAGGCTAGCTATCTCACACACACAGCTTATACCTGAAGAGTTCCCAGAGTTACAGGCTAGCTATCTCACACACACAGCTTATACCTGAAGAGTTCCCAGAGTTACAGGCTAGCTATCTCACATACAGCTTATACCTGAAGAGTTCCCAGAGTTACAGGCTAGCTATCTCACACACAGCTTATACCTGAAGAGTTCCCAGAGTTACAGGCTAGCTATCTCACATACAGCTTATACTTGAAGAGTTCCCAGAGTTACAGGCTAGCTATCTCACACACACAGCTTATACCTGAAGAGTTCCCAGAGTTACAGGTTAGCTATCTCACACAGCTTGTATCTCAAATCAAATCAAATTGTATTTGTCACATATGCCAAATACAACAGCTTTCACCTTACAGTGAAATGCTTACTTACAAGCCCTTAACCAACAATGCAGTTTAAAAATACAAATAAAAGTAACAAATAATTAAAGAGCAACAAGAGTCAATGTGCGGGGGCACAGGTTAGTCAAGGTAATTGAGGTAATATGTACATGTAGGTAGAGTTAAAGTGACTATGCATAGATAATAAACAGAGAGTAGCAGCAGCGTAAAAGAGGGGGGAGAGTCAATGCAAAAACTCTGGATAGCCATTTGATTAGCTGTTCAGGAGTCTTATGGCAATTTTTAGGGCCTTCCTCTGACACCGCCTGGTGTAGAGGTCCTGGGTGGCAGGAAGCTTGGCCCAAGTGATGTACTGGGCCGTACGCACTACCCTCTGTTTGAGTTTGAGTTTATTTTATTTTTACAGGGCACATTAATCAACGTTTCAGTAAAAGTACCGGTTTTAGCCAGCAGGCTAATTTTCAACCGCAGTCCCTGGGCAGGTTATTAAAAACAATTACAATATAGACAATCATTGAGCAGTGAGCACACGCAGAGCAACATAGGACAAGCAAGACATAGCATACAGACAGAGCAACATAGGACAAGCAAGACATAGCATACAGACAGAGCAACATAGAACAAAAAGCAGCAAGACAAAATTCATAAAAGTAGTGCCTTGCGGTCGGAGACCAAGCAGTTGCCATAACAGGCAGTGATATACCAGTCAGGATGCTCTCAATGGTGCAGCTGTAGAACTTTTTGAGGATCTGAGGACCCATGCCAAATCTTTTCAGTCTCCTGAGGGGGATTAGGTTTTGTCGTGCCTCTTCATGACTGTCTTGTTGTGTTTGGACCATAATAGTTTGTTGGTGATGTGGACACCAAGGAACTTGAAGCTCTCAACCTGCTCCACTACAGTCCCGTCGATGAAAATGGGGGCGTGCTCTGTCCTCCTTTTCCTGTAGTCCACAATCATCTCCTTTGTCTTGATCAAGTTGAGGGAAAGGTTGTTGTCCTGGCACCACACGGCCAGGTCTCTGACCTCCTCCCTATAGGCTGTCTCATCGTTGTTTGACACTATTGTGTCGTTGGCAAACTTAATGATGTTGTTGGAGTAGTTCCTGGCCATGCAGTCACGGGTGAACAGGGAGTACAGGAGGGGATCAGCGTGGCGAATGTGTTCTTACAAACCCTTACCACCTGGGGGCGGCCCGTCAGGAAGTCCAGGATCCAGTTGTAGAGGGAGGTGTTTAGTCCCTCACATAGGTGTTCCTTTTGTCCAGGTGGGAAAGGGCAGTGTGGAGTACAATAGAGATGGCATCATCTGTGGATCTGTTGGGGCGGTTTGCAAATTGGAGTGGGTCTAGGGTTTCTGGGATAATGGTGTTGATGTGAGCCATGACCAGCCTTTCAAAGCACTTCATGGCTACATACGTGAGTGCTACTGGTCGGTAGGCAGGTTACCTTCGTGTTTTTGGGGACAGGGACTATGGTGGTCTGCTTGAAATGTTGGTATTACAGACTCAGTCAGGAACAGGTTGAAAATGTCAGTGAAGACACTTGCCAGTTGGTCAATGCATGCTCAGAGTAAAGGTCCTGGTAATCCGTCTGTTCCTGCGGCCTTGTGAATGTTGATCTGTTCAAAGGTTTTACTCACATTGGCTACGGAGAGCCGGAACAGGTGATGCTCTCATGCATGCTTCAGTGTTGCTTGCCTCGAAGCGGGCATAGAAGTAATTTAGCTTGTCTGGTAGGCTCGTGACACTGGGCAGCTCGCGGCTGTGCTTTCCTTTGTAGTCTGTAATAGTTTGCAAGCCCTGCCACATCCGACAAGCGTTGGAGCCGGTGTAGTACGATTCAATCTCAGTCCTGTATTGATGCTTTACCTGTTTGATGGTTCTTTGGAGGGCATAACAGGATTTCTTATAAGCATCCGGGTTAGAGTTCCTTTCCTTGAAAGCGGCAGCTCTACCCTCTAGCTCAGTACTGCTGTTGCCTGTAATCCATGGCTTCTGGTTGGGGTATATACGTACGGTCACTGTGGGGACGACGTCATCGATGCACTTATTGGTGAAGCCAGTGACTGACGTGGTGTACTCCTCAACGCCATTGGAAGAATCCCGGAACGTATTCCAGTCTGTGCTAGCAAAACAGTCCTGTAGCTTAGCATCTGCATCATCTGACTACTTCTTTATTGACCAAGTCACTAGTGCTTCCTGCTTTAGTTTTTGATTGTAAGCAGGAATCAGGAGGATAGAATTATGGTCAGATTTGTCAAATAGAGGTTGAGGGAGAGCTTTGTACACGTCTCTGTGTGTGGAGTAAAGGTGGTGTCGAGTTTTTTTTCTTCTGGTTGCACATTTAACATGCTGGTAGAAATTAGGTCAAACGGATTTAAATTTCCCTGCATTAAAGGTTCCGGCCACTAGGAGCACCACCTCTGGATGAGCATTTTCCTGTTTGCTTATGGCCTTATACAGATCGTTGAGTGTGGTCTTAGTGCCAGCATCGGTATGGGGTGGTAAATAGACAGCTACAAAAAATATAGATTAAAATTCTCTTGGTAAATTGTGTGGTCTACAGCTTATCATGAGATACTCTACCTCAGGCGTGCAAAACCTTGAGACTTCCTTAATATTAGATTTCGTGCACCAGCTGTTGTTTACAAATTTTACACAGACCGCCACCCCTTGTAGTACTGGAGGCAGCTGTTATATCTTGCCGATGCACGGAAAACCCTGCCACCTGTACGTTATCCATGTCGTCGTTCTGCCACGACTCGGTGAAACATCCCGTTGGTAGGATATTCGTCATCGTAGCTCGTCTATTTAGTTATCCAAAGATTGTACATTGGTTAACAGGACTGATGGGAGAGGCAGATTACACACTCGCCGTCGGATCCTTACAAGGCACCCTGACCTACATCCCCGACATCTCCAATTCTTTCTCATGTGAATGACGGGGATTTGGGCCATGTCGGGTATCTGAAGTAAATCCTTCACGTCCAACTCATTAAGGAAAAAAATCTTCATCCAGTACGAGGTGAGTAATCACTGTCCTGATATCCAGAAGCTCTTTTCAGTGATAAGAGACGGTGGCAGCAACATTATATACAAAATAAGTTACAAATAATGCAAAAAAAACACACACAATAGCACAATTGGTTAGGAATCCGTAAAACGGCAGCCATCTCCTCCGACGCCATTCTGTAGAGTTCACAGAGTTACTTGCCTCTCTGACATTCTCTAATTACAGAGGAGGGAAATCCAATCTGGATTATGTTCCTGTTCCTGATTCTGGAGGGAAAAACACATCAACTACCCCTGTATACTGTTCACTACTGTTCTCAAGCTCATAATGTAGAGGCTGACTGAAACTAAAACAAAGCTAATGATTAAAGATTGAATGGAATTATTCCACTATTTACTGTAATTGGCATCAAAGCCCATTTTCATTCATTGTCAATCATTTATCTTCAACAAATGGTCACAACATCCACCAGGCAAAATAGAAAAACAGGGTCTGCAGATTGATTTTACCACAGGCTAAATGAATTGACGTCTCAATTATCCTCAGAACAACAATAACTTCAGGTTATTTACCTTCAGATCTGTTACAGCAGAACAGCATTTCAATCAGTATCCTACAGTGTTGGTACATTAGGCAGGTGGAGGTTGTTGCTAGGTAGCAGGGATCATCACACACTCCTCCACAGTAACAGTGAGCAGATGCATTCCATTAGTTCCATTTGGCACTAAACAAAGTGTCTGTAGAACACTAACAACCCCCTCTCTCCGTGGCCATGGCTTCATCATGACATTACCCCTCACTGTAATCAATGGTAGCTGAGACACAGCACAGTTAGACACTGGTCTTGTTGTTGCTCTTGCTATAGACTAATACACAGTGGTAGAAATAGTGTCTCCATGCTCGTAGGATGTGGTTCATTTCATATCTAGTTTTGTAATGTACGTTTACCCCTGTGACTTAAACAAGGATGGAAGGGGAGGAATCAAGGATATTACTATTATGGATTGTCGTTATTGCAATTAGATTTTTTATATGAGTAAAACACCATTTTAAAATTGGTAAAAATATCATTTGATATTGTATTCTAGCCCGTACATGGTACATAGTCTCTCATGGGGTAAGGGCCTGATGTGGAGGTTACAGTATCAATGCCCTGTCCAATTTGTCTCTTTAATTGCAGTGTTGCTCTGGTGCTGGTTCTGTGCCAACACCAGAGCTGCTCTCCTTTCCCCTGAGGATGACAGGAAGTAGTCTCCATCAGAATCCGAGAGCTGTGATTGGACAAGGACATTAGGAAAATGAAGTAATGAAGAAAATAATCCATTATGATTCGATGGAAAAAATACTGTATACACAAACCTGTGTTGTGTGTGTGTGCGTGCACTCTTAGATGGACAACTGAAAAGCAGCTGTGACAATGATTCTGCAGTGTCAGAGGAGCTGTCAGAGAGACTCTCTCTTCCTGTTAGCCAGCATAGCCCAAGGGTACACTCATCTTCCCCACTGCAGAGGGACACGCACACTCTCTCTCTCTCTCTCCCTCTCTCTCTCTCTCTCTCTCCCTCTCTCTCTCTCTCGCTCTCTCTCCCTCTCGCTCTCTCTCTCTCTCCCTTTCGCTCTCTCTCCTCTCTCTCTCTCTCCCTCACCTCTCTCTCTCCCTCCCTCTCCCTCCTCTCCCTCTCTCGCTCTCTCCTCTCTCTCTCGCTCTCTCTCTCTCTCTCCCTCTCTCTCTCTCCCTCTCCTCTCCTCTCTCTCTCTCTCCCTCTCCTCTCTCTCTCCCTCTCCTCTCTCTCTCTCTCTCCCTCTCCTCTCTCTCTCCTCTCTCTCTCTCTCTCCCTCTCTCTCTCTCTCCCTCTCCTCTCTCTCTCTCTCTCTCCCTCTCCTCTCTCTCTCCTCTCTCTCTCTCTTCCTCTCCTCTCTCTCTCCCTCTCCTCTCTCTCTCCCTCTCCTCTCTCCCTCTCCTCTCTCTCTCTCTCTCTCTGTGTAATGCAGCTCTCCTTTCTTCTCCTCATGCTTTTCTGGAGGGCTGAAAAAGCAACTTGACGATTGGATCATTTAGCTACACAGTCAGAAAGATTTTTGTGACAAACGATTCAAAGAAAAATAATTCCTTATCCTTGTGGCTGTGATAAGGTCCACTTGTCATCTAGGCTACGGACTACTTTATTGAGGAAGAACATACTTGTTTTGATATGTGGTTGTCTCACCCAGCTATGTTAATAAGATGAATGTCCTAAATGTCAATGTACTAACAGGTCATAATAGCAGAGTGTGATTGATGTTGTGTCCTCAGGTCTGACTCAATGTTGTCCCTACTAGGAAATACACACAAATAAGGGATTACAACGCTTCAGTACAGTGTCTGTAATACAATTCTATTTTGACCAGATATATTCCTCTTTCAAAGTCTGTTTCTTAGTACGTGCCCATCGGTAGCCTCTCCCATTTGAATTTTCTCCTTCAGAGCATCAGAGACACTCACTGAGATAATAATAGGATCCTCCTGCTGTCGTGACCATAACACACTGAATCCCTGCTACCTCACCATCGATGAGACTTGCTGAAGCAGAAATAGGCCCTGCTGCTGTGGCTACTTGTAGAACTGTCAAAGGAAGAGGAGGACTTTGTCTCCACGGTCTGTTGCCCAGCCGGGTCGCACAAGATCCACTGTGAAATTAGACGTCCGGCCAGGTGAGCGGGACGTCAGGAGATGACACAAAACGGCCACTCGGGTCAATGGTGTCTGCTATTACCGTCAAGTACAAGGGCACAAAGCGAGACCCAAATGCAGACACAGGAGGCAGATGGTTGAGCTCTGATATTTATTATAGCAAAAGGGGTAGGCAAAAGGCAGGTCGGGAACAGGCGAGAGTTCATAAATCAGGTCAGAGTCCAAACAATACCAGGCGATAGGCAGGCTCGAGGTCAGGACAGGGAGAGGTCAGGACAGGGAGAGGTCAGGACAGGCTCGAGGTCAGGACAGGGAGAGGTCAGGACAGGCTCGAGGTCAGAACAGGCTCGAGGTCAGGACAGGCTCGAGGTCAGAACAGGCTCGAGGTCAGGACAGGCTCGAGGTCAGAACAGGCAGAGTGGTCAGAACAGGCTCGAGGTCAGGACAGGCTCGAGGTCAGAACAGGCAGAGTGGTCAGAACAGGCTCGAGGTCAGGACAGGCTCGAGGTCAGAACAGGCAGAGTGGTCAGAACAGGCTCGAGGTCAGGACAGGCTCGAGGTCAGGACAGGCAGAGTGGTCAGAACAGGCAGAGTGGTCAGAACAGGCTCGAGGTCAGGACAGGCTCGAGGTCAGGACAGGCAGAGTGGTCAGAACAGGCAGAGTGGTCAGAACAGGCTCGAGGTCAGGACAGGCTCGAGGTCAGAACAGGCAGAGTGGTCAGAACAGGCTCGAGGTCAGGACAGGCTCGAGGTCAGGACAGGGAGGGGTTCAGTAATCAGGTCAGAGTCCAAACTGTACCAGGCGATAGGCAGGCTCGAGGTCAGGACAGGGAGAGGTCAGAACAGGCTCGAGGTCAGGACAGGCTCGAGGTCAGAACATGCAGAGTGGTCAGAACAGGCTCGAGGTCAGAACAGGCTCGAGGTCAGGACAGGCTCGAGGTTAGAACAGGCAGAGTGGTCAGAACAGGCTCGAGGTCAGGACAGGGAGAGGTCAGAACAGGCTCGAGGTCAGGACAGGCTCGAGGTCAGAACAGGCAGAGAGGTCAGAACAGGCTCGAGGTCAGGACAGGCTCGAGGTCAGGACAGGGAGAGGTCAGAACAGGCTCGAGGTCAGGACAGGCTCGAGGTCAGGACAGGGAGAGGTCAGAACAGGCTCGAGGACAGGCTCGAGGTCAGAACAGGGAGAGAGGTCAGAACAGGCTCGAGGTCAGGACAGGCTCGAGGTCAGAACAGGGAGAGTGGTCAGGCAGGCAGGTTCGGCATCGGGACAGGCAAGGGTCAAAACCAGGAGGCCTAGGAGAAAACAGAGACTGGGAAAAAACAGAGACTGGGAAAAAACAGAGACTGGGAAAAAACAGAGACTGGGAAAAACGCTGGTTGACTTGGCAAAACAAGACGAACTGGCACAGAGAGACAGGAAACACAGGGATAAATATACTGGGGATAGTAAGCGACAACTGGAGGGGGGTGGAGACAAGCACAAGGACAGGTGAAACAGATCAGGGCGTGACACAAGTAGCCTTGTGTCTTGTTAGGGTGTTGTGGACAGGGTTGGTAGATGGTTGTAAGCCTGAACCGTGGAGTTGTTTTTGCTTTCATCCTATACCAAACCATAACCCAAAACTCAACCACTCAGAATGAATCCCAAACCATATCCCAGAACTCATCCACTCAGAACGAATACCAAACCATATCCCAAAACTCAACCATTCAGAATGAATGCCTAAACTTAACCCAAAACTCAACCATTCAGAATGAATGCCTAAACATATCCCAGAACTCAACCATTCAGAATGAATGCCTAAACATAACCCAGAACTCAACCATTCAGAATGAATGCCTAAACATAACCCAGAACTCAACCATTCAGAATGAATGCCTAAACATAACCCAGAACTCAACCATTCAGAATGAATGCCTAAACATAACCCAGAACTCAACCATTCAGAATGAATGCCTAAACATAACCCAGAACTCAACCATTCAGAATGAATGCCTAAACATAACTTTCTAAAGTTGACGTTTATGGACAAACGTCTGATTCGGGAATGAAGCTGTGAGCACTTGTTGCTACTGCCACCCAGGTTTGGGAGTATAGGATTAATGAATATCATGTGTTTAAATGAGAAGGAACACAGACAATAGCTCCATGAACAACCTCAACCTTATGTGTCCCTTGTGCACACGGAGTATAGTCTACTTTAACATCCATAGTTATCAAATGTTTGTGAAGCACATTGGCACAAAAACACATTAATATAAATTAGAAATACCTACTCACATGGACCTTCTCTTTCACTCTCACAAACTCCTCACTTTAACTGTGGCTGTTATTTCCATCCAACCACCAGACCAACCCCAGCTAGGCCATCAGACCCAGAGCCATCTATGTAATGTGACTGTGTGAGAGAGGAGGTTCCGACTGGGAGCTGGTCTTGCCATGTTGGATTTAGTTGACCACGCGTGGGAAGGTGCTAAACCGTAAACTGCTGACCTGCTGCAGCGTGGTGCTCTGTGGGTAATGTGAGGGGACAGAATGTTGCTGCCTGCGGAACACAGAATGACCTGGAGTGTTCTGGAGTGTCTCTGTCGTGTTCTATACTAGAGTTCTTTCTGTTTCTGTAAAGCCTCAGACTCACACCGTTTCCCTTTTGGGTAAAAACAGGCCATGTGCACAACATCGTTTTTTAAAATTCATTTGACACGTTTTGGTTTTCAATTGTGATTTAGCATAATGTTCTGTATTGTTACTATATGATAATAATGGTGTTCTGTTTTTACACCTTAATGACAATGACAGATTCAAATGACCCTCAAAGAAAGGCCATCTATAGGAGAAAGGAAGACTTGGCCACCAGGGCCCACCAGGTGCGTCCTTATTGACATGTCTCCCTGATCAACAACAGGCTGACAGCTGTCTGTTTACCAGACCTGTTTACACATCTCCACATATTAGGGGGAACTTTAAATTGTAAATTAATAATTATAGGTTTGGGTCATATTGGGCTCCTGAGTAGTGCATTGTTCAGGTTGTGTAAATACACACACACACACACACACACACACACACACACACACACACACACACACACACACACAGTCTTGAAGAGCTAACACTTCAGTCCCATTTAGAAACCTATTTTCCCTAACCTCTAACCCCTAACCCTAAACCTAACCAATACTCTTACCTTAACCGTAACCCTTACCCAAAAACCTAACCTTAACCCTAACTCTAATCCTAAACCTAAATATAGCTCCTAAACCTAACTCTAAACCTAACTCTAGCTCCTAACCCTAACTCTAAACCTAATTCTATCCCAAAAACGAATTCTAACCTTAACCCTAAACCCCCCACAAATAGCATTTGACTTCATGGGGCCAGAAACTCCCCAGTTGGTCAAAATGTTGTTTGTTTACTATTATTGTGGGGAATTCTGGTCCCCGCAAGAATAGTTAAACATGTCCACACACACACACGTGCACATGCACACGCACATGCACACACACACACACACACACACACACACACACACACACACACACACACACACACACACACACACACACACACACACACACACACACACACACACAAACCTAGGAAAGGAAGAAGCAGTACAGTGAAGAAAGAGGAAATGGGAGAGTCGTGTTTAGTATTGATCGTTCTGGGATTCAAACCGGATCTGTTGAAACCAGAGTTTTCCTCTCTTCTCTTCTCTATTCTTCTCTCTTCCTCTCACTTCTTCTTTCCTTTGTTTCCAGAGCTTTGAGGAGAATGTCACAGGCAGCATGAGATTAAAGGAACAGGGACACGTTCCCTGCAGAGAGCTGAGAATGGTATCTCAATGAGCTGATGTGTTCTAGAGCCTGTGAAATGGTGATAAGCCACATTTCATAAATACATGTGTTTTAATGTGTTCAAATGGAATGAATGACGCTTTCTACTGCAGTGCTGTCTTGCATAAAGTATTTAAGCTTTTAAAAATGATGTTTTTGGACTGGTGCTGCAGTAAGACTAATTCCCATCCTGCCGATGGATAACTTGCCAATTCACTGAGGTAAGTCCATGAAATATTTGCAGGTCAAAAGTCAATCATTTAGAATATAGTACGTAAAACAGCTGTAGGCATACTACATACAAAGCCAAACCTTGAAATAAATTGGATTTGTTCATAGTAGCTGATGTGAAATGTATGTTCAGATGCCCCCCAGCTACAGCAGACTGACCTCCCAGCCACAGCAGACTGACCCCCCAGCTACAGCAGACTGACCCCCCAGCCACAGCAGACTGACCCCCCAGCCACAGCAGACTGACCCCCCAGCTACAGCAGACTGACCCCCCAGCCACAGCAGACTGACCCCCCTAGCCACAGCAGACTGACCCCCCAGCCACAGCAGATTGACCCCCCAGCTACAGCAGACTGACCCCCCAGCTACAGCAGACTGACCCCCCAGCCACAGCAGACTGACCCCCCAGCCACAGCAGACTGACCCCCCAGCAACAGCAGACTGACCCCCCAGCCACAGCAGACGGACCCCCCAGCCACAGCAGACTGACCCCCCAGCCACAGCAGACTGACCCCCCAGCCACAGCAGACTGACCCCCCAGCCACAGCAGACGGACCCCCCAGCCACAGCAGACTGACCCCCCAGCCACAGCAGACTGACCCTCCAGCCACAGCAGACTGACCCCCCCAGCCACAGCAGACTGACCCTCCAGCTACAGCAGACTGACCCTCCAGCCACAGCAGACTGACCCCCCAGCTACAGCAGACTGACCCCCCAGCTACAGCAGACTGACCCCCCAGCTACAGCAGACTGACCCCCCAGCCACAGCAGACTGACCCTCCAGCCACAGCAGACTGACCCCCCAGCTACAGCAGACTGACCCCCCCAGCCACAGCAGACTGACCCTCCAGCTACAGCAGACTGACCCTCCAGCCACAGCAGACTGACCCCCCAGCTACAGCAGACTGACCCCCCAGCTACAGCAGACTGACCCCCCATCTACAGCAGACTGACCCCCCCAGCCACAGCAGACTGACCCTCCAGCCACAGCAGACTGACCCCCCAGCTACAGCAGACTGACCCCCCAGCCACAGCAGACTGACCCCCCAGCCACAGCAGACTGACCCTCCAGCCACAGCAGACTGACCCCCCAGCTACAGCAGACTGACCCCCCAGCCACAGCAGACTGACCCTCCAGCCACAGCAGACTGACCCCCCAGCTACAGCAGACTGACCCCCCCAGCTACAGCAGACTGACCCCCCAGCCACAGCAGACTGACCCCCCAGCTACAGCAGACTGACCCTCCAGCCACAGCAGACTGACCCCCCAGCCACAGAAGACTGACCCCACAGCCACAGCAGACTGACCCCCCAGCCACAGCAGACTGACCCCCCAGCCACAGCAGACTGACCCCCCAGCCACAGCAGACTGACCCCCCAGCCACAGCAGACTGACCCCCCAGCTACAGCAGACTGACCCCCCAGCCACAGCAGACTGACCCCCCAGCCACAGCAGACTGACCCCCCAGCCACAGCAGACGGACCCCCCAGCCACAGCAGACTGACCCCCCAGCCACAGCAGACTGACCCCCCAGCCACAGCAGACTGACCCCCCAGCCACAGCAGACTGACCCCCCAGCCACAGCAGACGGACCACCCAGCCACAGCAGACTGACCCCCCAGCCACAGCAGACTGACCCCCCAGCCACAGCAGACTGACCCCCCAGCCACAGCAGACGGACCCCCCAGCCACAGCAGACTGACCCCCCAGCCACAGCAGACTGACCCTCCAGCCACAGCAGACTGACCCCCCAGCCACAGCAGACTGACCCTCCAGCTACAGCAGACTGACCCTCCAGCCACAGCAGACTGACCCCCCAGCTACAGCAGACTGACCCCCCAGCTACAGCAGACTGACCCCCCAGCCACAGCAGACTGACCCTCCAGCCACAGCAGACTGACCCCCCAGCTACAGCAGACTGACCCCCCCAGCCACAGCAGACTGACCCTCCAGCCACAGCAGACTGACCCTCCAGCCACAGCAGACTGACACCCCAGCTACAGCAGACTGACCCCCCAGCTACAGCAGACTGACCCCCCAGCTACAGCAGACTGACCCCCCAGCTACAGCAGACTGACCCCCCCAGCCACAGCAGACTGACCCTCCAGCCACAGCAGACTGACCCCCCAGCTACAGCAAACTGACCCCCCAGCCACAGCAGACTGACCCCCCAGCCACAGCAGACTGACCCTCCAGCCACAGCAGACTGACCCCCCGGCTACAGCAGACTGACCCCCCAGCCACAGCAGACTGACCCTCCAGCCACAGCAGACTGACCCCCCGGCTACAGCAGACTGACCCCCCAGCTACAGCAGACTGACCCCCCAGCCACAGCAGACTGACCCTCCAGCCACAGCAGACTGACCCCCCAGCTACAGCAGACTGACCCCCCCAGCCACAGCAGACTGACCCCCCAGCTACAGCAGACTGACCCCCCAGCCACAGCAGACTGACCCCCCAGCCACAGCAGACTGACCCTCCAGCCACAGCAGACTGACCCCCCAGCTACAGCAGACTGACCCCCCCCAGCCACAGCATACTGACCCCCCAGCCACAGCAGACTGACCCCCCAGCTACAGCAGACTGACCCCCCAGCTACAGCAGACTGACCCCCCAGCCACAGCAGCCTGACCCCCCAGCTACAGCAGACTGACCCTCCAGCCACAGCAGACTGACCCCCCAGCCACAGAAGACTGACCCCACAGCCACAGCAGACTGACCCCCCAGCCACAGAAGACTGACCCCCCAGCCACAGCAGACTGACCCCCCAGCCACAGCAGACTGACCCCCCAGCTACAGCAGACTGACCCCCCAGCCACAGCAGACTGACCCCCCAGCCACAGCAGACTGACCCCCCAGCCACAGCAGACGGACCACCCAGCAACAGGAGACTGACCCCCAGCCACAGCAGACTGACCCCCCAGACACAGCAGACTGACCCCCCAGCCACAGCAGACTGACCCCCCAGCCACAGAAGACTGACCCCACAGCCACAGCAGACTGACCCCCCAGCCACAGAAGACTGACCCCCCAGCCACAGCAGACTGACCCCCCAGCCACAGCAGACTGACCCCCCAGCTACAGCAGACTGACCCCCCAGCCACAGCAGACTGACCCCCCAGCCACAGCAGACTGACCCCCCAGCCACAGCAGACGGACCACCCAGCAACAGGAGACTGACCCCCAGCCACAGCAGACTGACCCCCCAGACACAGCAGACTGACCCCCCAGCCACAGCAGACTGACCCCCCAGCTACAGCAGACTGACCCCCCAGCTACAGCAGACTGACCCCCCAGCCACAGCAGACTGACCCCCCAGCTACAGCAGACTGACCCTCCAGCCACAGCAGACTGACCCCCCAGCCACAGAAGACTGACCCCACAGCCACAGCAGACTGACCCCCCAGCCACAGAAGACTGACCCCCCAGCCACAGCAGACTGACCCCCCAGCCACAGCAGACTGACCCCCCAGCTACAGCAGACTGACCCCCCAGCCACAGCAGACTGACCCCCCAGCCACAGCAGACTGACCCCCCAGCCACAGCAGACGGACCACCCAGCAACAGGAGACTTACCCCCAGCCACAGCAGACTGACCCCCCAGCCACAGCAGACTGACCCCCCAGCCACAGCAGACGGACCCCCCAGCCACAGCAGACTGACCCCCCAGCCACAGCAGACTGACCCTCCAGCCACAGCAGACTGACCCCCCAGCCACAGCAGACTGACCCTCCAGCTACAGCAGACTGACCCTCCAGCCACAGCAGACTGACCCCCCAGCTACAGCAGACTGACCCCCCAGCTACAGCAGACTGACCCCCCAGCTACAGCAGACTGACCCCCCAGCCACAGCAGACTGACCCTCCAGCCACAGCAGACTGACCCCCCAGCTACAGCAGACTGACCCCCCCAGCCACAGCAGACTGACCCTCCAGCTACAGCAGACTGACCCTCCAGCCACAGCAGACTGACTCCCCAGCTACAGCAGACTGACCCCCCAGCTACAGCAGACTGACCCCCCAGCTACAGCAGACTGACCCCCCAGCTACAGCAGACTGACCCCCCCAGCCACAGCAGACTGACCCTCCAGCCACAGCAGACTGACCCCCCAGCTACAGCAGACTGACCCCCCAGCCACAGCAGACTGACCCTCCAGCCACAGCAGACTGACCCCCCAGCCACAGCAGACTGACCCCCCAGCCACAGCAGACGGACCCCCCAGCCACAGCAGACTGACCCCCCAGCCACAGCAGACTGACCCTCCAGCCACAGCAGACTGACCCCCCAGCCACAGCAGACTGACCCTCCAGCTACAGCAGACTGACCCTCCAGCCACAGCAGACTGACCCCCCAGCTACAGCAGACTGACCCCCCAGCTACAGCAGACTGACCCCCCAGCTACAGCAGACTGACCCCCCAGCCACAGCAGACTGACCCTCCAGCCACAGCAGACTGACCCCCCAGCTACAGCAGACTGACCCCCCCAGCCACAGCAGACTGACCCTCCAGCTACAGCAGACTGACCCTCCAGCCACAGCAGACTGACCCCCCAGCTACAGCAGACTGACCCCCCAGCTACAGCAGACTGACCCCCCAGCTACAGCAGACTGACCCCCCAGCTACAGCAGACTGACCCCCCCAGCCACAGCAGACTGACCCTCCAGCCACAGCAGACTGACCCCCCAGCTACAGCAGACTGACCCCCCAGCCACAGCAGACTGACCCCCCAGCCACAGCAGACTGACCCTCCAGCCACAGCAGACTGACCCCCCAGCTACAGCAGACTGACCCCCCAGCTACAGCAGACTGACCCCCCAGCCACAGCAGACTGACCCTCCAGCCACAGCAGACTGACCCCCCAGCTACAGCAGACTGACCCCCCCAGCCACAGCAGACTGACCCCCCAGCTACAGCAGACTGACCCCCCAGCCACAGCAGACTGACCCCCCAGCCACAGCAGACTGACCTCCAGCCACAGCAGACTGACCCCCCAGCTACAGCAGACTGACCCCCCCAGCCACAGCAGACTGACCCCCCAGCCACAGCAGACTGACCCCCCAGCTACAGCAGACTGACCCCCCAGCTACAGCAGACTGACCCCCCAGCCACAGCAGACTGACCCCCCAGCTACAGCAGACTGACCCTCCAGCCACAGCAGACTGACCCCCCAGCCACAGAAGACTGACCCCAGCCACAGCAGACTGACCCCCCAGCCACAGAAGACTGACCCCACAGCCACAGCAGACTGACCCCCCAGCCACAGCAGACTGACCCCCCAGCTACAGCAGACTGACCCCCCAGCCACAGCAGACTGACCCCCCAGCCACAGCAGACTGACCCCACAGCAGACTGACCCCCCAGCCACAGCAGACTGACCCCCCAGCTACAGCAGACTGACCCCCCAGCTACAGCAGACTGACCCCCCAGCCACAGCAGACTGACCCCCCAGCCACAGCAGACTGACCCCACAGCAGACTGACCCCCCAGCCACAGCAGACTGACCCCCCAGCTACAGCAGACTGACCCCCCAGCCACAGCAGACTGACCCCACAGCAGACTGACTCCCCAAGCCACAGAAGACTGACCCCACAGCAGACTGACCCCCCAGCCACAGCAGACTGACCCTCCAGCCACAGCAGACGGACCCCCCAGCCACAGCAGACTGACCCCACAGCAGACTGACCCCCCAGCTACAGCAGACTGACCCTCCAGCTACAGCAGACTGACCCTCCAGCTACAGCAGACTGACCCTCCAGCTACAGCAGACTGACCCTCCAGCTACAGCAGAAAGACCCTCCAGCTACAGCAGACTGACCCCCCCAGCCACAGCAGACTGACCCTCCAGCCACAGCAGACGGACCCCCCAGCCACAGCAGACTGACCCCACAGCAGACTGACCCCTCAGCTACAGCAGACTGACCCCCCAGCCACAGCAGACTGACCCCACAGCAGACTGACTCCCCAAGCCACAGAAGACTGACCCCACAGCAGACTGACCCCCCAGCCACAGCAGACTGACCCCCAGCCACAGCAGACTGACCCCCCAGCCACAGCAGACTGACCCCACAGCCAGAGCAGACTGACTCCCCCAGCCACAGCAGACTGACCCACAGCAGACTGACCCCCCAGCCATAGCAGACTGACCACCCAGCCACAGCAGACTGACCCACAGCAGACTGACCCCCCAGCCACAGCAGACTGACCCCACAGCCAGAGCAAACTGACTCACCCAGCCACAGCAGACTGACCCACAGCAGACTGACCCACAGCAGACTGACCCCCCAGCCACAGCAGACTGACCCCCCAGCCATCGCAGACCGACCACCCAGCAATAGCAGACTGACCACCCAGCCATAGCAGACTGACCCCCCAGCCACAGAAGACTGACCTCCCAGCCACAGCAGACTGACCCCACAGCAGACTGACCCCCCAGCCACAGCAGACAGACCCCCCAGCAGACTGACTCCCCAAGCCACAGAAGACTGACCCCACAGCAGACTGACCCCCCAGCCACAGCAGACTGACCCTCCAGCCACAGCAGACGGACCCCCCAGCCACAGCAGACTGACCCCACAGCAGACTGACCCCCCAGCTACAGCAGACTGACCCTCCAGCTACAGCAGACTGACCCTCCAGCTACAGCAGACTGACCCTCCAGCTACAGCAGACTGACCCTCCAGCTACAGCAGACTGACCCTCCAGCTACAGCAGACTGACCCCCCCAGCCACAGCAGACTGACCCTCCAGCCACAGCAGACGGACCCACCAGCCACAGCAGACTGACCCCACAGCAGACTGACCCCCCAGCTACAGCAGACTGACCCCACAGCAGACTGACTCCCCAAGCCACAGAAGACTGACCCCACAGCAGACTGACCCCCCAGCCACAGCAGACTGACCCCCAGCCACAGCAGACTGACCCCCCAGCCACAGCAGACTGACCCCACAGCCAGAGCAGACTGACTCCCCCAGCCACAGCAGACTGACCCACAGCAGACTGACCCACAGCAGACTGACCCCCCAGCCATAGCAGACTGACCACCCAGCCACAGCAGACTGACCCACAGCAGACTGACCCCCCAGCCACAGCAGACTGACCCCCAGCCACAGCAGACTGACCCCCCAGCCACAGCAGACTGACCCCACAGCCAGAGCAGACTGACTCCCCCAGCCACAGCAGACTGACCCACAGCAGACTGACCCACAGCAGACTGACCCCCCAGCCACAGCAGACTGACTCCCCAGCCATCGCAGACCGACCACCTAGCAATAGCAGACTGACCACCCAGCCATAGCAGACTGACCCCCCAGCCACAGAAGACTGACCTCCCAGCCACAGCAGACTGACCCCACAGCAGACTGACCCCCCAGCCACAGCAGACAGACCCCCCAGCAGACTGACCCCCCAGCCACAGCAGACTGACCCCACAGCAGACTGACCACCCAGCAGACTGACCCCTCAGCAGACTGACCCCCCAGCCACAGCAGACTGACCCCACAGCACTACTGGGTCTAGACCACAGGTCTTGTTCTCTTGGTCACCAGGCAGTAGTACCCTGGGTTACTGGGTCTAGACCACAGGTCTAGTTCTCTAAGTCACCAGGCAGTAGTACCCTGGGTTACTGGGTCTAGACCACAGGTCTGTGGTGGGGAGTTGACCTCTTTGTTTAAATGGATCTCTATTTTTCTTACAATGTGAGTTAATCTTATGGCGGGATTAGACAGAGCCCCCACTGACCATTCATTCATAACAGAGTATCAAAAACATGACTCACATTTTACTAATTGTGAAGCCAATTTCCTGTTACACTCAACTACTGAAGCATCAGAAATAGAGCACTTGACAGAAATGAATGAAACAGACATTTTTGAAACAGAGCTACCCACCTCGTGCCCACTGTACAGTAACTCACTGGAAATGGGTCAGTGATGTGTTCGTCAGACGTGCCCAGTAGCTACCCCTCTGGATTCCTTTAGCAGGTCAAGAAGGGGGTTGTGTTAGCTTTAGTTTGGTGCAGGAGTAGGTTACCTGGTGACTGTTATAGTACAGTACAGGAGTGGGTTACCAGGTGACTGTTATAGTACAGTACAGGAGTGGGTTACCAGGTGACTGCTATTGTACGGTACAGGAGTGGGTTACCAGGTGACTGCTATAGGTTGGTACAGGAGTGGGTTACCAGGTGACTGCTATAGTATGGTACAGGAGTGGGTTACCAGGTGACTGCTATAGTACAGTACAGGAGTGGGTTACCTGGTGACTGTTATAGTACAGTACAGGAGTGGGTTACCAGGTGACTGTTATAGTACAGTACAGGAGTGGGTTACCAGGTGACTGCTATTGTACGGTACAGGAGTGGGTTACCAGGTGACTGCTATAGTACGGTACAGGAGTGGGTTACCAGGTGACTGCTATTGTACGGTACAGGAGTGGGTTACCAGGTGACTGCTATAGTACGGTACAGGAGTGGGTTACCAGGTGACTGTTATAGTATGGTACAGGAGTGAGTGGTTACCAGGTGACTGCTATAGTACGGTACAGGAGTGGGTTACCAGGTGACTGCTATAGTACGGTACAGGAGTGGGTTACCAGGTGACTGTTATAGTATGGTACAGGAGTGAGTGGGTTACCAGGTGACTGGTATAGTACGGTACAGGAGTGGGTTACCAGGTGACTGCTATAGTACGGTACAGGAGTGGGTTACCAGGTGACTGCTATAGTACGGTACAGGAGTGGGTTACCAGGTGACTGTTATAGTATGGTACAGGAGTGAGTGGGTTACCAGGTGACTGGTATAGTACGGTACAGGAGTGGGTTACCAGGTGACTGCTATAGTACGGTACAGGAGTGGGTTACCAGGTGACTGCTATAGTACGGTACAGGAGTGGGTTACCAGGTGACTGCTATAGTACGGTACAGGAGTGGGTTACCAGGTGACTGTTATAGTATAGTACAGGAGTGGGTTACCAGGTGACTGTTATAGTACAGTACAGGAGTGTGTTACCAGGTGACTGCTATAGTACAGTACAGGAGTGGGTTACCAGGTGACTGCTATAGTACAGTACAGGAGTGGGATACCAGGTGACTGCTATAGTACAGTACAGGAGTGGGTTACCAGGTGACTGTTATAGTACAGTACAGGAGTGGGTTACCAGGTGACTGTTATAGTATGGTGCAGGAGTGGGTTACCAGGTGACTGTTATAGTACAGTACAGGAGTGGGTTACCAGGTGACTGTTATAGTACAGTACAGGAGTGGGTTACCAGGTGACTGTTATAGTACAGTACAGGAGTGGGTTACCAGGTGACTGTTATAGTACAGTACAGGAGTGGGTTACCAGGTGACTGTTATAGTACAGTACAGGAGTGGGTTACCAGGTGACTGCTATAGTACGGTACAGGAGTGGGTTACCAGGTGACTGTTATAGTACAGTACAGGAGTGGGTTAGTGATCTAGCTGTCTAGTTACCTGGTCATGGAGGGGTTGTGTTTGACTAAACTTCATTTTATTTGACCTTTATTTGACCAGGCAGGTCCGTTAAGAACAATGTAGTGGGTTGTGGGTTACCAGGGCAACGTGTTAGTGTTTTAGAAGGTGAGACCACTGACCTTTCCCTGGTCAGATGGGGGAAGTGATCTGATGATCAGTGACCTAATTTGACTGGTGTCTCTGATCTGGTCCTATTACCATCAGGTAGCTGCATGGATTCACAGAGCATGGCATGGTCACTCACTTTCACAGAACATGGCATGGCCACCCCCCTTCACAGAGCATGGTGCCTACCTCCCTTTGTGCTCTGCAGCATTTGCAGCAGGTGTCCCCTACTACTGGGGAATGGTCAAAGACAGGAGCGTGTAGTCCGTAGGAAAAGGCAATGTTCAAATCCAACCTGGAGTCGAGGTTGCTGCGTGTAGAATACTATACTGTTATAAGCTGGTGAACCCCCCCCCAAAAGAGTCTTAGGTTTATTATCAAGGGAAGGACAGGGGTGTGATTATCATACAGGCCCGGCTCTAGGAATGAGCTACATAAGCGTTCACTTAGGGCCCCCAGCCGATAGGGGGCCCCCGACTCAGTCAGAGTCTCAACTTACTATTGAGAGTAAGAATAGTAGAATACACCAGGTCCAATTTCAAAATGTGTTTGTGCATCAGCAGTTTTTCTCTTGCTATGTCAGTCACTCAATTAGCTGACAATTAGCCATGTACATTTGTAGACTAGTAGTTAGTCTAGCCAGCTATCTAAACGTAATCATGGCCAAATACCGACCGGGCACACAGGTCACATGCGCAGGTGTCCTGACCTCCAGGGGGCCCCGTTGATTTTGTTAGTCATTCTCACTCAGATATCATATAAACATGGCATAAGTCAAGGTAAAAGGTTTAGAATTGTAGGAAATTATGTAAAAATACAAACAAAATGCGTTGAATTTCAGGAAATTGGGTGTAAAACTGGATATTTTCTCTCTCCGCCTCGTGGCAAAATGAGTAGAATTACATTAAATGTTTTATAAAATAGCTAAATGTTCTCTCCGCCTCGTGGCAAAATGTGTAGAATTGCAGCAAGTGAACTATAAAACGTACATTTGTCTCTCCGCAGACTAAAACGTTTTACAGCGAGGTGGGGGGGCCTCCCAACCAAATCTCGCTTAGGGCCCCCAAAACGCTAGAATCGGCACTGTTATCATGATAGGCTAGAAGACATCACAAAGTGGAGAAAGAGGCTGAGGAGTAGAGAGATGCACTTGGCACGCTCTACCAAACAGACAAATATAAATTATGTATATGCCCTTTGATTATTCTGATGATGCTGAGATGAAAGAGAATTGAAAGGGCAGATGATGCTGACCTATACTGTAAATAATCCTCAATATTGAGGAATTCCAGAGGCTTTAAACGAGCCGTCCTATGGGACCCTCTACACTGTAGAAAAGGTGATACTGTAAATATGATTCATTACAGCCAACCGTTTCTAGCATCAGTTTTCCATTCAACATTGTTCTGTTTGATGCCACATACTAAAGTATCTAGGCAACCTATCTAGGAATATCACTTTAAACATGGCACTTGAAAACTGAACAGGCTAGTTTACATATTATGTCTTCCTGCTGGAGGCAACACAGTAAAGGGAATATCTGATCATCTCCTGAAGCAGTGTTCAGGTTCATGGGCTGCACCAACCTTCTGGGCATACTGGAAAAATGCAGACTGTGTATTTGTGTTGATCTCCTTCAGCATAATATGCATTTATATAAAAGAAACACACAAAAAAACATGAACAGCAACAATTAAATGAACCTGTATAGAAAACAAATGCAGGTGTTAGAAACATAATGAAATAGTTTATTTTTGTGTGGCTCAGCTGGTGCAGGACGGAAGCAGTTCCTGGGCTGGTATGTCTGCAGACGACAGGGAGTCAGAAGGTGAGATGTATCCCCATACTGTGGGACTGGTGTTATTGATAAACTGGGGACTACACAAGATCACACCAATCTATTAGAACCAACACCCTCACCTTGCTGAATCATTTTTACTTCACACAGACAGAGAAGAAGAATTGAATGTGTGTCTGGGAGAGGTATGTGTTTGGGGTTAAAAGAGGAATTGAATGTGTGTCTGGGAGAGGTATGTGTTTGGGGTTAAAAGAGGAATTGAATGTGTGTCTGGGAGGGGTATGTGTTTGGGGTTAAAAGAGGAATTGAATGTGTGTCTGGGAGCGGTATGTGTTTGGGTTAAAAGAGGAATTGAATGTGTGTCTGGGAGCGGTATGTGTTTGGGGTTAAAAGAGGAATTGAATGTGTGTCTGGGAGGGGTATGTGTTTGGGGTTAAAAGAGGAATTGAATGTGTGTCTGGGAGGGGTATGTGTTTGGGGTTAAAAGAGGAATTGAATGTGTGTCTGGGAGAGGTATGTGTTTGGGGTTAAAAGAGGAATTGAATGTGTGTCTGGGAGCGGTATGTGTTTGGGGTTAAAAGAGGAATTGAATGTGTGTCTGGGAGCGGTATGTGTTTGGGTTAAAATAGAAGTAAAATAAATGTGAGGTCTTTCGCTCTGGAAGCTTTATACAACAAAGATAATTGAAAGGCTACATTTTGGTTTTCTCATTTACCGAGAAACCAAGAAGTGAACTTTGAGAATCTTCAACATAACCTCCTGCTTTGCAGTAAAATGACTGAGAAAACAGAGGCAGATGTTTCACCAATATTGCACTGCTTAGGCAACCCATTTTGGGGGGAAATCAGATTGGTTGAAAAATGTGTTCAACTGGAAGAATCATATTGATTGGCCCCCCAGTGCACCTTGGAGTCAGGAATTGGCTTCTGGCTCAATCAATAATCTGGACCACCTTCCAGGGGTCTGTCAATCAATACATGGTTTATCTTCCCCCAGCCCCTGATCAACGTGTGAACCCACTGGCCATTATTGATAAGGACCCCAGTCTGAGTGGCGTGCACCAAATCCAGCACACGTCCTGGAGAGAACCCATACCGTAGCAGCGCTCCAATCCACAACACACACACACACACACACACACACACACACACACACACACACACACACACACACACACACACACACACACACACACACTCACACGCAAACAAACACACACACACACACACATACACACACAAACACGCACACACACACACCGCTCCAATCAAACTCCAACTTCAATCTCTCTGGGGTGGAAGCCAGAGGAGATCAGTGTTGTGATGAAAACAGGTGACTGTCATGGCCATGATCTCCTCTCCTGCAGGCTGGAATGGGACAACAAACTAATCCTCAAATCCCACAGTCCAATATCCTCTCATGGACGGATAGTGGTGGACCAGGTTTGGACCTGATCAGGATACCTGATTTACCGTTCAGAAGATCCAATTCAATGAGGACTTTTAAGAAGGAAAGAAAGATTATCCAACCCTCTCAGACTTCAACTGCCCAAAGAAGATAAGAGTCAAACAATTATTTTCTACTTATTTCAACATAAATATTTCCTTTCTTATTTGAAACATATTCAGAAATGTATGAAGCTTATCTGTTTGTTTCATGTCTGCAGTCTGGTTCTATCAGAGCTCTGAGAGTTAGAGAGGAACCACCCTCAGAACAGACGCCTGCACCACACAAACAGTCTGGAGAGATGACACATGGGAGAGCTGGGCCACTGGCCTTCTCCTCCTCCTAATCCTACACCCCCCCCCCCCCTCATCTCTCCCTCATCCCCATCTCCTCCACCTGTCCTCCCCTGGAGCAGGGACCTCAGAGTGGCAGGCCAGATGTGAGTGGTGAATAGGTTCTGACAGGCTGCTTTGCGCTCCCTCACGGCAGGGCTGTAATGGTGACAAACTGGAGGGTGGCAACATAATGTGTTGTAGGGAAGACTGAAGGACACACATACAGTATGAGACACGGGACACTCATCCATTATTTTCATGTTAGCAGTTTGAAAGGTGATAAGGAGGAAGTAGAATGTGTACAGTAGAATCTGTGAATCTGTAGTTGACATCAGCAACAATAATCCTAATGAGAACATGAAGGCAACCTGTGACCTGAACTGCTGCAGCACATATAGGCTCTGCTGGGAAATCATTTCTCTAATAGCAGATTGTGACTCCTTTACAATACTATTGAATCACATAAGACACACATGAAAGCCCTCCATCAAAGAGAGCTACTCTGCCCTGCCTACACAGCAGAGCGAGACTACCTCTCTACGTTCTGCTCAGACTGGTGGGTTGGAGTACGAGAGAGAGAGAGAGAGAGAGAGAGAGAGAGAGGGAGAGAGAGAGAGCGAGCGGGAGAGGGAGGGAGGGAGAGAGGGAGAGCGAGAGAGAGAGAGAGAGAGAGAGAGCGGGAGAGGGAGGGAGGGAGAGAGGGAGAGAGAGAGAGAGAGAGAGAGAGAGGGAGAGAGAGAGAGAGAGAGAGAGAGAGAGAGAGAGAGAGAGAGAGAGGGAGAGAGAGAGAGAGAGAGAGAGAGAGAGAGAGAGAGAGAGAGAGAGAGAGAGAAAGAGGGAGAGAGGGAGAGAGAGAGAGCGAGCGGGAGAGGGAGGGAGGGAGAGAGGGAGAGAGAGAGAGAGAGGGAGAGAGAGACTTCTGCTCTTCTTCTGCTCAGGTTGGTTGTACTACAATACTGTAGGAGACAGAAGAAGATGGAGGTAGAGGACATGGTGGCTGTAGAGATATATAGATAGATGGTGGGCATTGTTGAAAGCTGATGGGCTCCAAGAAAGCAGAGCAAGAGAGAGAGCAGGGGGAGAAAGAGAGCAAGACAGAAAGAGAGAGAGAGAGAGAGCAGGGGGAGAAAGAGAGAGAGAGCGCAGGAGGAGAAAGACAGAGAGAGAGGGAGCAGGGGAAGAAAGAGAGAGAGAGAGAGCTAGGGGAGAAAAAGAGAGAGAAAGCAGGGAGAGAGAGAGAGAGAGAGAGAGTGAGAGAGAGAGAGAGAGAGAGATAGAGAGAGAGAGAGAGCAGGGGGAGAAAGGGAGAGAGCAGGGGGAGAAAGAGAGAATGAGAGAGAGAGCAGGGGGAGAAAGAGAGAGAGAGAGAGAGCTATCAGAGTGGAGCTAGATTGGCTGTGGCAGGATAGTGAGTTCCATCACAACAGAAAGCCCAACAGTCAGCAGTTGGACCTTTGGGGCCAAACGAAACAACAACAACAGCAGCCATATTGCTCTCAGGTGCACTGGGCTTCACTCACATCCCTGTGAGATGGCGTTCCTTTCAAACTGACATTATAAGAAAGTGGCTTTTGGAATTGACTTTGTAAACTAGTTTTACTGTATATTCAACTAGTTTTACTGTATATTCAACTAGTTTTACTGTATATTCAACTAGTTTTACTGTATATTCAACTAGTTTTACTGTATGGTTAACTAGTTTTACTGTATATTCAACTAGGTTTACTGTATATTCAACTAGTTTTACTGTATGTTCAACTAGTTTTACTGTATGTTCAACTAGTTTTACTGTATATTCAACTAGTTTTACTGTATATTCAACTAGTTTTACTGTATATTCAACTAGTTTTACTGTATGGTTAACTAGTTTTACTGTATGTTCAACTAGTTTTACTGTATATTCAACTAGTTTTACTGTATATTCAACTAGTTTTACTGTATATTCAACTAGGTTTACTGTATATTCAACTAGGTTTACTGTATATTCAACTAGTTTTACTGTATGTTCAACTAGTTTTACTGTATATTCAACTAGTTTTACTGTATATTCAACTTGTTTTACTGTATGGTTAACTAGTTTTACTGTATATTCAACTAGTTTTACTGTATATTCAACTAGTTTTACTGTATATTCAACTTGTTTTACTGTATGGTTAACTAGTTTTACTGTATATTCAACTAGGTTTACTGTATATTCAGCTAGTTTTACTGTATGTTGAAATAGTTTTCCTATATATTCAACTAGTTTTACTGTATATAAGAGTGATACAGACCAATATTATTATCATCAGTCTGTTTGGATTTTCTTGTAAACACTTGATCACGATCTGTTTTTGCAGATGTTAGATCTTCTGACATGAAAAATAGCTTTCTCATTTTAAATGTTCATTAGCTTCTTTCTTTTTACAGATATGCTGTGGACATTTTGGTGTGAACTGTCAAGAATACATTTTTCAAATTGCAGTAGAACTGTAGAGACTCATCCAATTAGCTACAGGCGTACTTGGTGACCTTGCCAAAGATAGACAGGACCTCTGTCCTACTGAGCCTGATCAGTGAGTCAGGGGACGTGGTGCCCTCCATAGCAGCACTGTTGAAACCCCTGCCTGCCATGGGTGCCAGCCAGCCTGCCTGCCTGCCAGCCAGCCTGCCATGGGTGCCTGCCTGCCTGCCAGCCAGCCTGCCATGGGTGCCGGCCGGCCTGCCTGCCTGCCTGCCTGCCAGCCTGCCATGGGTGCCTGCCTGCCTGGCTGGGAAACTCAAGGGACACCAGAGGTGCTGTAACTGTCCATGGACATAACTTCAAGTTAAATATCCCTCCAGTCCAAAACATCCTTGACATGACTGAAAGCTCTTTCTACGTCAGATCACATATTATATCTCAGAAACAGAATTCCAAATCTGGACCACAGAGCAGTATAATCGTGATATAAATCTTCAATGCTCGGAATGTGTTCTAAAGACACAAAAATGTAAAGTATGCCAAACCTAAACCCAAAAGAGAGTATCTCAAATTAAGAGAACTCATGTATGCCAACATACATACAGCCTTCTAATTAATGTAGTTAAAGGCAGAGGATGAACCAACAACCACCATGCTTCTAAACACAGACTAGCGCTCACAAGAAGAGAGGAGATCGTTCAGCATCATACCATGTGCACACGGTCTTCAAAGGGAACCAACAGTTCTCTGTAACACAGCATCCTACTTGACCTTTAACCTGGAAGCACTGCAGGCTCTGACCATGTATTCAATGTTTGCTCTGTTCATAACAGGAGATGTGTCTCCAGCACATGGTTTCATGGGTTCAGAGTACACTGGGGTAATGTGTAGAAATTGACCTGGAAGGGACAGTATATTAACTTGGTGTTGAGACAGGACTGGATCTAACAGGCTTAGCATTATGGTCTATTCAGTAGGTTAGATAGCTGACTACAGTACAAATAATTGTACTTTCTGCTCCCTCCCTCCCAGCCTCCCTCCCTCCTTCCTCCTTCCTTCCTTCCTCCCTCCCTTCCTCCCTCCCTTCCTCCCTCCCAGCCTCCCTCCTTCCTTCCCTCCTTCCCTTCCTCCCTCCCTCCCTTCCTCCCTCCCTTCCTCCCTCCCAGCCTCCCTCCTTCCTTCCCTCCTCCCTTCCTCCCTTCCTCCCTCCCTCCCAGCCTCCCTCCCTCCCTCCCTTCCTTCCTTCCCTCCCAGCCTCCCTCCCTCCCTCCTTCCTTCCTTCCTTCCTTCCTTCCTTCCCTCCCAGCCTCCCTCCCTCCCTCCTTCCCTCCATCCTTCAGAACCTGGTGCATAGAGTCCCATAGCTCGTTAATGAACTAAACTCTGTGATCTGTCTGCCCTGTGGCCAAACGTTGTCATCCCAATCAGAGTTGATGACAGTACAGTAACAGTTCAGTGAGAGAGCGTTGACGTGAGCTGACACTAACATTATGTTAATATGAGGCTGATGAGCGCTGAGTACTGAGCAGCGGCAGCCAGTAGGATACAGTCAGTGTATGTCTGATGAGGAGCACTAGGCTGATGGGGCACATATTCAGAATGACAGGGAGTCTACTAATAAGAGACAGCAGCTAAGTGGACTAACTTGGAGCTCCGCTGACGCTCTTCCTATAGGTCTCCTGTTAGTTTACTGTAAACCATCCAGCGTCTCCTATAGGTCTCCTGTTAGTTTACTGTAAACCATCCAGCGTCTCCTATAGGTCTCCTGTTAGTTTACTGTAAACCATCCAGCTCCTCCTATAGGTCTCCTGTTAGTTTACTGTAAACCATCCAGCTTCTCCTATAGGTCTCCTGTTAGTTTACTGTAAACCATCCAGCTTCTCCTATAGGTCTCCTGTTAGTTTACTGTAACCATCCAGCTTCTCCTATAGGTCTCCTGTTAGTTTACTGTAAACCATCCAGCTCCTCCTATAGGTCTCCTGTTAGTCTACTGTAAACCATCCAGCTCCTCCTATAGGTCTCCTGTTAATTTACTGTAAACCATCCAGCTCCTCCTATATGTCTCCTGTTAGTCTACTGTAAACCATCCAGCTCCTCCTATAGGTCTCCTGTTAGTTTACTGTAAACCATGCAGCGTCTCCTATAGGTCTCCTGTTAGTTTACTGTAAACCATCCAGCTTCTCCTATAGGTCTCCTGTTAGTTTACTGTAAACCATCCAGCTTCTCCTATAGGTCTCCTGTTAGTTTACTGTAAACCATCCAGCGTCTCCTATAGGTCTCCTGTTAGTTTACTGTAAACCATCCAGCTCCTCCTATAGGTCTCCTGTTAGTTTACTGTAAACCATCCAGCTTCTCCTATAGGTCTCCTGTTAGTTTACTGTAAACCATCCAGCTCCTCCTATAGGTCTCCTGTTAGTTTACTGTAAACCATCCAGCTCCTCCTATAGGTCTCCTGTTAGTCTACTGTAAACCATCCAGCTCCTCCTATAGGTCTCCTGTTAATTTACTGTAAACCATCCAGCTCCTCCTATAGGTCTCCTGTTAGTTTACTGTAAACCATCCAGCTCCTCCTATAGGTCTCCTGTTAGTTTACTATAAACCATGCAGCGTCTCCTATAGGTCTCCTGTTAGTTTACTGTAAACCATCCAGCTTCTCCTATAGGTCTCCTGTTGGTTTACTGTAAACCATCCAGCTCCTCCTATAGGTCTCCTGTTAATTTACTGTAAACCATCCAGCTCCTCCTATAGGTCTCCTGTTAGTTTACTGTAAACCATCCAGCTATGCTGTTACAGGCCTGAGGGGTTTCTTCATTCATCCTAATGATGATTATTACAGTTACCTGGAAACCTCATGTGATGTTACCATGGCTTGGTGTTGGGATGTGGGGTGCTGTGTGATGTTACCATGGCTTGGTGTTGGGATGTGGGGTGCTGTGTGATGTTACCATGGCTTGGTGTTGGGATGTGGGGTGCTGTGTGATGTTACCATGGCTTGGTGTTGGGATGTGGGGTGCTGTGTGATGTTACCATGGCTTGGTGTTGGGATGTGGGGTGCTGTGTGATGTTACCATGGCTTGGTGTGTTGGGATGTGGGGTGCTGTGTGATGTTACCATGGCTTGGTGTGTTGGGATGTGGGGTGCTGTGAGATGTTACCATGGCTTGGTGTTGGGATGTGGGGTGCTGTGTGATGTTACCATGGCTTGGTGTTGGGATGTGGGGTGCTGTGAGATGTTACCATGGCTTGGTGTTGGGATGTGGGGTGCTGTATGATGTTACCATGGCTTGGTGTTGGGATGTGGGGTGCTGTGTGATGTCACCATGGCTTGGTGTTGGGATTGTGGGGTGCTGTGCGATGTCACCTGGCTGTTTCAGACCTTCTTACCATTGTTCCACAGCCCCCTGTGGTCCGTGTAAGTCGCTTTCAAAGGATGCTGATCACCAGAGCATGATGCTACAACCAAAGAGACAGATTGCAGCACACATCAATATCTGTTGAGATCAGTGTATCAGTATAGCCTCTCATGTACAGTAGCAGTTGCTACCCTGATCCACTGTCCAGCATCATAAAGCTATTAGTTACACTATGTTATCTACACACTGTCAAAGCACGCTTTGATAAATGAATCCTATTAGTAATAATTGTATTACCTCACATGTATATTTGATCTAGTGTCTGTTGTGTGCGATCCATACAGGCCACACCGCTTGGTCTGTTCAGCTGTTCATGTTGGAATGATAGTGACAGATATTTTTTGAAAGTTTGGTGTGAAGACCAAAGACCCTTAGGCACGGGGTTTTAATAGCGTCCTCACACCCCCTCCCTCTCACTCCCTCGCCCCAATCACAACCTGTTACTGTTATGAGACCACCTCACCCCAATCACAACATTGCTGTTATGAGACCACCTCACCCCAATCACAACATTACAGCTATGAGACCATCTCACCCCAATCACAACATTTCTGTTATGAGACCACCTCACCCCAATCACAACATTACAGTTATGAGACCACCTCACCCCAATCACAACATTACAGTTATGAGACCACCTCACCCCAATCACAACATTACAGTTATGAGACCACCTCACCCCAATCACAACATGTCACAGTTATGAGACCACCTCACCCCAATCACAACATTACAGTTATGAGACCACCTCACCCCAATCACAACAATTACAGTTATGAGACCACCTCACCCCAATCACAACATTACAGTTATGAGACCACCTCACCCCAATCACAACATGTCACAGTTATGAGACCACCTCACCCCAATCACAACATTACAGTTATGAGACCACCTCACCCCAATCACACCATGTCACAGTTATGAGACCACCTCACCCCAATCACACCATTACAGTTACAAGACCACCTCACCCCAATCACACCATTACAGTTACAAGACCACCTTTTCACCTCTTGTACATGCACATGGCATTGCCACCCTCTCTCTCCTATGGCAGATATATGCCAAAGCCCATAAGCCTGTATAGTGTTTAATGTGACATGAGAGTACATGTTAGAGAGGCTATGTGAATCCTGACACCAGGGAAACCCTATCACACCCTCAGTGCATGCTGCAGTCATAACGATATTCTCCTCCGCCATTCAGCCCTGAGGAACATTACATCAGACTTTCACTCCTCTTACAGCTATCATGTGGCATTCTGCATTGTTAGCAGACAGGACGATAGGAGTGAAACTAATTTAGTTAATAATATGTTTTTATTTTCTTCATAAAAATAAAGGAAAAGGTGGTACATTAACAGTTGAACCTAGTTTATGGGAATTCGGCACTCAGTGAAGCATGTAGTTTATTTTAATATCGGTATGATTTAGGGTTGAGCGGTAACCACTTATAGCAGTGGCATAGCAGGCACCCCTGGTATTGAAAATCATACCATCGGTATTTCAAAGTATCCCGGTATAAACGGTATAAACGGTATATCGCCCAACCATAGTATTATTAATTGATGTTGTATTTATTTTATGTCCGCTGTGTTTGTCGTTTGCATGGCCTCTCCAGAAGCAGATATGTGATGTCCTCTCTAGCTGACCCTCTATCTACCCAGAAACCTCAGCTGTGACAATCTCTCTAGCTGACCCTCTATCTACCCAGAAACCTCAGCTGTGACAATCTCTCTAGCTGACCCTCTATCTACCCAGAAATCTCAGCTGTGTAAATCTCTCTAGCTGACCATCTATCTACCCAGAAATCTCATCTGTGACTATCTCTCCAGCTGACCCTCTATCTACCCAGAAACCTCAGCTGTGACAACCTAAGGCTGGTCAACACAAATATTTAACCCCATGACTCATCCACTTGGCCAGGCTCCCTTGGTGTCGATGTCAGGTGTGTGTTTGTGTGTGTGTGTGTGTGTAGCTGAATGTTTACTAGGAGATCCCAATCTCGTGGTTTGAGAGTTACCTGCATGTTGAAGCCAGTAACCATCAGTAAGCACATCCAGGATGTTATTCTCTCAAACACATTTCACAAGCATATTCTAGGTGAATTAGATGCAGGAGCTCTTACTGTTTTGACAGGATGACAAGTTGGCCCGCATCGGAAGGAAACCGCTCTCCTCCAGGTGACTATGCACCGAAGAGCTTTAGAAATCAAAGAAGTAGAACAAAGAGTTGGGAGATGTTCTGTAGCAGGCTGCTTACTGTATCTCAGGGCCATGGGCCAATCAGGAGCTAAGAGGACTAGGGGTTGCTGGGGAAACTGCTGAGCTGACATTGTGCACTCTGGCCCCTAGCTAGCTGGCTCACTACATTTATATATACTGACAGCAGTGTTTTGTTGAAAAGAAATCCCAAACTACAAATTCAGTATATACTGTACCTTACTACTAAGAGTTTATATTCACATATTTGGTTTATTCACAGGCCTACTAAGGACATGAAATACAGCTGGTTTATTGACAGGCCTACTAAGGATATGAGATACAGCTGGTTTATTCACAGGCCTACTAAGGACATGAAATACAGCTGGTTTATTGACAGGCCTACTAAGGATATGAGATACAGCTGGTTTATTCACAGGCCTACTAAGGACATGAGATACAGCTGGTTTATTGACAGGCCTACTAAGGACATGAAATACAGCTGGTTTATTGACAGGCCTACTAAGGACATGAGATACAGCTGGTTTATTGACAGGCCTACTAAGGACATGAAATACAGCTGGTTTATTCACAGGCCTACTAAGGACATGAAATACAGCTGGTTTATTCACAGGCCTACTAAGGACATGAAATACAGCTGGTTTATTGTTTTCTTCTTGATATTAGGCAGTGGGCAGAACAGAAGTCAGATAACCTCCATTGTGATGCATGTCCTATCCACACCTAAACACTACAACCACACCTAAACACTACAACCACACCTAAACACTACAACCACACCTAAACACTACAACCACACCTAAACACTACAACCACACCTAAACACTACAACCACACCTAAACACTACAACCACACCTAAACACTACAACCACACCTAAACACTACAACCACACCTAAACACTACAACCACACCTAAACACTACAACCACACCTAAACCCTACAGCCTAAAACCCTGAGTTGTAAACATTCCATCTGAAGCAGGCACATCCAGCTGAGAAAGCAAAGCTCAGGATTCAGAGATGGTAGTGGGCGAGTTAGGGGACAGATGGCAAGACATTACACATGGTTTGAGTCAGTCAGCTGTAGCTAGCTGCAACACGACACGAGAGAGAGAGAGAGAGAGAGAGAGAGAGAGAGAGAGAGAGAGAGAGAGAAGAGAGAGAGAGAGAGAGAGAGAGAGAGAGAGAGAGAGAGAGAGAGAGAGAGAGAGAGAGAGAGAGAGGAGAGAGAGAGAGAGAGAGAGAGAGAGAGAGAGAGAGAGAGGAGAGAAGGCTGTGTAAAGGGGTGGGTAAAAGCTCCTTCTCTGTGGTGCTGTGAAAAAGGTTGATCATCCTCCACGTTTCTGAGTGTTTCCAAAGACAGATGGAGTTTAGAACACAACACATTCTAGAGGTCTATGATGTTCTGCAGCGTTTCAACCATTATGGCCCTATTGAGTGTACCCATGACTGTACTGTCAAATGGATATGCCCGTTCTAATTCTATTTCTCAGCCCTGGAACTAAATCACTTTAGGTATTTGCCTGAAGCAGATAGAATGAACAGAATACAATGCCCCAGTGTAAGATGGAATGTTTAATGACAACACACAAGGAGGATGAAATGGGCAAAGAAAAGAGCTGATTCTTGGCACGGCCTATCAGACAGCTTGACAGCACAGCAATAAACCTTCGGCCTGACTCATAACTTTGTCTGCGTAGGATTCTGAAGGCCACCTCATTGCTAAGGCTACTGTGATAGCACTTTGTGCTGAAGTAAAAATGACTTTTGAAAATCATTAATAACAGAGAATCAAACCTTGATGTAATTTTCATGGAGTCACAGTGAATATGCGCAATTGCCTATACTGCATCATTTTTAGCCCTTCCCCCTGAAAACTTGTATATAAGTTCTTCAGTAGGTGTTCTGCATGTTTGTTGGTTAGAGAGCAGCCCTGTCCCTGTGGGACCCCCTCCAGACTCCAGAGTGCATGCCATGCCAATATAATGTAGTGTTTGGAGTGGTGCTGAGAGTGGTGCTGTACTAGTCTTTATGTATCCCAGGGAAACACTCTGACAGGCAGGCTGAGTCCTCCAGATGCCTCCCTGCATAACCATTCCACTGCATCTGCACATGAGAGAGAGAGAGAGAGAGAGAGAGAGAGAGAGAGAGAGAGAGAGAGAGAGAGAGAGAGAGAGAGAGAGAGAGAGAGAGAGAGAGAGAGAGAGAGAGAGAGAGAGAGAGAGAGAGAGAGAGAGAGAGAGAGAGAGAGAGAGAGAGAGAGAGAAGAGAGAGAGAGAGAGAGAGAGAGAGAGAGAGAGAGAGAGAGAGAGAGAGAGAAGAGAGAGAGAGAGAGAGAGAGAGAGAGAGAACTCACACACACATTGATAAGCACACACCAGTCACATGAACACACGCAGAGAAAAAGAGAGAAAGGGACAGGGACCGGGAGAGGGACAGGGACAGGGAGAGAGAGAAAGACAGGTGGAAGAGAAAGAGAGAGACCTCCTCCAGCACTAAAGCCCTGGAGCAACAGTCCCATAACTCCCCACTCCACTTCCTCTCAGCTCTGTGAAAGTGTCACTCAGTGTGTCAACCCTCCCGGCCACAGGGGACCTGACAGTGACAGGCTCTGTTAATACCCTCGTTGAATGTCCCCCCTTGTCCCAACTGACCTTAGCTCGCTCTCAGCTCTGTCGTGGTCATCAGATTCAGAACTCAGGGCTCAGTTGGTAAGAGTGTGGTGCTAGCAATGGCAAGGTTGTGGGTTCAATTCCCACATGGATCACATACACATTCTATAAATGTACAGTATGCACTCAGGGTACTTTGAGTCAGTTTAGATGAAAGAGTCTGCTCAGGGGAAAATACATTAACTCTTCACATCCAGCTTCTCTCTGTCTACTGGTGGTGGAAGGTCAGTCCACAATAGAGTAGGCTGTATGGTTATATCATTGGCAGCAAAGGTAAATACCCTCTGATTGTATGATAATGTATTATAAAGAGGGAGGCTGCAATAATACATCTCTATGGGAGGTCAAGCCTATAGCTCAGTGGGAGACGGATGGATGGTGAATGGAGTCACTGATTATAATTATTTCCAATACCCTAAAAGATATGCCTTAGTTGTCAAGTAGTATATTACTACAGAGGTCTAGTAATCAGTAGACTACTTTTTTTGTGATTATAGCTAACACAATTTCAACAAGGTTATTTTATTGAACAGCAGTCGACCTAGGTGGGCTTTTTTCCATTATACATTTTTTTAATGACTTTTCCTGATTCGTGTAGATATGCTGCCATCTGACGGACATCCTCTAATAACACATACAATCAAAAAGCTCGGTTTGTCCCTCGTCGTATACTGTTCTCAAGTCATGTGAACTCGCATACGTGCGGACGTGCTGCAGCGTACATAGTGGTCTGATTAGGTAAGAACGTTATGTTCCTTTACATAAACAGCACACATTCACTCGAATATTTCAGGAACTTAACGCATATCATCGTGTTGTAATGGTGTATGTTTACATTGAAATGTAACTTTGAAAACTATGAAATTGTCATCTCAAACTTACGTCTGTCGCGAACGAGAAGTGAGAGTGCAGCCGATCAAAACAAACAAGACTGGACTTGTATGTCAGCTCTTTTAGCTACCAAGCTAATTAGCATAGCTAGGTTGTCTGTCATTGCCAGTTGTCAACAACAACACTAGTTAGCTGTATCGAATACGTATGTATCATCTTGTTTTTTTGTCCCTTTTAACTTGCTAGATAGTCAAACGCATAGCAGTAAACAACAATATGACGCAATCGCTAAGGCAACACTCATAGTATATAACCGTGCAAGCTAACTTGCAATATCAAGTTTACGTTTGATCAATTCAATTATATTTCCCAACTGTCTGCTGTATTCTGTCTGTGCTGCATGGGTTATTAGCTGTCCTATTATGTAATGTCACACATGTAGTATTCATCTTCTTTCCACATCTTCAGGTGTAAAACTAGTGACAGAGGGCCACCGGGATGACTAGTGTAAGTACTAAACCTTTACATTACAACATATAATAGACGGTAATGTAATCGTATTGTGCTATAGTACTGTAGCTAGGGTGCTTGACGCTTTTCCTCTGATTGATTTGATTAATAACCGTGTAGGTGCTGTGTGGCCGAGCCCGGCTGGTGATGACCCAGTCGTCAGGGCGTCAGGCCCTAGCTGCGCTCAGGGTGGGCTGGATACGAACCTTCTCAGCTGCTGGTTCTGATGAGCCTTATTTTGTCGTGTCACGTGGGGACTCAGACTCAGGTAGGCTACTGCTATATGGACCACAACACTGGTTCATTTCTTATTTACGACTAACTGTGACCGTATTTTGGCCTGTGCGTTTTTGAGTTATGAATTGTAATTACAGTGAGTTCGGAAAGTATTCAGACCCCTTCCCATTTTCCACGTTTTGTTACGTTACAGACTTATTCTAAAATGTTTTATATATTTAAAAAATCCCTCATTACTCAACACACCACCCAATCATGACAAAGCGAAAACAGGTTACATTCTTTCGGTGCAAATTTATTTAAAAAATTCAAACAGAAATACCATATTTACGTAAGTTTTCCAACCCTTTTCTATTAGACATGAAATGGAGCTCAGGTGCATCCTGTTTCCACTGATCATCCTTGAGATGTTTCTACAACTTGACTGGAGTCCACCTGTGGTAAATTCAATTGGTTGGACATGATTTGGAAAGGCACACACCTGTCTATATAAGGTCCCACAGTTGACAGAGCATGTCAAAACAAAAACCAAGCCTTGAGGTCAAAAGACTTGTCCATAGAGCTCTGAGACAGGATTGTGTCGAGTTACAAATCTGGGGAAGGGTACCAAACAATGTCTGCAGCATTGAAGGTCCCCAAGAACACTGTGGCATCCATAATTCTTAAATGGAAGAAGTTTGGAACCACCAAGACTCTCCCTCGAGCTGTCCGCCCAGCCCAAACTGAGTAATGAGGGAGAAGGGCCTTGGTCAGGGAGGTGACCAAGAACCCGATGGTCACTCTGAGCTCCAGATTTCCATTGTGGAGATGGGAGAATCTTCCAGAAGGACAACCATCTCTGTAGCACTCCACCAATCAGGCCTTTATGGTAGAGTGGCCAGATGGCAGCCACTCTTGAGTAAAAGGTGCATGACAGCGTGTTTGGAGTTTGTCAAAGGGCACCTAAAGGACTCTCAGACCATGAGAAACAAGATTCCCCTTTCTGATGAAACCAAGATTGAACTATTTGTCCTGTGGGGATGTTTTTCAGTGGCAAGGACTGGGAAACTTTCGAGGGAAAGATGAACGGAGAAAAGTACAGAGAGATCCTTGATGAAAACTTTCTCGAGAGCATTCAGGACCTCAAACTGGGGTGAAGTTTCAACTTCAAACAGGACAACAACCCTTAGCACACAGGAAGACAATGCAGGAGTGGCTTCGGGACATGTCTCTGAATGTCCTTGAGTGGCCCAGCCAGAGCCCGGACATGAACCCGATCGAACATCTCTGGAGAGACCTGAAAATAGCTGTTCAGTGACGCTCCCCCATCTAACCCGATAGACCTTGAGAGGATCTGCAGAGAAAATGGGATAAACTCCCCAAATACAGGTGTGCCAAGCTTGTAGCGTCATAGCCAAGAAGACTCGAGGCTGTAATTGCTGCCAAAGGTGCTTCAGCAAAGTACTGAGTAAAGTGTCTGAATAGTTTTATAAATGTGATATTTCCGTTTTTTTATTTTTTTATATATTTGCAAAAAAATACAAAGGTTTTTGCTTTGTCATTATGGGGTATTGTGTGTAGATTGATGAGGGGGGAAAAAACTATTTAATCAATTTTAGAATAAGGCTGTAATGTAACAAGATGTTAGTTACCAGTTATGGGGTCTGAATACTTTCCGAATGCACTGTATGCATTAAAAATGAAATTGAGAAAATGATCTCAAACTTTACATAACTATAGCTACTGTTAGGCAGAACATGCATTGTCTAACATATTTAACATTATTGTATTATACTCCTCTTTCTCCCTACCAGGCCCTAGGACAGTATGGCCTGATGAGAACATGGGACCATTTGGCCCCCAGGACCAGCGGTTCCAGTTGCCAGGTAACTCAGGCTTTGACTTTCACCTGGAAGGCATGGCAGACCAGAGGATTAAAGGCCCAGTCCACAGGACGGTACCTGACGTTCTGACTGCTGCTACTAGCAACGAGAGACATGAGTTTGTAATGGCCCAGTTTGTCAGCGAGTTTCAGGTAAATACGTCATTCACAATAACTCCTTAACTAAAAGAAACGTGTCCTTATTCAATTGTTAATAAAAATGGATATTATTCTTAAAACATTTCAAAAATATATGTATATAATTAAAAACATTTCTATTATGTTTCATACTGGTAGAGTTATATGTTGAATACTTAGATGTTTTTTCTTTGTAGGGCAAATTTGGTCACATGTTATCGAGGAGCGTCCGCAAGGCAGAGCACTACTTTGATCAGCCCAATGTGGACTGTTCTATACAGACCTGTCCTGAGCTGCTGAAGAGAGGTAGCATGGTGTAGTCATACTTATCATACTTATATTATCATAACATTAACTATTCATGTCGTTTTTTTTTTTTTAACCCCTTTTTCTCCCCAATTTCGTGGTATCCGATTGTTTTAGTAGCTACTATCTTGTCCCATCGCTACAACTCCCGTACGGGCTCGGGAGAGACGAAGGTTGAAAGTCGTGCGTCCTCCGATACACAACCCAACCAAGCCGCACTGCTTCTTAACACAGCGCGCATCCAACCCGGAAGCCAGCCGCACCAATGTGTCGGAGGAAACATCGTGCACCTGGCAACCTTGATTAGCGCGCACTGCGCCCGGCCCGCCACAGGAGTCGTGATGAGACAAGGATATCCCTACCGGCCAAACCCTCCCTAACCCGGACGACGCTAGGCCAATTGTGCGTCGCCCCACGGACCTCCCGGTCGCAGCCGGTTACGACAGAGCCTGGGCGCGAACCCAGAGTCTCTGGTAGCACAGCTGGCGCTGCAGTACAGCGCCCTTAACCACTGCGCCACCCGGGAGGCCCCCATTCATGTCATGTTTTATCAACCGCAGCCCACACACGTCAGTTTATATTGCACACAGCCATGTCCACTAGGGGGAAGTAACTGCATTGCTAACATCACTAATGTTGTCCAAGTGGGTGATAGCTGACTTTTCTGTAGGCCTATTGGCTAGCTAGCAGTTGAATGTGTAACACGTCTCTTCATTTCCTCTGTTAGAGTTTGAATCCTATTTCCCCTCGGCCCCAGCCAGCTCCATCACTGTTGTCACGGTGAAACACACGAGATGTGAGGTGATCGACAAAGAAGTGATCGACAGAGAACAGCTACTTCACAAAGTGAGTTGGAATGTCCACTGGTTGTTTCCCATTGATATGGATTCAGTGATACTAATTTCAGTAAATTATTCTGCCATCACATTTTGGAGTTGTAGGCCTGCGTACTTATTGAAGGTCTTACTCTGTACCTCCCCTTTATTGGTGAACTGTTTTCTTGTCTGTTAACTGTCAGTTAGTTTGACTACTGACAGATACTAGATGTTTTCTGTTAGTTTGACTACTGACAGATACTAGATGTTTTCTGTTATTTCAGTTAGTTTGACTACTGACAGATACTAGATGTTTTCAGTTAGTTTGACTACTGACAGATACTAGATGTTTTCTGTTAGTTTGACTACTGACAGATACTAGATGTTTTCTGTTAGTTTGACTACTGACAGATACTAGATGTTTTCTGTTAGTTTGACTACTGACAGATACTAGATGTTTTCAGTTAGTTTGACTACTGACAGATACTAGATGTTTTCAGTTAGTTTGACTACTGACAGATACTAGATGTTTTCAGTTAGTTTGACTACTGACAGATACTAGATGTTTTCAGTTAGTTTGACTACTGACAGATACTAGATGTTTTCAGTTAGTTTGACTACTGACAGATACTAGATGTTTTCTGTTATTTCAGTTAGTTTGACTACTGACAGATACTAGATGTTTTCTGTTATTTCAGTTAGTTTGACTACTGACTGATACTAGATGTTTTCAGTTAGTTTGACTACTGACAGATACTAGATGTTTTCTGTTAGTTTGACTACTGACAGATACTAGATGTTTTCTGTTAGTTTGACTACTGACAGATACTAGATGTTTTCAGTTAGTTTGACTACTGACAGATACTAGATGTTTTTAGTTAGTTTGACTACTGACAGATACTAGATGTTTTCTGTTATTTCAGTTAGTTTGACTACTGACAGATACTAGATGTTTTCTGTTATTTCAGTTAGTTTGACTACTGACTGATACTAGATGTTTTCAGTTAGTTTGACTACTGACAGATACTAGATGTTTTCTGTTAGTTTGACTACTGACAGATACTAGATGTTTTCTGTTAGTTTGACTACTGACAGATACTAGATGTTTTCAGTTAGTTTGACTACTGACAGATACTAGATGTTTTTAGTTAGTTTGACTACTGACAGATACTAGATGTTTTCTGTTATTTCAGTTAGTTTGACTACTGACAGATACTAGATGTTTTCAGTTAGTTTGACTACTGACAGATACTAGATGTTTTCAGTTAGTTTGACTACTGACAGATACTAGATGTTTTCTGTTATTTCAGTTAGTTTGACTACTGACTGATACTAGATGTTTTCTGTTATTTCAGTTTGACTACTGACAGATACTAGATGTTTTCTGTTATTTCAGTTTGACTACTGACAGATACTAGATGTTTTCTGTTATTTCAGTTAGTTTGACTACTGACAGATACTAGATGTTTTCTGTTATTTCAGTTTGACTACTGACAGATACTAGATGTTTTCTGTTATTTCAGTTAGTTTGACTACTGACAGATACTAGATGTTTTCAGTTAGTTTGACTACTGACAGATACTAGATGTTTTCTGTTATTTCAGTTAGTTTGACTACTGACAGATACTAGATGTTTTCAGTTAGTTTGACTACTGACAGATACTAGATGTTTTCAGTTAGTTTGACTACTGACTGATACTAGATGTTTTCAGTTAGTTTGACTACTGACAGATACTAGATGTTTTCTGTTAGTTTGACTACTGACAGATACTAGATGTTTTCTGTTATTTCAGTTAGTTTGACTACTGACAGATACTAGATGTTTTCAGTTAGTTTGACTACTGACAGATACTAGATGTTTTTAGTTAGTTTGACTACTGACAGATACTAGATGTTTTCTGTTATTTCAGTTAGTTTGACTACTGACAGATACTAGATGTTTTCAGTTAGTTTGACTACTGACAGATACTAGATGTTTTCAGTTAGTTTGACTACTGACAGATACTAGATGTTTTCAGTTAGTTTGACTACTGACAGATACTAGATGTTTTCAGTTAGTTTGACTACCGACAGATACTAGATGTTTTCTGTTAGTTTGACTACTGACAGATACTAGATGTTTTCAGTTAGTTTGACTACTGACATACTAGATGTTTTCAGTTAGTTTGACTACTGACAGATACTAGATGTTTTCTGTTAGTTTGACTACCGACAGATACTATATGTTTTCTGTTAGTTTGACTACTGACAGATACTAGATGTTTTCTGTTAGTTTGACTACTGACAGATACTAGATGTTTTCTGTTATTTCAGTTAGTTTGACTACTGACAGATACTAGATGTTTTCTGTTAGTTTGACTACTGACAGATACTAGATGTTTTCAGTTAGTTTGACTACTGACAGATACTAGATGTTTTCAGTTAGTTTGACTACTGACAGATACCAGATGTTTTCAGTTAGTTTGACTACTGACAGCTACTAGATGTTTTTAGTTAGTTTGACTACTGACAGATACTAGATGTTTTCAGTTATTTCAGTTAGTTTGACTACTGACAGATACTAGATGTTTTCTGTTATTTCAGTTAGTTTGACTACTGACAGATTAAAATATGTTTTCTGTTATTTCCCAGTTTGTTAGTGGTGCTAAGGAAATCTGCTTTGCTCTGTGGACAGCTGGCTTCTGGGCTGACTTCATTGACCCCTCATCAGGATCAGCTGTGAGTTGTTCTCCTACCTGTTTTGTTTGTTTATTAATTGTTTATGTCAAAATATCTATATAATGTGTAATACATATGTAATATTCATGTACTGTTTACTGTACTTCATCAATCTGAGATATTTTCCAGGAGACAGTATGTAATCTTCAAGACAACCACATCATATCATTCCTTTGTCTTGTCCCACAGTTCTTTGGATCTCACTCCAACCACCCACTACTCAAAGAGGAGGAGTGGAGCCGTCTAGGTTTCCACATCGAGGCCTCTGGATCCTGCACAGTTATCCGTCACGTCCTGAGGGGAACACCTACGTTTGTTGGAACTGTTTTTACCACTGCACCTGCTAACAGTCACGTCATGGAAAGACTTCAAGGCCAGTCAAGTGCATTTGAAGACGGGGACTAGTTTTTATATTTTATTATCACCATGTGAGAATGATGTATCTCACTATCCAAAAGACTGTTTGTGCCCTGACCTCTGTTTGTTCACTCTGGATTGTTTTGGAGGAAAACCGTTGCCCATTATGCCGTTGTCTTCACCACACCAGCATGGAGAGGAAGTTCTACTGGGTCGTTGTCTTCAGACGCATGCCTAACTATGTTAACCTGGTCCCAGATCTGTTTGTGTTGTTCTGTTAGTGCTGCCAAAGTTGGTAAGAGGACACAAACAGATCTGGGACCAGGCTATATAACTATGTACTTGGAAGTAGACAGGTAGGTTGCGTACAGTAGTGCTGCGATCTGTCGTTGACTCTGATGATATCATAAAGACTTGACTGAGGAAGATCCCTTTGACAGCTGTGTTTAAACACCCAATAAACCACCTAGCTACCTTTGACTGAGGGCCCTTTTCCTGGCCTTGGTGCTGAAGACCCGTGAGATAGAACTCCGAAGGCAATGTTCCGCATTCACGGTAAACGCTGCATATCTCAGTTCAGTAACACTCAAATTCAGCACTACGGATTGAATCTAGTAGTCTAATATAGTAAACACTTTCAGACTAATCTAGTGTCTACAGAGTATTGCTACTGTACAGGGTTTTCCTTCACTTGCACAATGGGAATAGAAATATGGTGTCTTGGAGGAGTCTGTTGTACGTTTCTACCATAATGAATTAAAATGTCTATGTTGCTGGTATGGTACACACATCATTCAGTCCTTTAATTATTCAATCCTCTAATGTAAGTAAGAAAGTAGCGACTTGTGAGGCAACACACAACACTAAACAAAATAATGAATAGCTAATCCAAAAGAGATTTTCAGTTTGTCCTCTGTCCTCCTCGCATACGATTAGAAATGTAGACCATGCAATTAACTCTTTGCTAATTTCCTAGCGCTAATTAGGGAACACAAACACTAGAAGAAATTGAAATGGATATGCCTGAGGTAATGCGTTACTCTGCATCTCAGTGCTAGAGGTGTTCGAATCCAGGCTGTATCTCAACTGGCCGTGATTGGGAGTCCCATAAAAATATATGACTTCTGGGCCTTCTCTTTTAGTAAAGTGTTCCCAGGACAAAGAGTATGTTGTTTGGGTAAGAGAAACATCTCATTTCACACCTCTAAAAACTTTAGGTTAAACACTGATTTGAGAAGGACTGATGGGCTTGGTTTGGAACTGTGACCACCCAGTCTGTCGGCCAGAATCAGATAAAGGAAGTCCTTTAAAATGAACACCCCTGCAGTTTAACATAATCTCCTTCACAAGGCTTTTAAACTACACCTCCTGGACGCCGAGGCTCTGAGAAAGACCTTACCTTTTTACTTCCTGGAGAGGAAAGCAGAGAGGTGAGAAAAAGAGAGGGCTGTTAGAATGGTCCTTTTTTTTCTGCACCTCTAAGCTCCAAACCTTTCGTTGTATTTCTGCCTGATGTTACCTTCACTGTGAAACCTTACCTCAGTCTGACTCCACACGCCTCATGCGGGATCTAAAATATCTTGCATTCCACAAACTACACTATCTGGTTATGTGGATACTGTTTATACTGTAGAAACATGTTCAGGCAAACAATACATTTAATGGTGAACACAATGTGCACCAAACCTGGTATGATACATTTAATGGTGAACACAATGTGCACCAAACCTGGTATGATACATTTAATGGTGAACACAATGTTTACCAAACCTGGTATATGGGATCTGTACAGGATGTTTAGACCATCATCCTCAAGACGACATGCTAATCAATAAGTGGCAACCTTTCTATTGGACAGAACTGTGAGAAATACAGAAACATTACAACGTTGTAGTGTTATGGTTGACGTCATATCTTCCAGCGCCAGATAGCCAATGGGTTGAGAGGAAATGATCAGTCATCAGTCTCATGGGTATGGTGGGCACACAGCCTAAACCAACCAATCACACGACTCCAGGAACAAAAACACCACACTGCAACCTAGTTCACTTTTCATTCTACCTGAATCCAATGTTAACTACAGGTATTTAACAATTATTATACAAAATAAATACTATGTACATATATCACATACCGCACATAGAATCCAGTAAATATAACAGGAGAACTTCTTACGATGAGACAAAATCTAGAAGATTCCGTCAATACTGTCTCGGTTATAAAATAGGAAAAATTAAATAAATTAAACAACAGAAAAGCAACTTCTTAAAATTATAACACCAAATATCTGGTGATCAAACTTTACATCTACTTCCTCTACCATGCAGAAGGAGTGTTAGATGTCATAGACTGTTGGATAGCATGACGCTGATGACGGTAGGAGTGTTAGATGTCATAGACTGTTGGATAGCATGACGCTGATGACGGTAGGAGTGTTAGATGTCATAGACTGTTGGATAGCATGACGCTGATGACGGTAGGAGTGTTAGATGTCATAGACTTTTGGATAGCATGACGCTGATGACGGCAGGAGTGTTAGATGTCATAGACTGTTGGATAGCATGACACTGATGACGGTAGAGCTCAGACAGCCAGTGAGCAGCCAGTAGTGTGTGAGTAGACCGTTACTGCTGTGGAGGAGAGAGGTGGTGGAAAAGATGGCGTCTGTCTTGTTTCTTGGCAACTGCATGTTACAGATGTTTCCTTCACAGCAAGCAGTGCAGACCTGGAATCAGGAGTAGAGATAGAATCACCTTTATTCCCCTAGTACGTTAACACACACACAATTTGAATAGATGAAATGGTGCTCCCAGCAAAAATCTAAATATACAGACAGAACACATACAAACTACAGACAGAACACAGTCAAACTACAGACAGAACACATACAAACTACAGACAGAACACAGTCAAACTACAGACAGAACACAGTCAAACTACAGACAGAACACATACAAACTACAGACAGAACACAGTCAAACTACAGACAGAACACATACAAACTACAAACAGAACACATACAAACTACAGACAGAACACAGTCAAACTACAGACAGAACACAGTCAAACTACAGACAGAACACAGTCAAACTACAGACAGAACACATACAAACTACAGACAGAACACATACAAACTACAGACAGAACACAGTCAAACTACAGACAGAACACATACAAACTACAGACAGAACACAGTCAAACTACAGACAGAACACATACAAACTACAGACAGAACACAGTCAAACTACAGACAGAACACAGTCAAACTACAGACAGAACACAGTCAAACTACAGACAGAACACAGTCAAACTACAGACAGAACACAGTCAAACTACAGACAGAACACAGTCAAACTACAGACAGAACACATACAAACTACAGACAGAACACATACAAACTACAGACAGAACACAGTCAAACTACAGACAGAACACATACAAACTACAGACAGAACACAGTCAAACTACAGACAGAACACAGTCAAACTACAGACAGAACACATACAAACTACAGACAGAACACAGTCAAACTACAGACAGAACACATACAAACTACAGACAGAACACATACAAACTACAGACAGAACACAGTCAAACTACAGACAGAACACATACAAACTACAGACAGAACACAGTCAAACTACAGACAGAACACATACAAACTACAGACAGAACACAGTCAAACTACAGACAGAACACATACAAACTACAGACAGAACACAGTCAAACTACAGACAGAACACATACAAACTACAGACAGAACACATACAAACTACAGACAGAACACATACAAACTACAGACAGAACACAGTCAAACTACAGACAGAACACAGTCAAACTACAGACAGAACACAGACAAACTACAGACAGAACACAGTCAAACTACAGACAGAACAGTCAAACTACAGACAGAACACATACAAACTACAGACAGAACACATACAAACTACAGACAGAACACATACAAACTACAGACAGAACACAGTCAAACTACAGACAGAACACAGTCAAACTACAGACAGAACACAGACAAACTACAGACAGAACACAGACAAACTACAGACAGAACACAGACAAACTACAGACAGAACACATACAAACTACAGACAGAACACAGTCAAACTACAGACAGAACAGTCAAACTACAGACAGAACACAGTCAAACTACAGACAGAACACATACAAACTACAGACAGAACACATACAAACTACAGACAGAACACAGTCAAACTACAGACAGAACACATACAAACTACAGACAGAACACAGTCAAACTACAGACAGAACACAGTCAAACTACAGACAGAACACAGTCAAACTACAGACAGAACACAGTCAAACTACAGACAGAACACATACAAACTACAGACAGAACACATACAAACTACAGACAGAACACATACAAACTACAGACAGAACACAGTCAAACTACAGACAGAACACAGTCAAACTACAGACAGAACACAGTCAAACTACAGACAGAACACATACAAACTACAGACAGATTACAGTCAAACTACAGACAGAACACATACAAACTACAGACAGAACACAGTCAAACTACAGACAGAACACAGTCAAACTACAGACAGAACACAGTCAAACTACAGACAGAACACATACAAACTACAGACAGAACACAGTCAAACTACAGACAGAACACAGTCAAACTACAGACAGAACACAGTCAAACTACAGACAGAACACATACAAACTACAGACAGAACACATACAAACTACAGACAGAACACAGTCAAACTACAGACAGAACACAGTCAAACTACAGACAGAACACAGTCAAACTACAGACAGAACACAGTCAAACTACAGACAGAACACAGTCAAACTACAGACAGAACACATACAAACTACAGACAGAACACAGTCAAACTACAGACAGAACACAGTCAAACTACAGACAGAACACAGTCAAACTACAGACAGAACACATACAAACTACAGACAGAACACAGTCAAACTACAGACAGAACACATACAAACTACAGACAGAACACAGTCAAACTACAGACAGAACACAGTCAAACTACAGACAGAACACAGTCAAACTACAGACAGAACACATACAAACTACAGACAGAACACAGTCAAACTACAGACAGAACACATACAAACTACAGACAGAACACAGTCAAACTACAGACAGAACACAGTCAAACTACAGACAGACTACAGACAGTCCACAAACAGAACACAGTCAAACTACAGACAGACTACAGACAGTCCACAAACAGAACACATACAGAGGAATTTCCAGAAAGACATTCAAATAACAACTTCTGAGAAGGGAACAGATTCTTATCCAAGTGAGATCATTCTGAACCAGGGCCTGGGGATTACCATGACAGTGTGGTAGATCCCACCAGACACCACAGAGCAGAGAGCCACATTCTGAACCAGGGCCTGGGGATTACCATGACAGTGTGGTAGATCCCACCAGACACCACAGAGCAGAGAGCCACATTCTGAACCAGGGCCTGGGGATTACCATGACAGTGTGGTAGATCCCACCAGACACCACAGAGCAGGGAGCCACATTCTGAACCAGGGCCTGGGGATTACCATGACAGTGTGGTAGATCCCACCAGACACCACAGAGCAGAGAGCCACATTCTGAACCAGGGCCTGGGGATTACCATGACAGTGTGGTAGATCCCACCAGACACCACAGAGCAGGGAGCCACATTCTGAACCAGGGCCTGGGGATTACCATGACAGTGTGGTAGATCCCACCAGACACCACAGAGCAGAGAGCCACATTCTGAACCAGGGCCTGGGGATTACCATGACAGTGTGGTAGATCCCACCAGACACCACAGAGCAGAGAGCCACATTCTGAACCAGGGCCTGGGGATTACCATGACAGTGTGGTAGATCCCACCAGACACCACAGAGCAGGGAGCCACATTCTGAACCAGGGCCTGGGGATTACCATGACAGTGTGGTAGATCCCACCAGACACCACAGAGCAGAGAGCCACATTCTGAACCAGGGCCTGGGGATTACCATGACAGTGTGGTAGATCCCACCAGACACCACAGAGCAGAGAGCCACATTCTGAACCAGGGCCTGGGGATTACCATGACAGTGTGGTAGATCCCACCAGACACCACAGAGCAGGGAGCCACATTCTGAACCAGGGCCTGGGGATTACCATGACAGTGTGGTAGATCACACCAGACACCACAGAGCAGGGAGCCACATTCTGAACCAGGGCCTGGGGATTACCATGACAGTGTGGTAGATCACACCAGACACCACAGAGCAGAGAGCCACATTCTGAACCAGGGCCTGGGGATTACCATGACAGTGTGGTAGATCCCACCAGACACCACAGAGCAGGGAGCCACATTCTGAACCAGGGCCTGGGGATTACCATGACAGTGTGGTAGATCCCACCAGACACCACAGAGCAGGGAGCCACATTCTGAACCAGGGCCTGGGGATTACCATGACAGTGTGGTAGATCCCACCAGACACCACAGAGCAGGGAGCCACATTCTAAACCAGGGCCTGGGGATTACCATGACAGTGTGGTAGATCCCACCAGACACCACAGAGCAGAGAGCCACATTCTGAACCAGGGCCTGGGGATTACCATGACAGTGTGGTAGATCCCACCAGACACCACAGAGCAGAGAGCCACATTCTAAACCAGGGCCTGGGGATTACCATGACAGTGTGGTAGATCCCACCAGACACCACAGAGCAGGGAGCCACATTCTGAACCAGGGCCTGGGGATTACCATGACAGTGTGGTAGATCCCACCAGACACCACAGAGCAGAGAGCCACATTCTGAACCAGGGCCTGGGGATTACCATGACAGTGTGGTAGATCCCACCAGACACCACAGAGCAGAGAGCCACATTCTGAACCAGGGCCTGGGGATTACCATGACAGTGTGGTAGATCCCACCAGACACCACAGAGCAGAGAGCCACATTCTGAACTGCAAATATTATTAATAAAAGTTCAAACATCATCTTTCTTTCCATACATGCATGTATGTGTGTCCCCGTTGATAACTGCCCCTGGTTAGTCCCTCACCTGGTAAATGAAATGCACTTGTACATTTAGGAGTTGCTTCAGCAGCCGTGTCAGAAATGTAATGTTATGCAAAGGAAAGAGGCTTCTTGAATGACCTTGTATCCTTCATGGTTGTCCTGGGTGCAGCCTGTAGACAGACAGTGGGCCGGGGCCACGCAGCGTTTGGTCACAGACACAGTGTTCCCTTGGACGTCCAACACATGGAGGGTGTAGCAGTACCTGGTCTCTGTCAGACACACAGACACTGTCGTTAAAGGTGCAATCTGCAATATTTACAGCTGAGAGATTGATACACGTGATCTAACGTTCAGACGCTATGGAATCCTGAGAAATAACGGACCAATGAGCAATAAGTTGAACGATGATAAGAACACATCACTTTCACATTTATTGTATGTTAGTTAATGTAAACGCAAATGTAGGTTACTTTTCAACAGCAATGTCATTAATTTCCATGAATATCATGTGTTAACAATCTACTTCTTACTGAAGTGGACGGTAACACTGAAAGAGCCTGAGGTTCAGATGGATTCCAGTGATTTAAAACAATCCTCACATTTCATGTGACAAACTACTATTTATCATTTGTTAATAACCCATAGAATGTGCTTTTAAGATCAAATCTTTAAGGCAACAAATAAGTTCACAATGATTTCAGACATTTAGTAGACAACCATGTATCTATATAAAAGAAGAGAGCCTGTGGAAATATACAACCTGCCAATTCAATTTCTTATCTGAACATGTCCAGCTTAAGTGAAATACGCCATGTTTAAGATACAGAAACCAGCAAAGACAACATTGATAACCCTTCATTTTACAGCCTGGTATTTTCCTGTCATTTATATTTCTGCTCTGGACGGAGTCGAGAGGGTCTGAAAAACAGGGTTTGATGATAGATACAGAAACCAGCAAAGACAACATTGATAACCCTTCATTTTACAGCCTGGTATTTTCCTGTCATTTATATTTCTGCTCTGGACGGAGTCGAGAGGGTCTGAAAAACAGGGTTTGATGATAGATACAGAAACCAGCAAAGACAACATTGATAACCCTTCATTTTACAGCCTGGTATTTTCCTGTCATTTATATTTCTGCTCTGGACGGAGTCGAGAGGGTCTGAAAAACAGAGTTTGATGATAGATACAGAGCAGGCTGTAAATACCAGAAATACCTTACTGTAATTACCTCGTGGGCAGTATACGTCCGGAGCCCAGCGATTGCATTCGTAGTTGTCTGGTGCATCTTTACATGTGAAACACTTGAACCCTCCAGGATGAGGTGTGGCTGTGGAGACAAGAGGAGACGAGCACAAGTCTATTATTCACAATCTAGATTTAATAACATATTTTTGGTAGATTTAATAACATATTTTTGGTAGATTTAATAACATGTCCCAAAATGAAAAAACACTTCCTGAAGTGTCATTACTCAATGAGCTATAGAAGAAATGCAAATTGTACATTTGACTCCTAATTGTGAGTTGTTGTAGTCCTCAGCGCTACAGCGATATGTAGTCCTCAGAGCTACAGCGATATGTAGTCCTCAGAGCTACAGCGATATGTAGTCCTCAGAGCTACAGCGATCGATGTGTAGTCTTCAGAGCTACAGCGATATGTAGTCCTCAGAGCTACAGCGATATGTAGTCCTCAGAGCTACAGCGATGTGTAGTCCTCAGAGCTACAGCGATATGTAGTCCTCAGAGCTACAGCGATATGTAGTCCTTAGATCTACAGCGATGTGTAGTCCTCAGAGCTACAGCGATATGTAGTCCTCAGAGCTACAGCGATATGTAGTCCTCAGAGCTACATCGATATGTGGTCCTCAGAGCTACAGCGATATGTGGTCCTCAGAGCTACAGCGATATGTAGTCCTCAGAGCTACAGCGATATGTAGTCCTCAGAGCTACAGCGATATGTAGTCCTCAGAGCTACAGCGATATGTAGTCCTCATAGCTACAGCGATGTGTAGTCCTCAGAGCTACAGCGATATGTAGTCCTCAGAGCTACAGCGATATGTAGTCCTCAGAGCTACAGCGATATGTAGTCCTCAGAGCTACAGCGATGTGTAGTCCTCAGAGCTACAGCGATATGTAGTCCTCAGAGCTACAGCGATATGTAGTCCTCAGAGCTACAGCGATATGTAGTCCTCAGAGCTACAGCGATGTGTAGTCCTCAGAGCTACAGCGATATGTAGTCCTCAGAGCTACAGCGATGTGTAGTCCTCAGAGCTACAGCGATATGTAGTCCTCATAGCTACAGCGATATGTAGTCCTCAGAGCTACAGCGATATGTAGTCCTCAGAGCTACAGCGATATGTAGTCCTCATAGCTACGGCGATATGTAGTCCTCAGAGCTACGGCGATATGTAGTCCTCAGAGCTACAGCGATATGTAGTCCTCAGAGCTACAGCGATATGTAGTCCTCAGAGCTACAGCGATATGTAGTCCTCAGAGCTACAGCGATCGATGTGTAGTCTTCAGAGCTACAGCGGTATGTAGTCCTCAGAGCTACAGCGATATGTAGTCCTCAGAGCTACAGCAATATGTAGTCCTCAGAGCTACAGCGATCGATGTGTAGTCCTCAGAGCTACAGCAATGTGTAGTCCTCAGATCTACAGCGATGTGTAGTCCTCAGAGCTACAGCGATATGTAGTCCTCAGAGCTACAGCGATATGTAGTCCTCGGAGCTACAGCGATGTGTAGTCCTCAGAGCTACAGCGATGTGTAGTCCTCAGAGCTACAGCGATGTGTAGTCCTCAGAGCTACAGCGATGTGTAGTCCTCAGAGCTACAGCGATGTGTAGTCCTCAGAGCTACAGCGATGTGTAGTCCTCAGAGCTACAGCGATATGTAGTCCTCATAGCTACGGCGATATGTAGTCCTCAGAGCTACGGCGATATGTAGTCCTCAGAGCTACGGCGATATGTAGTCCTCAGAGCTACAGCGATATGTAGTCCTCAGAGCTACAGCGATATGTAGTCCTCAGAGCTACAGCGATCGATGTGTAGTCTTCAGAGCTACAGCGGTATGTAGTCCTCAGAGCTACAGCGATATGTAGTCCTCAGAGCTACAGCAATATGTAGTCCTCAGAGCTACAGCGATCGATGTGTAGTCCTCAGAGCTACAGCGATGTGTAGTCCTCAGAGCTACAGCGATGTGTAGTCCTCAGAGCTACAGCGATATGTAGTCCTCAGAGCTACAGCGATATGTAGTCCTCGGAGCTACAGCGATGTGTAGTCCTCAGAGCTACAGCGATGTGTAGTCCTCAGAGCTACAGCGATGTGTAGTCCTCAGAGCTACAGCGATGTGTAGTCCTCAGAGCTATAACAGCAAACAAAGGATTGATGTTGCTGCTACAAACAGAGAGCAACTTTCCTTTTAAAACATACATTTAACTACAGTACATACAGGACATTTAACTACAGTACATTTAACTACAGTACATAAAGGACATTTAACTACAGTACATACAGGACATTTAACTACAGTACATACAGTACATACAGGACATTTAATTACAGTACATACAGGACATTTAACTACAGTACACACAGGACATTTAACTGCAGTACATACAGGACATTTAACTACAGTACACACAGGACATTTAACTACAGTACATACAGGACATTTAACTACAGTACATACAGGATATTTAACTACAGTACATACAGGACATTTAACTACAGTACATACAGTACATAGAGGACATTTAACTACAGTACATAAAGGACATTTAACTACAGTACATACAGGACATTTAACTACACTCACTGTCTTTGTTAAGTGTTATATTATGAGAGGACGATACAGTTTGAATTGAATTAATGAACCATCAGTTCAACCGTCTAGATTCTAGAATAGAATGGTCACTAAACTTTGCATGGAGACCATCTGCCGTGATCAAACAGTAGGCTTGTCTGGTTTGTTCAATTGGCAACCATTATGTTAATACTAAGAACACTGGGAATCAGGCCTCCCATTGGATATAGTGCATCCCAAATGGCACCCTATTCCCTGTATAGTGCACTAATTTTGATCAAGGCCCATGGGGTAGTAGTGCACTATAAAGGGAATGACGTACCATTTAGGACACATCCTAAGACAGCTACAGGTCTTAGGGTCATCCAAACGTCACTCAGCGAACAAAAGTCTGCCTGCCTGCCAGTCTCTCACACACACACACACACACACACACACACACACACACACACACACACACACACACACACACACACACACACACACACACACACACACACACACACACACACACACACACACACACACACACACACTAACACATACTCCCTCTAATACACCCTCCATACCCCAAGCCCCCAGGGCTGGTCAAGGTCATCCTATCCCCTGTACATGCCGGGGCGTGGGTCCAAACAGACACACATTTCTTGGGGAATTCAGCTCAGATATCCCTATGAAACGAACAACCATAAACCTGATATAGGAGCTCTTGGCTTATCAGATGTTGAAGGCAGATTGTGCCAAGAGAGCTGAGGTAAAATACATTAGACGAGATTTCAGTGTTTGACTGCAGGGAGATGGAGGGTAGAGGAGGGGAAGGGGAACCATTAAGGGTCTGACCTCGTACGTGCCTGCCTCTTAGAGCTACTGTGCGTTTCCATACTTCTCACGCGGCGGTGAGCCCAGTTCTCACTGTGGACCAGTATACTGTACTGTAGTCTGAGGAACTGAAGGCTGAGGGACAGAATGCGTCTCAGTTTCACAGAGAGAAAGGGATGGGAAACAGGAAGTCACGTCTGGAAACTCGCACACATCTCACTGATACCCAACACCGCAGATGTAGTAAGCCAGAGACTGTGTCACACAGTGGTACATATTCTGAGTGGATGAGGAAGATGTCTCTACACTGGCATTGTGGATAAATATTGTTTTATTATAATCTCTTCATCTAGATATGGAAAGTACCTTCAAAGATGACGACAGGGTGGAGAGAGGCCTGACTGTGACCATTACCAACTGTGGCCATGTCACCTTTGTCTGGGGATCAGAGCAGGGGCAGCATGCACCTCAAAGATCTGAGGGGGCACAAAGTATGTGAGGATGGCTGGGGGGGGGGGGGGTGTTCGGCAAAGGGCCAAGCCCTTCAAGAATTTTGCCTTTTTCAAACACCTGAAACAGCTTTTTTTCTACAATCCCACCCTTCAGTCCCTCCGTTAAGCTCCACTCAACCCCTCCCATCTATCTCTGTTTGGATTTCTATTTGCTTATATATTGTTCAACTGTGCTGTTATGTTTCACAAAAGTTCTGAACCTTTCTATTCTCATAGTTTATACAGATCGTAAGTTAAAGATAAAGATTTTTGTTAAGAGTATTATTATATAGGGCTTCCGAGTGGCGCAGCGATCTAAGGCACTGCATCTCAGTGCAAGAGGTGTCACTACAGACCTTGGTTCAAATTCAGGCTGTATCACATCTGACCGTGATTGGGACCCCCATAGGGCCCAGCGTTGTCCAGGTTTGGCTGGGGTAGGCTGTCATTGTAAATAAGAATTTGTTCTTAACTGACTTGCCTAGTTAAATAAAGGTTCGATTTAAATATTATTTATCGATTGACTATGACTTTTAAAATCACCCAGCAGTGCTATTTGCAGAGTTAGCTCCAATTCTTCAGCCATTCCTGAACCTGCGACCAAAAACAAGCTACATATTGACAGTACCAAAACAAATGAGCTAATGATTCTGTCTAATCGCAAAAAATCTGCAGAGCTGGGGTGGTTGTATCCCACATATAGATAAAATGGTATTGGTTGCAAGAATTTTGTATCGCAATCTAAGTTTTGAATCCAGCATTGTTTTGTGTATCAGTTTATAAACCATGTGCCTTGGTATAGGTACATTGAAATCTCTCCCCAATGATTTTGTAATCTATATGGAGCAGCTGTCCATTTTAGGTCCTGAAATAAAACTGCTATACTTTTTTAAATTTATCACAATTGTCTTTAGCCAATGTTGTTCTTTAATGCAGGGCTGAGAGAACGTTCCTTACTTTCTCCCCCGCCCACTTGCCTCTTCCGTTTTTGCGGTAATGCTGCAATTAATTGGTTGTAATTTTGAGTAGAGCAGACATTTCCGTATGTTTTTGTTAGCTGCGTTTGTGACGTAACTCCACCAGTCCTATTTATGATATCATTTATACTATTTTGGTGGGGGGGGTTTATTTATTTCTCAATTTTTGATTTATTTTTATCAATTACAATATTTTGAGTTTAACCTTAATATTTGTTGTCATATTTGTTCTGTCTTTTCTGGGGGATTAAACTGAAATTGAAACCAACTTTCTACGGCTTGTTTTATAAACAGCAACTCTAATTTGATTGATAGCCTGAAATGGCTTCTTGGTGTCTAGTTATGAGGTTTGGAGATTGGAAACCTATCTGGGCGAGCTAAAGACAAATTCATAAAAGAAGAAAAAATAAATCATAATAATATAAAATTACAATAATATATATATTTTTTAAATCTGAGGGGGAACGTGCCCCTGTGTGCCCCCCCCCCATAATAACTCTGGATCAGAGGGTCATGGATGGATGCCCTTTCTCTTGGCTGTTATAATGGTCACATCTCAGTATTGATGACTCATTTCAAAGGTCACGGAGACATTGCCAGCAGACTCAACCAGGAGAAAAGAAAGGTGCGACTCCATCAGTTTGATACAGAAATACATTTCCAATGCGTGTGTATTCATACTTGATGGATGGAGGAGGATGATGTCCTTCACAGTGAAGTCCCGCGATTGAGCCGCTTCCAGCCAATCAGCGATTAGCGTTAAAAGTAGGACCCAGGCTGCTGGCCAGGCCTCCATCATTGGCTGAGACCTTCCACATGCAGCTGTCTGATTGGTCAACGTCCAGGACACTGTTGAGGAAAATCAATCAGTGAATAAAATATTGAAGGTAAACATCCTCAGAGTTGGAGAGAGACAGCGACAGAGAGAAAGAAAGAGATGGATTGAGAGAGATCGATCAGTACATCCGGAGTAGGTGATCAGTTGTCTGTATCTCACTCATGCTGTTGTGTGCGCTGTGCTTTGCTTCATTAGCTAAATGTCATCCAGACCCCGACTCAGATGGCATCCAGTAACTAACCCTATAGTGAATCCCATGAAGCTAGGATCACAGTACACATACAGTGAGTGAATTGATGAAGGCTTTTCTCAGGTTGCTTGAACGACGTAAAGGATTGCTTTGAGGACCGACATATTATATATATAACATGTTATTAAATCTGTATTATTAATCTGTTACTAAATCATCTATTATAGTCTATATATATATAACATGTTATTAAATCTGTATTATTAATCTGTTACTAAATCATCTATTATAGTCTATATCTATATAACATGTTATTAAATCTGTATTAATAATCTGTTACTAAATCATCTATTATAGTCTATATATATATAACATGTTATTAAATCTGTATTATTAATCTGTTACTAAATCATCTATTATAGTCTATATATATATATAACATGTTATTAAATCTGTATTAATAATCTGTTACTAAATCATCTATTATAGTCTATATCTATATAACATGTTATTAAATCTGTATTAATAATCTGTTACTAAATCATCTATTATAGTCTATATCTATATAACATGTTATTAAATCTGTATTATTAATCTGTTACTAAATCATCTATTATAGTCTATATCTATTAAATGTTATTAAATCTGTATTACTAATCTGTTACTAAATCATCTATTATAGTCTATATCTATATAACATGTTATTAAATCTGTATTATTAATCTGTTACTAAATCATCTATTATAGTCTATATCTATATAACATGTTATTAAATCTGTATTATTAATCTGTTACTAAATCATCTATTATAGTCTATATCTATTAAATGTTATTAAATCTGTATTACTAATCTGTTACTAAATCATCTATTATAGTCTATATCTATATAACATGTTATTAAATCTGTATTACTAATCTGTTACTAAATCATCTATTATAGTCTATATCTATATAACATGTTATTAAATCTGTATTATTAATCTGTTACTAAATCATCTATTGTAGTCTATATCTATATAACATGTTATTAAATCTGTATTACTAATATGTTACTAAATCATCTATTATAGTCTATATATATAACATGTTATTAAATCTGTATTATTAATCTGTTACTAAATCATCTATTATAGTCTATATCTATATAACATGTTATTAAATCTGTATTACTAATCTGTTACTAAATCATCTATTATAGTCTATATCTATATAACATGTTATTAAATCTGTATTACTGATCTGTTACTAAATCATCTATTATAGTCTATATCTATATAACATGTTATTAAATCTGTATTATTAATCTGTTACTAAATCATCTATTATAGTCTATATATATAACATGTTATTAAATCTGTATTAATAATCTGTTACTAAATCATCTATTATAGTCTATATCTATTAAATGTTATTAAATCTGTATTACTAATCTGTTACTAAATCATCTATTATAGTCTATATCTATTAAATGTTATTAAATCTGTATTATTAATCTGTTACTAAATCATCTATTATAGTCTATATCTATATAACATGTTATTAAATCTGTATTATTAATCTGTTACTAAATCATCTATTATAGTCTATATCTATATAACATGTTATTAAATCTGTATTATTAATCTGTTACTAAATCATCTATTATAGTCTATATATATAACATGTTATTAAATCTGTATTAATAATCTGTTACTAAATCATCTATTATAGTCTATATCTATTAAATGTTATTAAATCTGTATTACTAATCTGTTACTAAATCATCTATTATAGTCTATATCTATTAAATGTTATTAAATCTGTATTATTAATCTGTTACTAAATCATCTATTATAGTCTATATCTATATAACATGTTATTAAATCTGTATTATTAATCTGTTACTAAATCATCTATTATAGTCTATATCTATTAAATGTTATTAAATCTGTATTACTAATCTGTTACTAAATCATCTATTATAGTCTATATCTATATAACATGTTATTAAATCTGTATTATTAATCTGTTACTAAATCATCTATTATAGTCTATATCTATTAAATGTTATTAAATCTGTATTAATAATCTGTTACTAAATCATCTATTATAGTCTATATCTATATAACATGTTATTAAATCTGTATTATTAATCTGTTACTAAATCATCTATTATAGTCTATATCTATATAACATGTTATTAAATCTGTATTACTAATCTGTTACTAAATCATCTATTATAGTCTATATCTATATAACATGTTATTAAATCTGTATTACTAATCTGTTACTAAATCATCTATTATAGTCTATATCTATATAACATGTTATTAAATCTGTATTATTAATCTGTTACTAAATCATCTATTATAGTCTATATCTATATAACATGTTATTAAATCTGTATTATTAATCTGTTACTAAATCATCTATTATAGTCTATATCTATTAAATGTTATTAAATCTGTATTATTAATCTGTTACTAAATCATCTATTATAGTCTATATCTATATAACATGTTATTAAATCTGTATTATTAATCTGTTACTAAATCATCTATTATAGTCTATATATATATAACATGTTATTAAATCTGTATTATTAATCTGTTACTAAATCATCTATTATAGTCTATATATATATAACATGTTATTAAATCTGTATTATTAATCTGTTACTAAATCATCTATTATAGTCTATATCTATATAACATGTTATTAAATCTGTATTATTAATCTGTTACTAAATCATCTATTATAGTCTATATCTATTAAATGTTATTAAATCTGTATTAATAATCTGTTACTAAATCATCTATTATAGTCTATATCTATATAACATGTTATTAAATCTGTATTATTAATCTGTTACTAAATCATCTATTATAGTCTATATCTATATAACATGTTATTAAATCTGTATTATTAATCTGTTACTAAATCATCTATTATAGTCTATATCTATATTACATGTTATTAAATCTGTATTATTAATCTGTTACTAAATCATCTATTATAGTCTATATCTATATAACATGTTATTAAATCTGTATTATTAATCTGTTACTAAATCATCTATTATAGTCTATATATATAACATGTTATTAAATCTGTATTATTAATCTGTTACTAAATCATCTATTATAGTCTATATCTATTAAATGTTATTAAATCTGTATTATTAATCTGTTACTAAATCATCTATTATAGTCTATATCTATTAAATGTTATTAAATCTGTATTATTAATCTGTTACTAAATCATCTATTATAGTCTATATATATATAACATGTTATTAAATCTGTATTATTAATCTGTTACTAAATCATCTATTATAGTCTATATATATAACATGTTATTAAATCTGTATTATTAATCTGTTACTAAATCATCTATTATAGTCTATATCTATATAACATGTTATTAAATCTGTATTATTAATCTGTTACTAAATCATCTATTATAGTCTATATCTATAACATGTTATTAAATCTGTATTATTAATCTGTTACTAAATCATCTATTATAGTCTATATATATAACATGTTATTAAATCTGTATTATTAATCTGTTACTAAATCATCTATTATAGTCTATATCTATATAACATGTTATTAAATCTGTATTACTAATCTGTTACTAAATCATCTATTATAGTCTATATCTATATAACATGTTATTAAATCTGTATTACTAATCTGTTACTAAATCATCTATTATAGTCTATATCTATATAACATGTTATTAAATCTGTATTATTAATCTGTTACTAAATCATCTATTATAGTCTATATCTATATAACATGTTATTAAATCTGTATTACTAATCTGTTACTAAATCATCTATTATAGTCTATATCTATATAACATGTTATTAAATCTGTATTACTAATCTGTTACTAAATCATCTATTATAGTCTATATCTATATAACATGTTATTAAATCTGTATTAATAATCTGTTACTAAATCATCTATTATAGTCTATATCTATATAACATGTTATTAAATCTGTATTATTAATCTGTTACTAAATCATCTATTATAGTCTATATCTATATAACATGTTATTAAATCTGTATTACTAATCTGTTACTAAATCATCTATTATAGTCTATATCTATATAACATGTTATTAAATCTGTATTAATAATCTGTTACTAAATCATCTATTATAGTCTATATCTATATAACATGTTATTAAATCTGTATTATTAATCTGTTACTAAATCATCTATTATAGTCTATATCTATATAACATGTTATTAAATCTGTATTATTAATCTGTTACTAAATCATCTATTATAGTCTATATCTATATAACATGTTATTAAATCTGTATTATTAATCTGTTACTAAATCATCTATTATAGTCTATATCTATTAAATGTTATTAAATCTGTATTATTAATATGTTACTAAATCATCTATTATAGTCTATATCTATTAAATGTTATTAAATCTGTATTATTAATCTGTTACTAAATCATCTATTATAGTCTATATCTATATAACATGTTATTAAATCTGTATTACTGATCTGTTACTAAATCATCTATTATAGTCTATATCTATATAACATGTTATTAAATCTGTATTACTAATATGTTACTAAATCATCTATTATAGTCTATATATATAACATGTTATTAAATCTGTATTATTAATCTGTTACTAAATCATCTATTATAGTCTATATCTATATAACATGTTATTAAATCTGTATTACTAATCTGTTACTAAATCATCTATTATAGTCTATATCTATATAACATGTTATTAAATCTGTATTACTGATCTGTTACTAAATCATCTATTATAGTCTATATCTATATAACATGTTATTAAATCTGTATTATTAATCTGTTACTAAATCATCTATTATAGTCTATATATATAACATGTTATTAAATCTGTATTAATAATCTGTTACTAAATCATCTATTATAGTCTATATCTATTAAATGTTATTAAATCTGTATTACTAATCTGTTACTAAATCATCTATTATAGTCTATATCTATTAAATGTTATTAAATCTGTATTATTAATCTGTTACTAAATCATCTATTATAGTCTATATCTATATAACATGTTATTAAATCTGTATTATTAATCTGTTACTAAATCATCTATTATAGTCTATATCTATATAACATGTTATTAAATCTGTATTATTAATCTGTTACTAAATCATCTATTATAGTCTATATATATAACATGTTATTAAATCTGTATTAATAATCTGTTACTAAATCATCTATTATAGTCTATATCTATTAAATGTTATTAAATCTGTATTACTAATCTGTTACTAAATCATCTATTATAGTCTATATCTATTAAATGTTATTAAATCTGTATTATTAATCTGTTACTAAATCATCTATTATAGTCTATATCTATATAACATGTTATTAAATCTGTATTATTAATCTGTTACTAAATCATCTATTATAGTCTATATCTATTAAATGTTATTAAATCTGTATTACTAATCTGTTACTAAATCATCTATTATAGTCTATATCTATATAACATGTTATTAAATCTGTATTATTAATCTGTTACTAAATCATCTATTATAGTCTATATCTATTAAATGTTATTAAATCTGTATTAATAATCTGTTACTAAATCATCTATTATAGTCTATATCTATATAACATGTTATTAAATCTGTATTATTAATCTGTTACTAAATCATCTATTATAGTCTATATCTATATAACATGTTATTAAATCTGTATTACTAATCTGTTACTAAATCATCTATTATAGTCTATATCTATATAACATGTTATTAAATCTGTATTACTAATCTGTTACTAAATCATCTATTATAGTCTATATCTATATAACATGTTATTAAATCTGTATTATTAATCTGTTACTAAATCATCTATTATAGTCTATATCTATATAACATGTTATTAAATCTGTATTATTAATCTGTTACTAAATCATCTATTATAGTCTATATCTATTAAATGTTATTAAATCTGTATTATTAATCTGTTACTAAATCATCTATTATAGTCTATATCTATATAACATGTTATTAAATCTGTATTATTAATCTGTTACTAAATCATCTATTATAGTCTATATATATATAACATGTTATTAAATCTGTATTATTAATCTGTTACTAAATCATCTATTATAGTCTATATATATAACATGTTATTAAATCTGTATTATTAATCTGTTACTAAATCATCTATTATAGTCTATATCTATATAACATGTTATTAAATCTGTATTATTAATCTGTTACTAAATCATCTATTATAGTCTATATCTATTAAATGTTATTAAATCTGTATTAATAATCTGTTACTAAATCATCTATTATAGTCTATATCTATATAACATGTTATTAAATCTGTATTATTAATCTGTTACTAAATCATCTATTATAGTCTATATCTATATAACATGTTATTAAATCTGTATTATTAATCTGTTACTAAATCATCTATTATAGTCTATATCTATATTACATGTTATTAAATCTGTATTATTAATCTGTTACTAAATCATCTATTATAGTCTATATCTATATAACATGTTATTAAATCTGTATTATTAATCTGTTACTAAATCATCTATTATAGTCTATATATATAACATGTTATTAAATCTGTATTATTAATCTGTTACTAAATCATCTATTATAGTCTATATCTATTAAATGTTATTAAATCTGTATTATTAATCTGTTACTAAATCATCTATTATAGTCTATATCTATTAAATGTTATTAAATCTGTATTATTAATCTGTTACTAAATCATCTATTATAGTCTATATATATATAACATGTTATTAAATCTGTATTATTAATCTGTTACTAAATCATCTATTATAGTCTATATATATAACATGTTATTAAATCTGTATTATTAATCTGTTACTAAATCATCTATTATAGTCTATATCTATATAACATGTTATTAAATCTGTATTATTAATCTGTTACTAAATCATCTATTATAGTCTATATCTATAACATGTTATTAAATCTGTATTATTAATCTGTTACTAAATCATCTATTATAGTCTATATATATAACATGTTATTAAATCTGTATTATTAATCTGTTACTAAATCATCTATTATAGTCTATATCTATATAACATGTTATTAAATCTGTATTACTAATCTGTTACTAAATCATCTATTATAGTCTATATCTATATAATATGTTATTAAATCTGTATTACTAATCTGTTACTAAATCATCTATTATAGTCTATATCTATATAACATGTTATTAAATCTGTATTATTAATCTGTTACTAAATCATCTATTATAGTCTATATCTATATAACATGTTATTAAATCTGTATTACTAATCTGTTACTAAATCATCTATTATAGTCTATATCTATATAACATGTTATTAAATCTGTATTACTAATCTGTTACTAAATCATCTATTATAGTCTATATCTATATAACATGTTATTAAATCTGTATTAATAATCTGTTACTAAATCATCTATTATAGTCTATATCTATATAACATGTTATTAAATCTGTATTATTAATCTGTTACTAAATCATCTATTATAGTCTATATCTATATAACATGTTATTAAATCTGTATTACTAATCTGTTACTAAATCATCTATTATAGTCTATATCTATATAACATGTTATTAAATCTGTATTAATAATCTGTTACTAAATCATCTATTATAGTCTATATCTATATAACATGTTATTAAATCTGTATTATTAATCTGTTACTAAATCATCTATTATAGTCTATATCTATATAACATGTTATTAAATCTGTATTATTAATCTGTTACTAAATCATCTATTATAGTCTATATCTATATAACATGTTATTAAATCTGTATTATTAATCTGTTACTAAATCATCTATTATAGTCTATATCTATTAAATGTTATTAAATCTGTATTATTAATCTGTTACTAAATCATCTATTATAGTCTATATCTATATAACATGTTATTAAATCTGTATTACTGATCTGTTACTAAATCATCTATTATAGTCTATATCTATATAACATGTTATTAAATCTGTATTACTAATCTGTTACTAAATCATCTATTATAGTCTATATCTATATAACATGTTATTAAATCTGTATTACTGATCTGTTACTAAATCATCTATTATAGTCTATATCTATTACATGTTATTAAATCTGTATTACTGATCTGTTACTAAATCATCTATTATAGTCTATATATATATAACATGTTATTAAATCTGTATTAATAATCTGTTACTAAATCATCTATTATAGTCTATATCTATTAAATGTTATTAAATCTGTATTAATAATCTGTTACTAAATCATCTATTATAGTCTATATCTATTAAATGTTATTAAATCTGTATTACTGATCTGTTACTAAATCATATATTATAGTCTATATCTATTACATGTTATTAAATCTGTATTATTAATCTGTTACTAAATCATCTATTATAGTCTATATCTATTAAATGTTATTAAATCTGTATTATTAATCTGTTACTAAATCATCTATTATAGTCTATATCTATTAAATGTTATTAAATCTGTATTACTAATCTGTTACTAAATCATCTATTATAGTCTATATCTATATAACATGTTATTAAATCTGTATTATTAATCTGTTACTAAATCATCTATTATAGTCTATATCTATTAAATGTTATTAAGGCTGTATTACTAATCTGTTACTAAATCATCTATTATAGTCTATATCTATTAAATGTTATTAAATCTGTATTACTGATCTGTTACTAAATCATATATTATAGTCTATATCTATTACATGTTATTAAATCTGTATTACTGATCTATTACTAAATCATCTATTATAGTCTATATCTATTAAATGTTATTAAATCTGTATTACTGATCTGTTACTAAATCATCTATTATAGTCTATATCTATTAAATGTTATTAAATCTGTATTACTGATCTGTTACTAAATCATCTATTATAGTCTACAACTACTAACTATCCCTCTACCCCTCCCATTGAAAACACATTGTAACTGAACAAATGGTTATGGCAGTAAGAGAGCTCCAGCTCTAGGTTAGGCTCCTGGCCCTCACCGGTCACACAGCGACCCAGAGAGGATGGCTCAGTCATGGGGAAGTCATGTTAAGTAAGCCAAAGCTCTACAGCTAAATAACCAGTCAGATTATCGGATGTTCATGTTGTTAATCCCTGACTCTGTAAGACAATGAGAGGAGCTGGACAAAAAGGAAGACCAACTAGATTAGAGATGGAATGTCCGTTTTGTTGTCCTATGATATACAGCCTGACTAGCCCAGGCCAGAGAGGACAATGGTGGGTCTGCCTGGAGGGAGACTGGTGTCTGCCCCACTAAAGACCATATTTACTTCCATACCAGTGAGCCTGGTAAATGGGGACCAGTACCCGTGACAAAGCCCCCGATGCTGGACTCTCTATGGGTTCAGACCAGGGACAGATAATGAGCCTCCTCTCCTTCTCCATGACTCTGGATGCACAGACTCAACTTGGTTCCACAATGTATGGGCCAATGGCAGGGGTTCAATTACTCAATCCCAGGTAGAGAGAGCAATACTGATAAGGTTGGAGTTTTACACCTTGCGCAGAGATAAGATATTAATGGACTTTATTAATCCACTTTCTGCCGAAAACTGAAACTTTTTTTGCAGTATTACAAAGCCCTCCTTTACCTCCATTTAACGCCTGGTAATGTGAGCCATTTTTTTTTTGTATAATTAATTTATTCACACAATTTACTATGCTAAGTAGTCTTATCCCATATCAGAAAGATAATCAATACTCATTGATTGAACTTCAAACAAACTCTCCAATCTCTAATAAGAAGCCTTGGTGTGCATCATTATTCAATAAAGTAGCTTGAATAAAGCACACTAGCAAAAAGCTAGAGGATGACCAGGTCTAGCCAGCCTTGGCTTGAACATGAAGTCAGATTTATAAGATTGTATTTCTGCCTGCTGCACTTCATGACGACGGTACGGTTGTATTTCTGCCTGCTGCACTTCATGACGACGGTACGGTTGTATTTCTGCCTGCTGCACTTCATGACGACCGTACGGTTGTATTTCTGCCTGCTGCACTTCATGACGACGGTACGGTTGTATTTCTGCCTGCTGCACTTCATGACGACGGTATGGTTGTATTTCTGCCTGCTGCACTTCATGACGACGGTACGGTTGTATTTCTGCCTGCTGCACTTCATGACGACGGTACGGTTGTATTTCTGCCTGCTGCCCTTCATGACGACGGTACGGTTGTATTTCTGCCTGCTGCCCTTCATGACGACGGTACGGTTGTATTTCTGCCTGCTGTCCATCATGACGACAGTACGGTTGTATTTTTGCCTGCTGCCCTCCATGACGACAGTACGGTTGTATTTCTGCCTGCTGCCCTTCATGACGACGGTACGGTTGTATTTCTGCCTGCTGCACTTCATGACGACGGTACGGTTGTATTTCTGCCTGCTGCCCTTCATGACGACGGTACGGTTGTATTTCTGCCTGCTGCCCTCCATGACGACGGTACGGTTGTATTTCTGCCTGCTGCACTTCATGACGACGGTACGGTTGTATTTCTGCCTGCTGCACTTCATGACGACGGTACGGTTGTATTTCTGCCTGCTGCCCTTCATGACGACGGTACGGTTGTATTTCTGCCTGCTGCCCTTCATGACGACGGTACGGTTGTATTTCTGCCTGCTGTCCATCATGACGACAGTACGGTTGTATTTTTGCCTGCTGTCCATCATGACGACAGTACGGTTGTATTTTTGCCTGCTGCCCTCCATGACGACAGTACGGTTGTATTTCTGCCTGCTGCCCTTCATGACGACAGTACGGTTGTATTTTTGCCTGCTGCCCTCCATGACGACAGTACGGTTGTATTTCTGCCTGCTGTCCATCATGACGACAGTACGGTTGTATTTTTGCCTGCTGTCCTTCATGACGACCGTACGGTTGTATTTTTGCCTGCTGCCCTCCATGACGACAGTACGGTTGTATTTTTGCCTGCTGTCCATCATGACGACAGTACAGTTGTATTTTTGCCTGCTGTCCATCATGACGACAGTACAGTTGTATTTTTGCCTGCTGCCCTCCATGACGACAGTACGGTTGTATTTTTGCCTGCTGTCCATCATGACGACAGTACAGTTGTATTTCTGCCTGCTGTCCATCATGACGACAGTACGGTTGTAAATGTTTGTTTTCTTATAATTTCTCACAGTTTTTCTTATGAATGCTTTAATATAATATGTCTGTGGTCTATAGAGATACTGTTATAATTTGTACTTCAATAACGCTCTAATTATGTAGAAATGACCCCTCCTGTCTCAGCCTCCAGTATTTATGCTGCAGTAGTTTATGTGTCGGGGGGCTAGGGTCAGTTTGTTATATCTGGAGTACTTCTCCTGTCCTATTCGGTGTCCTGTGTGAATCTAAGTGTGCGTTCTCTAATTCTCTCCTTCTCTCTTTCTCTCTCTCGGAGGACCTGAGCCCTAGGACCATGCCCCAGGACTACCTGACATGATGACTCCTTGCTGTCCCCAGTCCACCTGGCTGTGCTGCTGCTCCAGTTTCAACTGTTCTGCCTTATTATTATTCGACCATGCTGGTCATTTATGAACATTTGAACATCTTGGCCATGTTCTGTTATAATCTCCACCCGGCACAGCCAGAAGAGGACTGGCCATCCCACATATGCTCTCTCTAATTCTCTCTTTCTTTCTCTCTCTCGGAGGACCTGAGCCCTAGGACCATGCCCCAAGACTACCTGACATGATGACTCCTTGCTGTCCCCAGTCCACCTGGCTGTGCTGCTGCTCCAGTTTCAACTGTTCTGCCTTATTATTATTCGACCATGCTGGTCATTTATGAACATTTGAACATCTTGGCCATGTTCTGTTATAATCTCCACCCGGCACAGCCAGAAGAGGACTGGCCATCCCACATATGCTCTCTCTAATTCTCTCTTTCTTTCTCTCTCTCGGAGGACCTGAGCTCTAGGACCATGCCCCAGGAATACCTGACATGATGACTCCTTGCTGTCCCCAGTCCACCTGACAGTACTGCTGCTCCAGTTTCAACTATTCTGCCTTATTATTATTCGACCATGCTGGTCATTTATGAACATTTGAACATCTTGACCATGTTTTGTTATAATCTCCACCCGGCACAGCCAGAAGAGGACTGGCCACCCCACATAGCCTGGTTCCTCTCTAGGTTTCTTCCTAGGTTTTGGCCTTTCTAGGGAGTTTTTCCTAGCCACCGTGCTTCTACACCTGCATTGCTTGCTGTTTGGGGTTTTAGGCTGGGTTTCTGTACAGCACTTTGAGATATCAGCTGATGTACGAAGGGCTATATAAATAAATTTGATTTGATTTGATTAAATATGTTTACGTGCAATCTTCATGAGATACACAGCAGACAATCTAATCCAAACTAAAAGATAAGTATTATATATTTATTCTATATTTATTCGTATCAAATTGATGCACATATAATTCTAAGCACGTTATGTAGTTTCCATTCAAGTCTTTCTTTTCAAAGCACGTCAACTAGAATACATTGAGACAGGAACCTCAACTCTCCTTCCTTCCTCTCAACCCTTCTGCCAGAGCTGGAGCAATAAACAGATCTGTCACCAACACTTTATTACCTGCATGCCAGTGGAGGCTGAGGGGAGGACGGCTCACAATAATGGCTGGAACGGAGTCAGTGGAACGGCATCAAACACGTGGAAACCATGGAAACGATGTGTTTGATGTATTTGATACCATTAAACTGATTCCGCTCCAGTCATTACCACGAGCCCATCTTCCCCAATTATGGTGCCACCAGCCTCCTGTGCTGCATGCATTCTTTTGGAAATGAAAGAGTGGTTGTTGCGGTAGCGTTTTAGCATATAAAGTAATATTGTATTTAATTTTGATTAGATTCAAGGGCAGATTTACAGTGGATTGATGGCAGGAAATGGCTTCAATTAAATCCTTCCTCTAAGATGAGACCTGCATAGAAACCACATGCATTCTCTCTCATCATTTTATCTCTCTCTATTTATTTCTCCCTCTACATCGCTCTCTTTCTCTGCATTCCACTGGCCACTGGCCAGTAATCACTTGCCCAGGTGGAAGGTCGGGCAGGAAATGAGAGAGAGAGAGAGACTGTAATGTTTACTTTTAATTTGTATTGTTTATTTCACTTTTGTTTATTATCTAGTTCACTTGCATTGGCAATGTTAACATATCTGATCCAGGACTCCTGTCCTCCTGTACTAGGGCCAGGTGGGAAAGGTGATCCTGAACCAGGACTCCTGTCCTCCTGTGCTAGGACCAGGTGGGAAAGGTGATCCTGAACCAGGACTCCTGTCCTCCTGTACTAGGGCCAGGTGGGAAAGGTGATCCTGATCCAGGACTCCTGTCCTCCTGTACTAGGGCCAGGTGGGAAAGGTGATCCTGATCCAGGACTCATGTCCTCCTGTACTAGGGCCAGGTGGGAAAGGTGATCCTGAACCAGGACTCCTGTCCTCCTGTACTATGGCCAGGTGGGAAAGGTGATCCTGAACCAGGCAACGTGATGTTACAGGTCAAACAGGGAACAACAATCCTCTGTCAATGACTGGGGTTCTTCCCTTCACTACAGTACAGAGGCACAGAGAGAGAGATGCCAATACCTTCTGTTGTGTTCAGAGATCCACAAGAACTAGTCAGACCAAATGTTGCTGTAGGAGTATGATTCTCTCTATGATGTCATTTATCTCTGTGGGATACCACAACACTGAGTAAGAAGCTAAGAGACTTCTGAACCACTGTAGTCAGCCAATAGAGGATTATACAGTATATATGGGCCTCTATGTATGAGAATCTGGTTAGTCCCAAGTAGCTCAGTTGGTAGAGCATGGTGCTTGGAAAGCCAGGGCTGTGGGTTTGATTCCCATGGGGGACCAGTATGAAAATCTGTGCACTCCCTACTGTAAGTCATTCTGGATAAGAGATGATGAAAATTACTAAAAGAGGCTAGGGTTAATTAAGATAAATTATAACTTAATCCTAAATGACAACAACAGCTAAACTATTGCAACTGAAGAGAGAGCACCTCAGTCTAAGTGTAGTGCTGATCTGGAAGATGGTAAAAACCTGGTCAAAAAGAATTTCCCTCAAGTCACACAGCATATGTCTCATGTAACAAAATCGTCGGTTTTGGATTCCAAAGAAAGACTGGTCGCAATTAAGCTTTAAATCAATATCCATTCCATTGAAATTCAAGATTGAATCGTGTGTAGAGCACAGATTGTTGAACCACTTTGAGGTGCTGTAAGTCAACTGTAAGGTCTCTTAACCCTCTGGTACCTCCATAGACAGGGCCATATTGTGGGAGTAGATATAATTAGTGGTTATACAGAGGGCAGCCTGGGTTAAGAACCTGCTGCTGTCCGGTTTATAGGAAGTCCTAAGGTAAATCTGTCACTCACTGATTTAGTGAAAAAAAAGGAGCTATCTAGAACCTTAAAGGGTTCCTCGGCTGTCCCCATAGGAGAACCCTTTGAAGAACCCCTTTTGGGTTCCAAATAGAACCCTTTTGGTTCCACGAGGAACCTGTAACCAAAAAGTGCTATCCTATGGGGACAGCCGAAGAACACTTTTGGAACCCTTTTTTCTAAGAGTGAACTCTATGTTTCAATGGACTGAAGCCCATACTGTACCTCTACATGCCTGGTCTCTGGGACTAACTGCTAGAGAAGTAGTAGGACTGGCACAGAGAAATGTATTGCGGAGGCGTTGTGCCCTTCAGTGTCACTGTGGAACGTCAAGAGGTTGTCTGGGAGGCTGCTGGTGATATGGCGCTAGTCCATGAGATATGGTCTACTCTCCAAGAGCTCCGGACATCCTGTCGGTTCTATTACTGTACCATCCTGCCCTTAATGAAGACGTAGAACATTCCTTTATGTAGACCTAGAACATTCCTTTATGTAGACCTAGAACATTCTGTCACACCCTGGTCAAAGTATTTTGTGTTTATCTTTATTTATTTGGTCAGGCCAGGGTGTGGCATGGGTTTTTGTATGTGGTGTGTATGTATGGGGATTGTAGCTAGTGGGGTGTTCTAGCTAAGTCTATGGCTGTCTGAAGTGGTTCTCAATCAGAGGCAGGTGTTTATCGTTGTCTCTGATTGGGAACCATATTTAGGCAGCCATATTCTTTGAGTTTGTCGTGGGTGATTGTCCTTAGTGTCCTGATGTCATTGTTCTGTGTTAGGATACACAAGTATAGGCTGTTTCGGGTTTTGTTAAGTTTATTGTTTTGGTAGTGTTTGTGTTTAGTGTGTTAATTCATTAAACATGGATTGCAATAGACACGCCGCATTTTGGTCCGACTCTCCTTCTCACGAAGAAAACCGTTACAGAATCACCCACCACAAAGGGACCAAGCAGCGTGTCAACAGGCAAGAACAGCCCAAAGTGGAGTACAGTATGGACTATACTTCTTGGGAGGAGATAGACAGGTGGGCGGTCGACCCAGGGAGAGTGCCGGAGCCCGCCTGGGATTCGATGGAGCAGTGCGCGGAAGGATATAGGAGAATGGAGTTTGCGAAGCAAGCAAGGCGGCGCGGACGGAGGCCCCATAGTCAGCCCCAAAAATGTCTTGGGGGGGGGCTCAGGGAGAGTGTGGCAGAGTCAGGAGCCAGACCTGAGCCAACTCTCCCTGTTTATCGTGAGGAGCCAAGGAGGAGACCAGAGCCGGTGTTGGAGGTGAGCGAAACAGAGACTGTGAAGGAGTTAATGGGGAAATTGGAGGAGAGAGAAATGAGGGAGTTGCTATGTTGGTGTTTTAAACATGGAATTCGCCCGACGGAGCGTGTCGGGGATTTGATGGCACCTGGGTCAGCGCTCCATACTCGTCCTGAGGTGCGTGTTAGTCGGCTGGTTAAGATGGTGCCAGTCTCACGTACCAGGCCTCCTGTGCACCTCCCTAGCCTTGCACGTCCTGTGCCAGCACCGCTCTCAAGATCTCCAGTACGCCTTCACGGTCTAACCCATCCTGTGCCACCTCCACACCCCAGCCCTCCGGTAGCAGCTCCCCGCACCAGGCTTCCTGTGCGTGTTCTCGGCCCAGTACCACCAGTGCCAGCACCACGCATCAGGCCTACAGTGCGCCTCGCCTGTCCAGCGCTGTCGGAGCCCTCCTCCTCTCCAGCGCTGTCGGAGTCTCCCGCCTGTTTAGCGCTGTTAGAGCCTTCCTTCTCTACAGCGCTGCCGGAGTCTCCCGCCTGTTCAGAACTGCCAGTTAGCATAGAGCTGCCAGTTAGCATAGAGCTGCCAGTTAGCATAGAGCTGCCAGTTAGCATAGAGCTGCCAGTTAGCATAGAGCTGCCAGTCTGCAAGGAGCTGCCAGTCTGCATAGAGCTGCCAGTCTGCAAGGAGCTGCCAGTCTGCAAGGAGCCGCCAGAGCTGCCTGTCTGCAGGATGCCGCCAAAGCTGCCAGTCTGCAAGGAGCCGCCAGAGCTGCCAGTCTGCAAGGAGCCGCCAGAGCTGCCAGTCTGCAAGGAGCCGCCAGAGCTGCCAGTCTGCAAGGAGCAGCCAGGGCCGCCAGTCAGCATGGAGCAGCCAGGGCCGCCAGTTAGCATGGAGCAGCCAGGGCCGCCAGTCAGTATGGAGCAGCCAGGGCCGCCAGTCAGCATGGAGCAGCCAGGGCCGCCAGTCAGCATGGAGCAGCCAGGGCCGCCAGTCAGCATGGAGCAGCCAGTCAGCATGGAGCAGCCAGTCAGCATGGAGCAGCCAGAGCAGCCAGTCAGCATGGAGCAGCCAGAGCTGCCAGTCAGCATGGAGCAGCCAGTCAGCATGGAGCAGCCAGAGCTGCCAGTCAGCATGGAGCAGCCAGTCAGCATGGAGCAGCCAGAGCTGCCAGTCAGCATGGAGCAGCCAGTTAGCATGGAGCAGCCAGAGCTGCCAGTCAGCATGGAGCAGCCAGTCAGCATGGAGCAGCCAGAGCTGCCAGTCAGCATGGAGCAGCCAGTCAGCATGGAGCAGCCAGAGCTGCCAGTCATCATGGAGCAGCCAGTCAGCATGGAGCAGCCAGAGCTGCCAGTTGACCAGACTCTCCCAGATCTGCCAGTCGACCAGACTCTTCCAGATCTGCCAGTCGACCAGACTCTTCCAGATCTGCCAGTCGACCAGACTCTTCCAGATCTGCCAGTCGACCAGACTCTTCCAGATCTGCCAGTCGACCAGACTCTTCCAGATCTGCCAGTCGACCAGACTCTTCCAGATCTGCCAGTCGACCAGACTCTTCCAGATCTGCCAGTCGACCAGACTCTTCCAGATCTGCCAGTCGACCAGACTCTTCCAGATCTGCCAGTCGACCAGACTCTTCCAGATCTGCCAGTCATCCAGGATCTGCCAGTCAGCCAGGATCTGCCGAAACCACCAGCCAGCCAGGATCTGGTAGATTCATCAACCTGCCTGAGCTTCCTCTCACTCCTGAGCTTCCTCTCACTCCTGAGCTTCCTCTCACTCCTGAGCTTCCCCTCAGTTCCGAGCTGCCTCAGTCCCGAGCTGCCCCTCAGTCCCGATCTGCTCCTCAGTCCAGTGGGGTTCTGGGTGAGGACTACTAGGCCATGGTCGGCGGCGAGGGTGGACTATCCAGGGACGCGAGGAGAATGGACTAAGACATTGATTGAGTGGGGTCCACGTCCCGCGCCGGAGCCGCCACCATGGACAGACGCCCACCCGGACCCTCCCTATTGTTTTGAGGTGCGTTCGGGAGTCCGCACCTTAGGGGGGGGGTTCTGTCACACCCTGGTCAAAGTATTTTGTGTTTATCTTTATTTATTTGGTCAGGCCAGGGTGTGGCATGGGTTTTTGTATGTGGTGTGTATGTATGGGGATTGTAGCTAGTGGGGTGTTCTAGCTAAGTCTATGGCTGTCTGAAGTGGTTCTCAATCAGAGGCAGGTGTTTATCGTTGTCTCTGATTGGGAACCATATTTAGGCAGCCATATTCTTTGAGTTTGTCGTGGGTGATTGTCCTTAGTGTCCTGATGTCATTGTTCTGTGTTAGGATACACAAGTATAGGCTGTTTCGGGTTTTGTTAAGTTTATTGTTTTGGTAGTGTTTGTGTTTAGTGTGTTAATTCATTAAACATGGATTGCAATAGACACGCCGCATTTTGGTCCGACTCTCCTTCTCATCAAGAAAACCGTTACACATTCCTTTATGTAGACCTATAACATTCCTTTATGATGACGTAGAACATTCCTTTATGATGACGTAGAACATTCCTTTATGATGATGTAGAACATTCCTTTATGATGACCTAGAACATTCCTTTATGATGACCTAAAACATTCCTTTATGATGACCTAGAACATTCCTTTATGATGACGTAGAACATTCCATTATGATGACCTAGAACATTCCTTTATGATGATGTAGAACATTCCTTTATGTTGACCTAGAACATTCTTTTATGATGCTTTATGATGACGTAGAACATTCCTTTAGGATGTTCTAGAACATTCCTTTATGATGCTTTATGATGACCTAGAACATTCCTTTATGATGACGTAGAACATTCCTTTATGTAGACCTATAACATTCCTTTATGATGACGTAGAACATTCCTTTATGATGACGTAGAACATTCCTTTATGATGATGTAGAACATTCCTTTATGATGACCTAGAACATTCCTTTATGATGACCTAAAACATTCCTTTATGATAACCTAGAACATTCCTTTATGATGACGTAGAACATTCCTGTATGTAGACCTAGAACATTCCTTTATGATGATGTAGAACATTCCTTTAAATTGACCTAGAACATTCCTTTATGATGATGTAGAACATTCCTTTATGATGATGTAGAACATTCCTTTATGATGATGTAGAACATTCCTGTATGTAGACCTAGAACATTCCTTTATGATGATGTAGAACATTCCTTTATGATGACGTAGAACATTCCTGTATGTAGACCTAGAACATTCCTTTATGATGATGTAGAACATTCCTTTAAATTGACCTAGAACATTCCTTTATGATGATGTAGAACATTCCTTTATGATGATGTAGAACATTCCTTTATGATGATGTAGAACATTCCTGTATGTAGACCTAGAACATTCCTTTATGATGATGTAGAACATTCCTTTATGATGATGTAGAACATTCCTTTATGATGACCTAGAACATTCCTTTATGATGACCTAGAACATTCCTTTATGATGACCTAGAACATTCCTTTATGATGACGTAGAAAATTCCTGTATGTAGACCTAGAACATTCCTTTATGATGATGTAGAACATTCCTGTATGTAGACCTAGAACATTCCTTTATGATGATGTAGAACATTCCTTTATGATGATGTAGAACATTCCTGTATGTAGACCTAGAACATTCATTTATGATGATGTAGAACATTCCTTTATGATTGTAACGGTTTTCTATATGAGAAGGAGAGTCGGACCAAAATGCGGCGTGTCTATTGCAATCCATGTTTAATGAATTAACACACTAAACACAAACACTATCAAAACAATAAACTTAACAAAACCCGAAACAGCCTATACTTGTGTATCCTAACACAGAACAATGACATCAGGACACTAAGGACAATCACCCACGACAAACTCAAAGAATATGGCTGCCTAAATATGGTTCCCAATCAGAGACAACGATAAACACCTGCCTCTGATTGAGAACCACTTCAGACAGCCATAGACTTAGCCAGAACACCCCACTAGCTACAATCCCCATACAAACACACCACATACAAAAACCCATGCCACACCCTGGCCTGACCAAATAAATAAAGATAAACACAAAATACTTTGACCAGGGTGTGACAGAACCCCCCCCCTAAGGTGCGGACTCCCGAACGCACCTCAAAACAATAGGGAGGGTCCGGGTGGGCGTCTGTCCATGGTGGCGGCTCCGGCGCGGGACGTGGACCCCACTCAATCAATATCTTAGTCCCTTCTCCTCGCGTCCCTGGATAGTCCACTCTCGCCGCCGACCATGGCCTAGTAGTCCTCACCCAGAACCCCACTGGACTGAGGAGCAGATCGGGACTGAGGGGCAGCTCGGGACTGAGGCAGCTCGGGACTGAGGGGAAGCTCAGGAGTGAGAGGAAGCTCAGGAGTGAGAGGAAGCTCAGGAGTGAGAGGAAGCTCAGGAGTGAGAGGAAGCTCAGGAGTGAGAGGAAGCTCAGGCAGGTTGACGAATCTACCAGATCCTGGCTGGCTGGCGGTTTCGGCAGATCCTGGCTGACTGGCAGATCCTGGCTGACTGGAAGAGTCTGGTCGACTGGCAGATCTGGAAGAGTCTGGTCGACTGGCAGATCTGGAAGAGTCTGGTCGACTGGCAGATCTGGAAGAGTCTGGTCGACTGGCAGATCTGGAAGAGTCTGGTCGACTGGCAGATCTGGAAGAGTCTGGTCGACTGGCAGATCTGGGAGAGTCTGGTCGACTGGCAGATCTGGGAGAGTCTGGTCGACTGGCAGATCTGGGAGAGTCTGGTCGACTGGCAGATCTGGGAGAGTCTGGTCGACTGGCAGATCTGGGAGAGTCTGGTCGACTGGCAGATCTGGGAGAGTCTGGTCGACTGGCAGATCTGGAAGAGTCTGGTCGACTGGCAGATCTGGAAGAGTCTGGTCGACTGGCAGATCTGGAAGAGACTGGTCGACACAGACTGGCTGCTCTGTGATGACTGGCAGCTCTGGCTGCTCCATGCTGACTGGCTGCTCCATGCTGACTACCTGCCTGGGCTTCCTCTCAGTGCTGAGCTTCTTCTCAGTGCTGAGCTTCCTCTCAGTGCTGAGCTACCCATCTGTCCCGAGTTACCTCTGTCCCGAGCTGTCCCTCTGTCCCATGTTATCATTGTGGTGGGTAACCTATTTAGGGACGTTTAGGAGGGGGATTAAAACTGTCATGGAGTGGGGTCCACGTCCAGCGCCAGAGCCGCCACCGCGGACAGATGCCCACCCAGACCCTCCCCTATAGGTTCAGGTTTTGCGGCCGGAGTCCGCACCTTGGGGGGGGGGTACTGTCACGCCCTGACCATAGTTTACTTTGTATTTTCTATGTTTTGATTGGTCAGGGTGTGATCTGAGTGGGCATTCTATGTTACATGTCTAGTTTGTCTAGTTCTATGTTCGGCCTGATATGGTTCTCAATCAGAGGCAGGTGTTCGTCATTGTCTCTGATTGGGAACCATATTTAGGTAGCCTGGGTTTCACTGTGTGTTTGTGGGTGATTGTTCCTGTCTATGTGTTTTTCACCAGATAGGCTGTTTTAGGTTTTCGTTACGTTCATCACGTTCTTTATTTTGTAGTGTTTGCATTGATTCGTGTTTTACGTTTGTTCATTAAAACATGGATCGCAATCTACACGCTGCATTTTGGTCCGACTCTCCTTCACATCAAGAATACCGTTACAATGATGATGTAGAACATTCCTTTATGATGGCGTAGAACATTCCTTTATGATGGCGTAGAACATTCCTTTATAATGACGTAGAACATTCCTGTATGTAGACCTAGAACATTCCTTTATGATGATGTAGAACATTCCTTTATGATGATGTAGAACATTCCTTTATGATGACCTAGAACATTCCTTTATGATGACCTAGAACATTCCTTTATGATGACCTAGAACATTCCTTTATGATGACGTAGAAAATTCCTGTATGTAGACCTAGAACATTCCTTTATGATGATGTAGAACATTCCTGTATGTAGACCTAGAACATTCCTTTATGATGATGTAGAACATTCCTTTATGATGACGTAGAACATTCCTTTATAATGACGTAGAACATTCCTGTATGTAGACCTAGAACATTCCTTTATGATGATGTAGAACATTCCTTTATGATGACGTAGAACATTCCTTTATAATGACGTAGAACATTCCTGTATGTAGACCTAAAACATTCCTTTATGATGATGTAGAACATTCCTTTATGATGACCTAGAACATTCCTTTATGATGCTTTATGATGACGTAGAACATTCCTTTAGGATGTTCTAGAACATTCCTTTATGATGACCTAGAACATTCCTTTATGATGACGTAGAACATTCCTTTATGATGACCTAGAACATTCCTTTATGATGACCTAGAACATTCCTTTACGATGACCTAGAACATTCCTTTATGATGATGTAGAACATTCCATTATGATGACCTAGAACATTCCTTTATGATGATGTAGAACATTCCTTTATGTTGACCTAGAACATTCTTTTATGATGCTTTATGATGACGTAGAACATTCCTTTAGGATGTTCTAGAACATTCCTTTATGATGCTTTATGATTACCTAGAACATTCCTTTATGATGACGTAGAACATTCCTTTATGATGACCTAGAACATTCCTTTATGATGACGTAGAACATTCCTTTATGATGACCTAGAACATTCCTTTATGATGACCTAGAACATTCCTTTATGATGACCTAGAACATTCCTTTATGATGACGTAGAACATTCCTGTATGTAGACCTAGAACATTCCTTTATGATGATGTAGAACATTCCTTTATGATGCTTTATGATGACGTAGAACATTCCTTTAGGATGTTCTAGAACATTCATTTATGATGCTTTATGATGACCTAGAACATTCCTTTATGATGACGTAGAACATTTCTTTATGATGACCTAGAACATTCCTTTATGATGACGTAGAACATTCATTTATGATGACCTAGAACATTCCTTTATGATGACGTAGAACATTCCTTTATGATGACCTAGAACATTCCTTTATGATGACCTAGAACATTCTTTAAGATGTTTTATGATGACCTAGAACATTCCTTTATGATGACATAGAATATTCCTTTATGATGACCTAGAACATTCTTTAAGATGCTTTACGATGACCTAGAACATTCCTTTATGATGACATAGAACATTCCTTTATGATGTCAAGTTGAGTTAGGGCTCTATTCAATCAGATCCGCTTTAGCCTACATCCACATAGTGGTTGTTTTGGCAGTGTCAGAGTTGGAACTGTGTTAGAGCTGTCAGATCCACAAGTGGTTCCTGTCATTATACATAAAGTGGGCATTGCCATTGGCTGCACGGAGTCGGATTATTAAGAGAAATCCCATGCAGCCTTGTTTGAACACTGGAATGTGAGATGTAATCTACATATTGATTAGGCTGTTAGAAATCCTCGTATTGATTAAGGATTTTACATTTGAGATACACTTTCTCATTCTGAACTTGTAACGTGAGTGGGACGGGTGTGTCTTCGTGACATTGATCAAGAGTAGCTGCTCACTGATTTGACACCTCTGACACCTCCGACACCAAAACATCAGCAATGCGGCTGTCGGTTATAACCGGTTAATGCTTGATCTGATGGAATTTAGGCCTTAATGCTGGGTGCTGAGATTGCTGTAGACAGGCAGACAGGTGGTTTTGAGGATATGGAGCAATGAATGGACCAGCGGACGGATTGACACACAGCAGGCTCTGGACCTCTGGACCTCTAGACCTCTGGCTGCCTGGAGTCACAGACTTGGATTCTCTACTTTCCCCCCATCTCTTCTTCCTGACCCTGTGGCTCTACTACTTCCATTTCTAATTAAGTGATTTGTAAGACAGAGGCCCACTTTGGACTACAGGGGCCAGAGGCTGTCCCTCCCCAGTTAGGGTGCTGTACAAATAGAATTTCTGTTGCATGGCTTTTACGTGAAAAGGGAGAGCGAGAGAGAGCAAGAGAGAGAAAGAGAGGGTGAGGAGAGACCACTGACTCCTGCATATTGAGGAAAAGAGGCTTCTAAAAAAAAATCTAAACTACAGGACTCACAACAGCCACACTCACACCCTGTTCCACACTCTCACACACAGACAGACTGCCTCTGTGATGACCAGGCCAGACCACAAATAGACATGTTTTTACTTGAGTGAGTTTAAAAGGAATTCCGGCAAACAGCTTGTTTAGAATGCTTCCCAGTACCTGTTTATTTAAAGTTATAGCATGACGCCATGATGCGTCTTTTTAAGTAGTTGGGAAAATACGGAGTGGAATTGAAGCTGAACTGAGAACAGATGTTTTTCTAGGAGAGGCCAGACAGACTTCCTGAGAAAATGACAAACACACTGCCTTCGGAAAGTATTCAGACCACTTGACTTTCTCCACATGTTATTACATTACAACCGTATTCCAAAATGGATGAAATCGTTTTTTCCACCCCCCCCATCATCAATCTGCACACAATACCCCATAGCCACAAAGCAAAAACAGGATTTAAAAAATGTTTTGCAACATAAAGAATCTGACAGTGGACTGCAGGAACATAGGTGTACAGTGATGTCAGTGTGAGGACTCTCTCTGCACACCTGGACAGTAGTAATTCTACAGTATGGTTGTAGTGAACCTGCTGATGGTAGAAGCCTCGGGGCAGCCTGTTTGAAGCCCTGTCATTCCTATAGCCATAATAACACCACTTAACACTGTAGTGTACCTCACTTGTTTAATGTAGTTCTACCACACAGCTGTGGAAGAGTGCTTCCCATACCGACCTTGCCCTTCCACATAGCTGACCGATTTCAGCACTAGCAAACCTCATTTAGCTACAATACAATAACATACAACAATATGGCCAACTGTTAAATCTGGAGAGAAGAATTCCTGCTCTCTCTGCTTTCTCAGTGTGTCGATTGTCTTTCATTGTGCTGAGGCAGCCATAAGTAAATTTACACTCAGTGGATTATTTATGGGCCAGGCACATATGGCAGCGCTGCACTGGCATTGCAGTTCCCAAACCTGTGCCATGCACCTGCTAACGTTACTACTTTAAGTATTCCCTAAATCAGTCTGACATCTCTGCCATCTCATCCCCCTTTGAATGGGGATCACTTAAAATAATGGTATGGTCACAATTCATAATCTGCTGAATTTGAGAAAACTCCGTTTCAAATAGTTTAAAACGAGATAGAGAGCTAATTGTATTTGATATAGTACAGGGACCACCGCAAGTAAAACGTGCGACGTTTCCAAACAACTCACATTTGACTACTTACCAACTGAAACGCGCACTGATTTGTCTGTTGGAAATACAGATGGGTAAGAAATATGCCGATAAAAATAGTTGTTTTTGTGGATCACAGCTGTTTTTATGTCTCATATCTCATTTCATTGTGCACAGTGTTCAACCTGAAGAATCATTAACAAAAAATACTGCACCGCAATCTCTGAAAACAACACTTACCACAAATAAAACGCCTCCCGAACTTCGTGGGTAAATCAACTGAAGAATATTCCACTTGTTAGTCTAGATAAACATTCGTGCTCAGAAGTGGATGTGTAGCCCGATGGAATCGACATACTAGTGAGAACGAACGCCGCTCTTGTCGTCCTCTTGCAGTTTCGGGAGTTTCTGTAGGCGTGTATTATACGTAACCATTGGAACGTCAGTGCAAGAGAGAAGTAGGGGGAATTGGGAAGATGGGGGGTCTTCACCTTATCCATCCCATATCCATTGTATTCATCTACACATATGGTACATGGACTATTGTCAAGACATGACAAATGTTTTTCAATATCAATATTTTTACTTTTAAGATCTAAAATGGTTTTTACAATTTTGACTAATATATGTGTTATTATTTAACTGTTACACACATTTTAAAATCACTCAAATGAAATGAAGAGGCTAGAATGGAAACATATTTTTTAAATGTATTTAACTGTTTTACACAAACCTAAATCAGTTCCACATAATCACTGTCCTCTAGTGGGGATAACTCTTTAGGAGCAACGCCAATAAATATACTATGAGCTGGCTCTTTGAAATCTGTTATAAAGGGTTCAGATTCCACTAGGGCCTGACAGACCACACATGGTTTCTCTAGATCTCTTTCCACTAGCAACATTTATCACAAAGTTGAATAGCTTTATGAACTTTAATTGCTGATTGTGTGTGACAAAATATTCCTTTCCCCAGTGGAAAAACTCTCAGTGACATGCATTCATTTACCAAATACATAGATCCTTCAAGAACAGACCTAGAGAGGAATGCCTACATAAAGTCTGAACATAAACCAGGTTGACGTAGAAATAGATTGGCAGGGCTGTAAGAGTTTCCTGTTCCTGGAAACTGAACACATATGAAGAATAGCAGATAGCCATGATGCTGTGTTATTGGCTGTGAAACCTGAAGGATTTATCAAGACAGTGTGTTGAGAGAGTGACTGACTCTGGCCCTGACTGTGCAGAGGTTCACCGTCGCAAACTGCCGCAGCTGTTAGCTGGTGTTGAAAATACACCCTTTCATTCGCGTTGCTTGTCAGTTCTGACTGTGTCCGTGTGCTCAACATTTCAACATTACGTAACACAAGCAAGGAGATTTCAGTGTCCTTACTTGAATGGTCTCTGGATTAATGGCAGTGATATTAGATGAATGTTTAGTCTGTGAATGTCCTTTCATCTGACTGTACACAGACTTACTGAATTCCTCTTAGCATACAGAAGTAAAACGGCAGATTTATGTTGCTCTGAAAACATTTCTATTCCATAAATTTTTATTGTATTTATATATTTTAAACAGCACATAAACATAGACAGGATCGTGTGAAAAGAGAAAGCGAGAGAGGAGAGAGAGGGAGAATTCCCGACCAAGAATTCGCAAAATGGGACAAACACCAAATTGAGAGACTGCATGCAAAATTCTGCAAAAATGCAGATTAATTATCAAAATCTGGAAAAATAGCTGTTAAATTCTACAACCACCTAAAAGGAAGTGATTCCCAAACCTTCCATAACAAAGCCATCACCTATAGAGAAATGAACCTGGAGAAGAGTCCCCTAAGGAAGCTGGTCCTGGGGCTCTGTTCACAAACACAAAGCCCCAGGACAGCAACACAATTAGCAACACAATTAGACCCAACCAAATCATGAGAAAACAAAAAGATAATTACTTGACACATTGGAAATAATTTATTTGGCCCTTAACAGAGAGTACACAGCAGCAGAATACCTGACCACTGTGACTGACCCAAAATTAAGGAAATCCTTGACTATGTACAGACTCAGTGAGTATAGCCTTGCTATTGAGAAAGGCAGACCTGGCTCTTAAGAGAAGACAGGCTATGTGCACACTGCCCACAAAATGAGGTGGAAACTGAACTGCACTTCCTAACTTCCTGCCAAATGTATGACAATATTAGAGACCCATATTTCCCTCAAATTACACAGACCCACAAAGAATTTGAAAACAAATCCAATTTAGATAAACTCCCATATCTACTGGGTGAGATACCACAGTGTGACATCACATCAGCAAGATTTGTAACCTGTTGCCACTAGAAAAGGGCAACCAGTGAAGAACAAACACCATTGTAAATACAACCCATATTTCTGTTTATTTATTTCCTCTTTTTTAACTATTTACACATCATTATAACACTGTATATAGACATAATATGACATTTGAAATGTCTTTGGAACTTTTGTGAGTGTAATATTTACTGTTCATTTTGTATTGTTTATTATCTTGCTTTGTCAATGTAAACATATGTTTCCCATGCCAATAAAGCCTCTTAAATTGAAAATTGAAAGAGAGAGGAGAGAGAGAGAGGTGAGAGAGAGAGAGGAAGAGAGAGAGCGAGAGAGAGAGAGAGAGGGAGCGAGAGAGCGAGAGAGAGCGAGAGAGAGAGAGAGGGAGAGGGAGAGGGAGAGGGAGAGGGAGAGGGAGAGAAAGAAAGAAAGAAAGAAAGGGGAGATAATAAAAGGATGACTTCTTCGTTGGTTCCTAGAGGGCATCATTACAATCAAACATTCCTGAGGATACCATGGTTAACTGGGTTGGATTCATTCCTGAGGATACCATGGTTAACTGGGTTGGATTCATTCCTGAGGATACCATGCTTAACTGGGTTGGATTCATTCCTGAGGATACCATGGTTAACTGGGTTGGATTCAAACAACATAGTGTGACTTACCATCCATTACAAAGCTGTTGTGAAGAATCCACAGGATACATAAACGTGATGGACACTACAACAAAAGACAGAATGACCCGTGCAATGTCAGCCAAGCCTAGTGAACCTTTTCAGTGAAGAATCCAGCCGAGTCTAGTGAACCTGTTCAGTGAAGAATCCAGCCAAGCCTAGTAAACCTTTTCAGTGTGGAATCCAGCCAAGCCTAGTGAACCTTTTCAGTGACGAATCCAGCCAAGCCTAGTGAACCTTTTCAGTGAAGAATCCAGCCGAGCCTAGTGAACCTTTTCAGTGAAGAATTCAGCCAAGCCTAGTGAACCATTTCAGTGAAGAATCCAGCCAAGCCTAGTGAACCATTTCAGTGAAGAATCCAGCCAAGCCTAGTGAACCTTTTCAGTGAGGAGTCCAGCCAAGCCTAGTGAACCTTGTCAGTGAGGAGTCCAGCCGAGCCTAGTGAACCTTTTCAGTGAGGTATCTTTTCAGAAGGACCAAACGTGAACAGGGACTCAATGGGGTATGAGTTATACATGGTATCAAGGGAAACCTCTGTCCTGCAGCACTGTCTGTCCTAAACATGTTATAAACCTCTGTCCTGCAGCACCGTCTGTCCTAAACATGTTATAAACCTCTGTCCTGAATCACGGTCTGTCCTAAACATGTTATAAACCTCTGTCCTGCAGCACTGTCTGTCCTAAACATGTTATAAACCTCTGTCCTGAATCACGGTCTGTCCTAAACATGTTATAAACCTCTGTCCTGAATCACGGTCTGTCCTAAACATGTTATAAACCTCTGTCCTGCAGCACCGTCTGTCCTAAACATGTTGTAAACCTCTGTCCTGCAGCACCGTCTGTCCTAAACATGTTGTAAACCTCTGTCCTGAATCACGGTCTGTCCTAAACATGTTATAAACCTCTGTCCTGAATCACGGTCTGTCCTAAACATGTTATAAACCTCTGTCCTGAATCACGGTCTGTCCTAAACATGTTATAAACCTCTGTCCTGAATCACGGTCTGTCCTAAACATGTTATAAACCTCTGTCCTGAATCACGGTCTGTCCTAAACATGTTATAAACCTCTGTCCTGCAGCACCGTCTGTCCTAAACATGTTATAAACTTCTGTCCTGCAGCACTGTTTGTCCTAAACATGTTATAAACCTCTGTCCTGCAGCACCGTCTGTCCTAAACATGTTATAAACCTCTGTCCTGAATCACGGTCTGTCCTAAACATGTTATAAACCTCTGTCCTGAATCACGGTCTGTCCTAAACATGTTGTAAACCTCTGTCCTGAATCACGGTCTGTCCTAAACATGTTATAAACCTCTGTCCTGCAGCACTGTCTGTCCTAAACATGTTATAAACCTCTGTCCTGCAGCACCGTCTGTCCTAAACATGTTATAAACCTCTGTCCTGAATCACGGTCTGTCCTAAACATGTTATAAACCTCTGTCCTGAATCACGGTCTGTCCTAAACAGGTTATAAACCTCTGTCCTGAATCACGGTCTGTCCTAAACATGTTATAAACCTCTGTCCTGAATCACGGTCTGTCCTAAACATGTTATAAACCTCTGTCCTGCAGCACCGTCTGTCCTAAACATGTTATAAACCTCTGTCCTGAATCACGGTCTGTCCTAAACATGTTATAAACCTCTGTCCTGAATCACGGTCTGTCCTAAACAGGTTATAAACCTCTGTCCTGAATCACGGTCTGTCCTAAACATGTTATAAACCTCTGTCCTGAATCACGGTCTGTCCTAAACATGTTATAAACCTCTGTCCTGCAGCACCGTCTGTCCTAAACATGTTATAAACCTCTGTCCTGCAGCACCGTCTGTCCTAAACATGTTGTAAACCTCTGTCCTGAATCACGGTCTGTCCTAAACATGTTATAAACCTCTGTCTTGAATCACGGTCTGTCCTAAACATGTTATAAACCTCTGTCCTGAATCACGGTCTGTCCTAAACATGTTGTAAACCTCTGTCCTGCAGCACCGTCTGTCCTAAACATGTTGTAAACCTCTGTCCTGCAGCACCGTCTGTCCTAAACATGTTATAAACCTCTGTCCTGAATCACGGTCTGTCCTAAACATGTTATAAACCTCTGTCCTGCAGCACCGTCTGTCCTAAACATGTTGTAAACCTCTGTCCTGAATCACGGTCTGTCCTAAACATGTTATAAACCTCTGTCCTGCAGCACCGTCTGTCCTAAACATGTTATAAACCTCTGTCCTGAATCACGGTCTGTCCTAAACATGTTATAAACCTCTGTCCTGAATCACGGTCTGTCCTAAACATGCTATAAACCTCTGTCCTGAATCACGGTCTGTCCTAAACATGTTATAAACCTCTGTCCTGCAGCACCGTCTGTCCTAAACATGTTATAAACCTCTGTCCTGCAGCACCGTCTGTCCTAAACATGTTATAAACCTCTGTCCTGCAGCACTGTTTGTCCTAAACATGTTATAAACCTCTGTCCTGCAGCACCGTCTGTCCTAAACATGTTATAAACCTCTGTCCTGCAGCACCGTCTGTCCTAAACATGTTATAAACCTCTGTCCTGCAGCACTGTCTGTCCTAAACATGTTGTAAACCTCTGTCCTGAATCACGGTCTGTCCTAAACATGTTATAAACCTCTGTCCTGCAGCACCGTCTGTCCTAAACATGTTGTAAACCTCTGTCCTGAATCACGGTCTGTCCTAAACATGTTATAAACCTCTGTCCTGCAGCACCGTCTGTCCTAAACATGTTATAAACCTCTGTCCTGAATCACGGTCTGTCCTAAACATGTTATAAACCTCTGTCCTGAATCACGGTCTGTCCTAAACATGTTATAAACCTCTGTCCTGAATCACGGTCTGTCCTAAACATGTTATAAACCTCTGTCCTGAATCACGGTCTGTCCTAAACATGTTATAAACCTCTGTCCTGCAGCACCGTCTGTCCTAAACATGTTGTAAACCTCTGTCCTGCAGCACCGTCTGTCCTAAACATGTTGTAAACCTCTGTCCTGAATCACGGTCTGTCCTAAACATGTTATAAACCTCTGTCCTGAATCACGGTCTGTCCTAAACATGTTGTAAACCTCTGTCCTGTAGCACCGTCTGTCCTAAACATGTTATAAACCTCTGTCCTGAATCACGGTCTGTCCTAAACATGTTATAAACCTCTGTCCTGCAGCACCGTCTGTCCTAAACATGTTGTAAACCTCTGTCCTGAATCACGGTCTGTCCTAAACATGTTATAAACCTCTGTCTTGAATCACGGTCTGTCCTAAACATGTTATAAACCTCTGTCCTGAATCACGGTCTGTCCTAAACATGTTATAAACCTCTGTCCTGCAGCACCGTCTGTCCTAAACATGTTGTAAACCTCTGTCCTGCAGCACCGTCTGTCCTAAACATGTTATAAACCTCTGTCCTGAATCACAGTCTGTCCTAAACATGTTGTAAACCTCTGTCCTGAATCACGGTCTGTCCTAAACATGTTATAAACCTCTGTCCTGAATCACGGTCTGTCCTAAACATGTTGTAAACCTCTGTCCTGTAGCACCGTCTGTCCTAAACATGTTATAAACCTCTGTCCTGAATCACGGTCTGTCCTAAACATGTTATAAACCTCTGTCCTGCAGCACCGTCTGTCCTAAACATGTTGTAAACCTCTGTCCTGAATCACGGTCTGTCCTAAACATGTTATAAACCTCTGTCTTGAATCACGGTCTGTCCTAAACATGTTATAAACCTCTGTCCTGAATCACGGTCTGTCCTAAACATGTTATAAACCTCTGTCCTGCAGCACCGTCTGTCCTAAACATGTTGTAAACCTCTGTCCTGCAGCACCGTCTGTCCTAAACATGTTATAAACCTCTGTCCTGAATCACAGTCTGTCCTAAACATGTTATAAACCTTTGTCCTGCAGCACCGTCTGTCCTAAACATGTTGTAAACCTCTGTCCTGAATCACGGTCTGTCCTAAACATGTTATAAACCTCTGTCCTGAATCACGGTCTGTCCTAAACATGTTGTAAACCTCTGTCCTGAATCACGGTCTGTCCTAAACATGTTATAAACCTCTGTCCTGCAGCACCGTCTGTCCTAAACATGTTATAAACCTCTGTCCTGTAGCACCGTCTGTCCTAAACATGTTATAAACCTTTGTCCTGAATCACGGTCTGTCCTAAACATGTTATAAACCTCTGTCCTGAATCACGGTCTGTCCTAAACATGCTATAAACCTTTGTCCTGAATCACGGTCTGTCCTAAACATGTTATAAACCTCTGTCCTGCAGCACCGTCTGTCCTAAACATGTTATAAACCTCTGTCCTGAATCACGGTCTGTCCTAAACATGTTATAAACCTCTGTCCTGAATCACGGTCTGTCCTAAACATGTTATAAACCTCTGTCCTGCAGCACCGTCTGTCCTAAACATGTTGTAAACCTCTGTCCTGAATCACGGTCTGTCCTAAACATGTTATAAACCTCTGTCCTGAATCACGGTCTGTCCTAAACATGTTATAAACCTCTGTCCTGAATCACGGTCTGTCCTAAACATGTTATAAACCTCTGTCCTGAATCACGGTCTGTCCTAAACATGTTATAAACCTCTGTCCTGAATCACGGTCTGTCCTAAACATGTTATAAACCTCTGTCCTGCAGCACCGTCTGTCCTAAACATGTTATAAACTTCTGTCCTGCAGCACTGTTTGTCCTAAACATGTTATAAACCTCTGTCCTGCAGCACCGTCTGTCCTAAACATGTTATAAACCTCTGTCCTGAATCACGGTCTGTCCTAAACATGTTATAAACCTCTGTCCTGAATCACGGTCTGTCCTAAACATGTTGTAAACCTCTGTCCTGAATCACGGTCTGTCCTAAACATGTTATAAACCTCTGTCCTGCAGCACTGTCTGTCCTAAACATGTTATAAACCTCTGTCCTGCAGCACCGTCTGTCCTAAACATGTTATAAACCTCTGTCCTGAATCACGGTCTGTCCTAAACATGTTATAAACCTCTGTCCTGAATCACGGTCTGTCCTAAACAGGTTATAAACCTCTGTCCTGAATCACGGTCTGTCCTAAACATGTTATAAACCTCTGTCCTGAATCACGGTCTGTCCTAAACATGTTATAAACCTCTGTCCTGCAGCACCGTCTGTCCTAAACATGTTATAAACCTCTGTCCTGAATCACGGTCTGTCCTAAACATGTTATAAACCTCTGTCCTGAATCACGGTCTGTCCTAAACAGGTTATAAACCTCTGTCCTGAATCACGGTCTGTCCTAAACATGTTATAAACCTCTGTCCTGAATCACGGTCTGTCCTAAACATGTTATAAACCTCTGTCCTGCAGCACCGTCTGTCCTAAACATGTTATAAACCTCTGTCCTGCAGCACCGTCTGTCCTAAACATGTTGTAAACCTCTGTCCTGAATCACGGTCTGTCCTAAACATGTTATAAACCTCTGTCTTGAATCACGGTCTGTCCTAAACATGTTATAAACCTCTGTCCTGAATCACGGTCTGTCCTAAACATGTTGTAAACCTCTGTCCTGCAGCACCGTCTGTCCTAAACATGTTGTAAACCTCTGTCCTGCAGCACCGTCTGTCCTAAACATGTTATAAACCTCTGTCCTGAATCACGGTCTGTCCTAAACATGTTATAAACCTCTGCCCTGCAGCACCGTCTGTCCTAAACATGTTGTAAACCTCTGTCCTGAATCACGGTCTGTCCTAAACATGTTATAAACCTCTGTCCTGCAGCACCGTCTGTCCTAAACATGTTATAAACCTCTGTCCTGAATCACGGTCTGTCCTAAACATGTTATAAACCTCTGTCCTGAATCACGGTCTGTCCTAAACATGCTATAAACCTCTGTCCTGAATCACGGTCTGTCCTAAACATGTTATAAACCTCTGTCCTGCAGCACCGTCTGTCCTAAACATGTTATAAACCTCTGTCCTGCAGCACCGTCTGTCCTAAACATGTTATAAACCTCTGTCCTGCAGCACTGTTTGTCCTAAACATGTTATAAACCTCTGTCCTGCAGCACCGTCTGTCCTAAACATGTTATAAACCTCTGTCCTGCAGCACCGTCTGTCCTAAACATGTTATAAACCTCTGTCCTGCAGCACTGTCTGTCCTAAACATGTTGTAAACCTCTGTCCTGAATCACGGTCTGTCCTAAACATGTTATAAACCTCTGTCCTGCAGCACCGTCTGTCCTAAACATGTTGTAAACCTCTGTCCTGAATCACGGTCTGTCCTAAACATGTTATAAACCTCTGTCCTGCAGCACCGTCTGTCCTAAACATGTTATAAACCTCTGTCCTGAATCACGGTCTGTCCTAAACATGTTATAAACCTCTGTCCTGAATCACGGTCTGTCCTAAACAGGTTATAAACCTCTGTCCTGAATCACGGTCTGTCCTAAACATGTTATAAACCTCTGTCCTGAATCACGGTCTGTCCTAAACATGTTATAAACCTCTGTCCTGCAGCACCGTCTGTCCTAAACATGTTATAAACCTCTGTCCTGAATCACGGTCTGTCCTAAACATGTTATAAACCTCTGTCCTGAATCACGGTCTGTCCTAAACATGTTATAAACCTCTGTCCTGAATCACGGTCTGTCCTAAACATGTTATAAACCTCTGTCCTGCAGCACCGTCTGTCCTAAACATGTTATAAACCTCTGTCCTGCAGCACCGTCTGTCCTAAACATGTTATAAACCTCTGTCCTGCAGCACCGTCTGTCCTAAACATGTTGTAAACCTCTGTCCTGAATCACGGTCTGTCCTAAACATGTTATAAACCTCTGTCCTGAATCACGGTCTGTCCTAAACATGTTATAAACCTCTGTCCTGAATCACGGTCTGTCCTAAACATGTTATAAACCTCTGTCCTGCAGCACCGTCTGTCCTAAACATGTTATAAACCTCTGTCCTGCAGCACCGTCTGTCCTAAACATGTTATAAACCTCTGTCCTGCAGCACCGTCTGTCCTAAACATGTTGTAAACCTCTGTCCTGAATCACGGTCTGTCCTAAACATGTTATAAACCTCTGTCCTGAATCACGGTCTGTCCTAAACATGTTATAAACCTCTGTCCTGAATCACGGTCTGTCCTAAACATGTTATAAACCTCTGTCCTGCAGCACCGTCTGTCCTAAACATGTTATAAACCTCTGTCCTGCAGCACCGTCTGTCCTAAACATGTTATAAACCTCTGTCCTGCAGCACCGTCTGTCCTAAACATGTTGTAAACCTCTGTCCTGAATCACGGTCTGTCCTAAACATGTTATAAACCTCTGTCCTGAATCACGGTCTGTCCTAAACATGTTATAAACCTCTGTCCTGAATCACGGTCTGTCCTAAACATGTTATAAACCTCTGTCCTGAATCACGGTCTGTCCTAAACATGTTATAAACCTCTGTCCTGAATCACGGTCTGTCCTAAACATGTTATAAACCTCTGTCCTGAATCACGGTCTGTCCTAAACATGTTATAAACCTCTGTCCTGAATCACGGTCTGTCCTAAACATGTTATAAACCTCTGTCCTGTAGCACCGTCTGTCCTAAACATGTTATAAACCTCTGTCCTGCAGCACTGTCTGTCCTAAACATGTTATAAACCTCTGTCCTGAATCACGGTCTGTCCTAAACATGTTATAAACCTCTGTCCTGAATCACAGTCTGTCCTAAACATGTTAGAAACAGTACAGTCTATCAATGTTTACATGAACTTGAGGAAATGATGTCATCTAATATGTAAACACTGTAAATTATCTTGATTAATTCTAATCGTATCAACCTGTTACAACTGGATTCAGTGATGTCATATGTAGAGACAGACTATCTAGTACTGTAGGTCGCCCCTTTATTAAAGCACACATCTTTACACCTGACAGCCGTGGACCCTGTGGCTGCTACTATAGCTTATCATAATACTATTTACCAGGCCTACTGTTCTAAATGATATAGCAGTGTTGTGATGTTCCATATTGGACATCAAAAGGAGGTCAGCTGCTCTGCATGGTTGAATATGTTGTCTTCTGCTGCCTACTCAAACACACTGTCTGTCTGTCTGTCTGTCTGTCTGTCTGTCTGTCTGTCTGTCTGTCTGTCTGTCTGTCTGTGTGTCTGTCTGTCTGTCTGTCTGTCTGTCTGTCTGTCTGTCTGTCTGTCTGTGTGTGTCAGCCTGGGTGGGCTCTGACCCTGTGATGACATTTTGTCTCATCTGTGACCTACTCTATGGTGTCTCAGAAGGCTATTCTTACTTCCTACCCTGGCCTGACATGCACCGATCCCTCAGATGCCTGTCATCAGCAGCAACACAGTGGCAGACAGAGTCAGTCATTCTACCATCCACTCGTGTTACTATTTCAAGTTTAACTTCCATGTGTAAGGAATATATTGGAAAACTTACTCATTCACTGACTGTACAGAGGGACTATACTTGAAGATAACTATCTGACACAATAATTAATCTCGGGTTACCCAGAAGTACTTCTGTGGAGAATGCCGTTAAAGGAGCAATATGCAGGAATCGCTCCACCATTTCCTGGTTTGTAAAGTTCTCATAGTTCTCCTGATATCAGTTTATGTGCCAAATCAAGCAGTAGTAGATCTTTAATCTAAATTATTGTATTTTCAGCTGTTTGAAGCTGGTGTACAAAACCGAAAGTAAAAGACGAGGAAATTAAACACGGGAAGCATAGAAATAGCGTACATCTACCTCTTCTTAGATTTGCTTTCAATGAGAATGACAGATCTATAACTCACAATTCTATGTGAATTTGGTCAGGTCTACCCAAAAAGTTACATATTGCAGCTTTAACAATTGTGCAAAGGAAGGAAGTCTCCTCTCTCGCAAACGGAAACTCCTCCCTTCCGCTAATTTCACCCGTGTTTATCACGGCCAAAAAGCACATGTTTGTTATCATATATTTTTATGATACCAACAATTATGACTTTGTGACTGTGGTATCTAGTGGAAAAATGGTATTATCTGCACATGGGGTTGAAAATCACAGCACCAGTTTATGCACCGCCACAATCGCCCAATCCTGATTCGTCCAAATAATCAACGACAAAAACCCCAAACCAGGAACTACTGCTGCTTGTAATCACATAACTCTATGCAAGCCTTGACAGATTATCGCCTTTTAATCTGTCCATGAGAATTTTTCCACAATAATTTGTATTTATTATTTAACCTTTCCTTAACTAGACAAATCAGTTAAGAATAAATTGTACCCCGGCCAAATCCGGACGACACTGGGCCAATTGTGCGTCGCCGTATGGGACTCCCAATCACGGCCTGATATGATACAGCCTGGATTCAAACCAGGGAATGTAGTGACGCGTCTTGCGCTGATATGCAGTGCCTTAGACCGCTGCGCCACTCGGGAGCCCAAATGACAAAATAATAAAATAATATGAAAGTCATGTCAATATGAAATATAACTTTCAGATTGAAAGTGAAGCTTGTTTTTCAACCTCTGCCCACATGATGTGTCAGTTACCTCCTCTTAAACTCTGCTGGTCTTGCTAGGGGGCACTTAGGGGTTAAGACTGCCTTTGAGGCGCCTGCTTAGCCTGCTTAACAGGGCTGATCGCTCCTGAGCCCCCAATGGCCCGCAAAACAGACAGAAGAAAGTGTTGGAATCCCTCTACGACATGAACAATTAGTGCACTGACCTCTGGCCTCTGGAGGAATGTTAATCCAGACAGATGTAGAGATAAACAGAATGCACATAACACAGAATAATACTATTTAGCACTGGGACAGCACATTCAGTAATAACACTACCAGGGCTGTTCAGCACTGGGACAGCACATTCAGTAATAACACTACCAGGGCTGTTCAGCACTGGGACAGCACATTCAGTAATAACACTACCAGGGCTGTTCAGCACTGGGACAACACATTCAGTAATAACACTACCAGGGCTGTTCAGCACTGGGACAGCACATTCAGTAATAACACTACGAGGGCTGTTCAGCACTGGGACAGCACATTCAGTAATAACACTACCAGGCCTGTTCAGCACTGGGACAGCACATTCAGTAATAACACTACGAGGGCTGTTCAGCACTGGGACAGCCCATTCAGTAATAACACTACCAGGGCTGTTCAGCACTGGGACAGCACATTCAGTAATAACACTACCAGGGCTGTTCAGCACTGGGACAACACATTCAGTAATAACACTACCAGGGCTGTTCATCACTGGGACAGCACATTCAGTAATAACACTACGAGGGCTGTTCAGCACTGGGACAGCACATTCAGTAATAACACTATGAGGGCTGTTCAGCACTGGGACAGTACATTCAGTAATAACACTACGAGGGCTGTTCATCACTGGGACAGTACATTCAGTAATAACACTACCAGGGCTGTTCATCACTGGGACAGCACATTCAGTAATAACACTACCAGGGCTGTTCAGCACTGGGACAGCACATTCAGTAATAACACTACCAGGGCTGTTCAGCACTGGGACAGCCCATTCAGTAATAACACTACGAGGGCTGTTCAGCACTGGGACAGCACATTCAGTAATAACACTACCAGGGCTGTTCAGCACTGGGACAGCACATTCAGTAATAACACTACGAGGGCTGTTCAGCACTGGGACAGTACATTCAGTAATAACACTACGAGGGCTGTTCAGCACTGGGACAGCACATTCAGTAATAACACTATGAGGGCTGTTCAGCACTGGGACAGTACATTCAGTAATAACACTACGAGGGCTGTTCATCACTGGGACAGTACATTCAGTAATAACACTACCAGGGCTGTTCATCACTGGGACAGCACATTCAGTAATAACACTACCAGGGCTGTTCAGCACTGGGACAGCACATTCAGTAATAACACTACCAGGGCTGTTCATCACTGGGACAGCACATTCAGTAATAACACTACCAGGGCTGTTCAGCACTGGGACAGCACATTCAGTAATAACACTACGAGGGCTGTTCAGCACTGGGACAGCCCATTCAGTAATAACACTACCAGGGCTGTTCAGCACTGGGACAGCACATTCAGTAATAACACTACCAGGGCTGTTCAGCACTGGGACAGTACATTCAGTAAGCAGAGAACATATTTATGAGCATGGAAGAGGATACCAGTTTCAAAAGAGCATGCTCTGATAGATGGCCCATTCATAGTCCTACAAGCATATCAGAAAACTTCACACTAGTATTATACTTCAGATGATACTTCTACTCAAAATCCCAGCACAAGATATATATCCAGTCATATAGACAGAGGACTGTTTATGTTTCCCAAGGAGGATCAATGATACAGTCATATAGATAGAGGACTGTATATGTTTCCCAAGGAGGATCAATGATACAGTCATATAGATAGAGGACTGTATATGTTTCCCAAGGAGGATCAATGACACGAGCCCTTTAGTCATCCCTGAAATATCTCTGATAATCTCTCTGACATGAGAAGCACAGGGGATGGGGTTGGTGACGGCTGTACTGACAGTCTCATGATGATGGCTGTACTGACAGTCCCATGATGACGGTGGTACTGACAGTCCCATGATGATGGCTGTACTGACAGTCCCATGATGACGGATGTACTGACAGTCTCATGATGACGGCTGTACTGACAGTCCCATGTTGACGGCTGTACTGACAGTCTCATGATGATGGCTGTACTGACAGTCCCATGATGACGGTGGTACTGACAGTCCCATGATGATGGCTGTACTGACAGTCCCATGATGACGGATGTACTGACAGTCTCATGATGACGGCTGTACTGACAGTCCCATGTTGACGGCTGTACTGACAGTCCCATGTTGACGGCTGTACTGACAGTCTCATGATGACGACTGTACTGACAGTCCCATGTTGACGGCTGTACTGACAGTCTCATGATGATGGCTGTACTGACAGTCTCATGATGACGGCTGTACTGACAGTCTCATGATGATGGCTGTACTGACAGTCCATGATGACAGCTGTACTGACAGTCTCATGATGATGGCTGTACTGACAGTCCATGATGATGGCTGTACTGACAATCTCATGATGACAGCTGTACTGACAGTCCCATGATGACAGCTGTACTGACAGTCCATGATGACGGATGTACTGACAGTCTCGTGATGATGGCTGTACTGACAGTCCCATGATGACGGATGTACTGACAGTCTCATGATGACGGCTGTGCTGACAGTCCCATGATGACAGCTGTACTGACAGTCCCATGATGACGGCTGTACTGACAGTCTCGTGATGATGGCTGTACTGACAGTCTCATGATGACGGCTGTACTGACAGTCTCGTGATGACGGCTGTACTGACAGTCTCGTGATGACGGCTGTACAGACAGTCTCGTGATGACGGCTGTACTGACAGTCCCTTGATGACGGCTGTACTGACAGTCTCATGATGACGGCTGTACTGACAGTCCCGTGATGACGGATGTACTGACAGTCTCGTGATGACGGATGTACTGACAGTCTCGTGATGACGGCTGTACTGACAGTCTCGTGATGACGGCTGTACTGACAGTCCCATGATGACGGATGTACTGACAGTCTCGTGATGACGGCTGTACTGACAGTCTCGTGATGACGGCTGTACTGACAGTCCCATGATGACAGCTGTACTGACAGTCCCATGATGACGGATGTACTGACAGTCTCGTGATGACGGCTGTACTGACAGTCTCGTGATGACGGCTGTACTGACAGTCCCATGATGACAGCTGTACTGACAGTCCCATGATGATGGCTGTACTGACAGTCCCATGATGACGGCTGTACTGACAGTCTCGTGATGACGGCTGTACTGACAGTCTCATGATGACGGCTGTACTGACAGTCTCACGATGACGGCTGTACTGACAGTCCATGATGACGGCTGTACTGACAGTCTCGTGATGACGGCTGTACTGACAGTCCCATGATGACGGCTGTACTGACAGTCTCATGATGACGGCTGTACTGACAGTCTCATGATGACGGCTGTACTGACAGTCCCATGATGACAGCTGTACTGACAGTCCCATGATGATGGCTGTACTGACAGTCCCATGATGATGGCTGTACTGACAGTCCATGATGACGGCTGTACTGACAGTCTCGTGATGACGGCTGTACTGACAGTCTCGTGATGACGGCTGTACTGACAGTCCCATGATGACGGCTGTACTGACAGTCTCGTGATGACGGCTGTACTGACAGTCTCTTGATGACGGCTGTACTGACAGTCCCATGATGACAGCTGTACTGACAGTCCCATGATGACGGCTGTACTGACAGTCCATGATGACGGCTGTACTGACAGTCCCATGATGACGGCTGTACTGACAGTCCCATGATGACGGCTGTACTGACAGTCCCATGATGACGGCTGTACTGACAGTCCCTTGACTAATGGAGGTATTTCAGTGGTAAATGTCCAGACAGACAGGAAGGAACCGTACCAACCTCGACAGATTGAGATTCCTCATGTAAAGCCTTTCAACAGCACCGTGCAGAACACACCCGTCAACAGCACCTTGCAGAACACACCCCTGTCAACAGCACCTTGCAGAACACACCCGTCAACAGAACCTTGCAGAACACACCCCTGTCAACAGCACCTTGCAGAACACACCCCTGTCAACAGAACCTTGCAGAACACACCCCTGTCAACAGCACCTTGCAGAACACACCCCTGGAATGAAGAAATGAAGCAACCACGACACGTCTCTTGGGACGCCGACAGTAGGCGACGATGTCTGTTTGTGTTCCAGCTGTCATGTCTCTGGTAAGCTCTGGACATTTGGTGCAGTAGTGACGGCCTAGTCCGTCTTCATTAATCCATGTCACAGCATGACACACACGTTCCCTGAAGGCACTGACATCCTTCTACGGCTACAGACTTCGTCTAAACTTTAAAGGGATGTGTCATCAATTAAAGTGGGTCTCTAAATAACCTAGGACAGAAACAAGGTCTGTCATATGTCACATGTGGAACAGAGAGGTAATGTGGAAGATTCTGGCTGCATCTAATCTGTATGTGTCTGGAACAACTCAACGCTTTGCAAGAAAGCACACAAGATGCCCAATGTTCCTTTGAATATATGATATGACTGCTCTTTAAAGCTAAGAAAATGTCCACACAGCTTCTAAGTCAATCAGCCTGAAGGACTCTAGAACTCAGTAGAGTAGCAAAAAGATTGCACAACGTTGTTTAGAAGTATTTAAAGTAGTGACACAGGCAATATTGACAGGAATGGTGAACAGTTGCCCAATGTGTTGTCTGACTTATACTCAGGTTACTGAAATGCTAGGACGGGGTGACACAGTGCATGGGAAAGTCAACTGAAAAACACAGTCAGAGAAATCCAAACACATCCCATTCATCTCTGGTTCAACAAACAGACCCTCTGAACCAACCCACTTAGTACACAACACATTGACAACACATTGACTGATGAATGGACTGAGTCGGTTCAAAACCAATTCATACAAGGTTTTTAGTAATACCCACACGGCAATCATAGACACTGATTAACATGAATCTTGCAATGATGAATAGACAATAAAACATGATGCATTGCTGTTGTCCACATTTTGAAAATATTGTGTTTATAAACGTGCAATCATTTAGTCTGTTATGAATAGATCGGTAAGTAGTGTGTTATGAACAGATCAGTCAGTTTGTTAAGAACAGATCAGTCAGTTTGTTAAGAACAGATCAGTCAGTTAGTAGTCTGTTATGAACAGATCAGTCAGTTAGTAATCTGTTATGAACAGATCAGTCAGTTAGTAATCTGTTATGAACAGATCAGTTAGTTAGTAATCTGTTATGAACAGATCAGTCAGTTAGTAGTGTGTTATGAACAGATCAGTCAGTTAGTAGTCTGTTATGAACAGATCAGTTAGTTAGTCATCTGTTATGAACAGATCAGTCAGTTAGTAATCTGTTATGAACAGATCAGTCAGTTAGTAGTCTGTTATGAACAGATCAGTTAGTAGTCTGTTATGAACAGATCAGTCAGTTAGTAGTCTGTTATGAACAGATCAGTTAGTAGTGTGTTATGAACAGATCAGTCAATTAGTCATCTGTTATGAACAGATCAGTTAGTTAGTAATCTGTTATGAACAGATCAGTCAGTTAGTAATCTGTTATGAACAGATCAGTCAGTTAGTAGTCTGTTATGAACAGATCAGTTAGTAGTCTGTTATGAACAGATCAGTCAGTTAGTAGTCTGTTATGAACAGATCAGTCAGTTTGTTATGAACAGATCAGTCAGTTAGTCTGTTATGATCAGATCAGTCAGTTTGTTATGAACAGATCAGTCAGTTTGTTATGAACAGATCAGTCAGTTAGTAATCTGTTATGAACAGATCAGTTAGTCATCTGTTATGAACAGATCAGTCAGTTAGTAGTCTGTTATGAACAGATCAGTCAGTTAGTAATCTGTTATGAACAGATCAGTTAGTAGTCTGTTATGAACAGATCAGTCAGTTAGTAATCTGTTATGAACAGATCAGTCAGTTTGTTATGAACAGATCAGTCAGTTAGTCTGTTATGAACAGATCAGTCAGTCAGTCTGTTATGAACAGATCAGTCAGTTAGTAGTCTGTTATGAACAGATCAGTCAGTTAGTAGTCTGTTATGAACAGATCAGTCATTCATATTCATCGGACAACACATTGGTCTATTCACACCACTGACTGTCTGTAGACCTGAACATGAAGATGGGAGAGGGATTTAAATCCAGAGCTATTAGTAAATGACTCATTAAGATACAAGTAACCTGTGCAGGTGTGTCGGGGTTAGATGTTCTCTATGGACCAATGGGCGGTACAATACAGAGCAGAGCCTGGATTTCATATGGCTACAACAGAATACAGTGTTTAATTCAGTTCTGGATTTCATATGGCTACAACAGAATACAGTGTTTAATTCAGTTCTGGATTTCATATGGCTACAACAGAATACAGTGTGTAATTCAGTTCTGGATTTCATATGGCTACAACAGAATACAGTGTTTAATTCAGTTCTGGATTTCATCACTGTTGAACTTTCAGAGCATGACATTTTTTACCTCCTCCAATGCTGAGTAGATTTGACTGAAGTTTTGTGGTGAACTGCTTGTGTGGACGTGCTGTGTGGACGTGCTGTGTGGACGTGCTGTGTGGACGTGCTGTGTGGACGTGCTGTGTGGACGTGCTGTGTGGACGTGCTGTGTGGACGTGCTGTGTGGACGTGCTGTGTGTGAGAAACCACGACGACACAGAGGAAACTGTGACTGTTATCAACCCTCTATGTTAGATAGCAGGTGTTCCACTCCTGGACACATCAGAGCTCGACATCATTCAGTCATGTTTCATCAACAAACTAAGAAGCTTGTGTAAAACTTGAGTAAAGTTTCAATAAAAACAAAACAGTTTATGTTAAATATCTTTATTTATTCGCTTCGATTTAAACATTTCAAATGAATTATACACCATGCAGTTAGAATTGTCATGAATCAATCATATTCCTGCTTTTATTTGGAGCCTCCATAAGATCACAGGCAGAGTTCAAAGCAACATCTCAAAGCTCATTTTCCATGTGGTGCTGTTCCTTCATTGAGGGAACGTCTTACAACCCCCCACAGCCATACTACGGGGAGCAGCTACAGGCCTGGCGGTGAGAACGGCAACAATGTAACCGTTTACAAATGGAACACACGTCTAGAACCTTGTGTACATATATCCAAATCATGCTCTGAGATCATCGAATTAAAAGCATAACAGAAATGATCAACACATACTTGGGGAATGGATCTCCATTCAGATTAAACATAATTCACTTCCCGATGACATTTATTTACATGACTTTTACTTAAAATGAGTTTATATTAGGCGAGTCAGTTACGAAGACATGTTTATTTACAATGACAGTTTTTGGCAAGTGGTGAGAGGCAAGTACGGTGATAAATAACTAAAACAATTGGAGCCACATTGTAAGTAGAAAGTTTACATAACTTTTTTTTTATACCAATTTCTCTTTCTGTTAGTGTTTTGGATATAGAGTGTATTGCACTGTTCCCCAGGATCACTGCATGAACATCTCTGATTGGCTGATCAGCATCACTGCATTAGCCTAGTATGGATACAGTGCAGTGCACTAAGCTGTCAAACACTGCCCTCTAATGGTGGATATTGAAATCTACCTCACAATTTGAGGCTCTTGGTAACATTGGGAATTTTTTTTTTGTCTCAACGCAGTGGTCATTACAATCAGTTGCATAATTGAAATTAAAAACTGGATGGTTCGAGCCCTGAATGCTGATTGGCTGACAGTCGTGGTATATCAGACCGTATACCACGGGTATGAAAAAACATTTATTTTTACTGCTCTAATTACGTTGGTAACCAGTTTATAATAGCAATAAGGCACCTCGGGGGTTTGTGGTATAGGGCCAATATAACATGGCTAAGGGCTGTATCCAGGCACTCCACGTTGCGTCGTGCCTTAGAACAGCCCTTTAGCCGTGGTATATTGGCCACATACCACACCCCCTCGGGCCTTATTGCTTAAATAGAGCACAGCTTGTTTTGTAAGTGAATTAAAACATTTACATTCTAACTTAGCTTATTTTAAGAATAAAGTGTCCCTAAAAGCATAGGTAAACCATGATCAATATGCTTATCAATACAACAGAGCATAAACAACGTGCTGATCCTAACTGAAGTAAAGGAATGTGGTGCAGAACACAGTGCAGGTGGGCGATCATTCCAGTCTGAACTTTGAACTTTGAACTATCATACATTCCTAATGCGGTCGGAAAAGCCAAGGATTCTTCAACAACAAGTAAAGATCATGTTTACACGACTGTGACTGTCATATGCTATACAACGTGGTTCTTAGTGATGGCATATCACTCTCTGTTATATACATGTAACCATCTATCAGCACACAGCTTCCCCTCCAAGACAACACTACAATGAAATATATATGTACATGAACAACGGAAAAGAGAGAGACATACAGTAGGTGAAAACTATGAAAGATGCCACAGAGTAGAGTGGAAGGGGGCAGAGGGGTCTTACTCCTAGACCCAGAGGAAGGACAGGAGGATGAGGACAGAGGGGTCTTACTCCTAGACCCAGAGGAAGGACAGGAGGATGAGGGCAGAGGGGTCTTACTCCTAGACCCAGAGGAAGGACAGGAGGATGAGGGCAGAGGGGTCTTACTCCTAGACCCAGAGGAAGGACAGGAGGATGAGGGCAGAGGGGTCTTACTCCTAGACCCAGAGGAAGGACAGGAGGATGAGGGCAGAGGGGTCTTACTCCTAGACCCAGAGGAAGGACAGGAGGATGAGGGCAGAGGGGTCTTACTCCTAGACCCAGAGGAAGGACAGGAGGATGAGGGCAGAGGGGTCTTACTCCTAGACCCAGAGGAAGGACAGGAGGATGAGGGCAGAGGGGTCTTACTCCTAGACCCAGAGGAAGGACAGGAGGATGAGGGCAGAGGGGTCTTACTCCTAGACCCAGAGGAAGGACAGGAGGATGAGGGCAGAGGGGTCTTACTCCTAGACCCAGAGGAAGCACAGGAGGATGAGGGCAGAGGGGTCTTACTCCTAGACCCAGAGGAAGGACAGGAGGATGAGGGCAGAGGGGTCTTACTCCTAGACCCAGAGGAAGGACAGGAGGATGAGGGCAGAGGGGTCTTACTCCTAGACCCAGAGGAAGCACAGGAGGATGAGGGCAGAGGGGTCTTACTCCTAGACCCAGAGGAAGGACAGGAGGATGAGGACAGAGGGGTCTTACTCCTAGACCCAGAAGAAGGACAGGAGGATGAGGACAGAGGGGTCTTACTCCTAGACCCAGGGGAAGGACAGGAGGATGAGGGCAGAGGGGTCTTACTCCTAGACCCAGAGGAAGGACAGGAGGATGAGGGCAGAGGGGTCTTACTCCTAGACCCAGAGGAAGGTCAGGAGGATGAGGGCAGAGGGGTCTTACTCCTAGACCCAGAGGAAGGACAGGACAGGAGGATGAGGACAGAGGGGTCTTACTCCTAGACCCAGAGGAAGGACAGGAGGATGAGGGCAGAGGGGTCTTACTGGGAATGGGACAGTCTGTACCACACATGCACTCGTGACTCAGGGTCTAGATTCTACATGGTTACTTGGTGCTGAGGTTGTAGCTGTGGCTGTAGAGGCCTCCTCCTCTGATGACTGTAGGGGAAGACAGGGGGTGTTGGCCTGGCCGGATGGGCTTAGCTGGAAGACAGAACATAGTCATCAATACAAACACACACTGCCACCCCCACACACTCCACCAACCCACCCTCCCTCCCTCCCTCCCTCCCTGCCTCCCATCCCTCCCTCCCTCCCTCCCTCCCTCCCCTCCTCCCTCCCCTCCCTCCCTCCTTACCGATCTGAGCAGAGTTTCCTCTCCTGGCCATGTTCTTGGCCCTGACGACCTCCTTGATGCGGTCCACCTCTAGCTGGTAGCGTTTCCTGTCCCTCATAGCGTTCTCCTTGGCATCCTTCAGGGCATTCTCCAGGGCCTTGACCCGCTCGGCCGTGGCCCGCAGACGCTTCTCCAGCTTGGGAAGCTCGCAGCGCAGGTCCGCGTTGTCACGCACCAACTGGGAGGGAGAGGGGGGACACAGAGAGGGAGGGACGGAGGGAGGAGGAGACAGGGAGGGAGAGGGGGGACACAGGGAGGGGGGGGAGACAGGAGGGAGGGAGGGAGGGAGGGAGGGAGGGAGGGAGGGAGGGAGGGAGGGAGGGAGGGAGGGAGGGAGGGAAAGGGGGGAGGGAGGGAAAGGGGGGAGGGAGGGAAAGGGGGAGACAGGGAGGGAGAGAAACAGAGATATGAGGGTCAGCTTACAAAGCTTGCAGCGCAGGTCCGCGTTATCACTGCCAGAAGGGGGCAGGAATGTTAATGAATCAATCAAATGTATTTATCATTTTGAACAAATCAAACAATCAGACAATACATTTTCTCCACCTGCAAAGATGTCCCAGTACAGTCCCTGCTTAATAATGTCCCAGTACAGTCCCTGCTTAATAATGTCCCAGTACAGTACCTGCTTAATAATGTCCCAGTACAGTACCTGCTTAATAATGTCCCAGTGCAGTACCTGCTTAATAATGTCCCAGTGCAGTCCCTGCTTAATAATGTCCAAGTGCAGTACCTGCTTAATAATGTCACAGTGCAGTACCTGCTTAATAATGTCCCAGTGCAGTACCTGCTTAATAATGTCACAGTGCAGTACCTGCTTAATAATGTCCCAGTGCAGTACCTGCTTAATAATGTCCCAGTACAGTACCTGCTTAATAATGTCCCAGTGCAGTACCTGCTTAATAATGTCCCAGTACCTGCTTAATAATGTCCCAGTACAGTACCTGCTTAATAATGTCCCAGTACAGTACCTGCTTAATAATGTCACAGTGCAGTACCTGCTTAATAATGTCCCAGTGCAGTACCTGCTTAATAATGTCCCAGTACAGTACCTGCTTAATAATGTCCCAGTGCAGTACCTGCTTAATAATGTCCCAGTACCTGCTTAATAATGTCCCAGTACAGTACCTGCTTAATAATGTCCCAGTACAGTACCTGCAAAGATGTCCCAGTACAGTACCTGCTTAGTAATGTCCCAGTGCAGTACCTGCTTAATAATGTCCCAGTACCTGCTTAATAATGTCCCAGTACAGTACCTGCTTAATAATGTCCCAGTACAGTACCTGCAAAGATGTCCCAGTACAGTACCTGCTTAATAATGTCCCAGTACAGTACCTGCTTAATAATGTCCCAGTACAGTACCTGCTTAATAATGTCCCAGTGCAGTACCTGCTTAATAATGTCCCAGTGCAGTACCTGCTTAATAATGTCCCAGTGCAGTACCTGCTTAATAATGTCCCAGTACAGTACCTGCTTAATAATGTCCCAGTGCAGTACCTGCGTAATAATGTCCCAGTGCAATACCTGCTTAATAATGTCCCAGTAAAGTACCTGCTTAATAATGTCCCAGTGAAGTACCTGCTAATGATGTCCCAGTGCAGTACCTGCTTAATAATGTCCCAGTGCAGTACCTGGTTAATAATGTCCCAGTACAGTACCTGCTTAATAATGTCCCAGTACAGTACCTGCTTAATAATGTCCCAGTAAAGTACCTGCTTAATAATGTCCCAGTGAAGTACCTGCTTAATAATGTCCCAGTGCAGTACCTGCTTAATAATGTCCCAGTGCAGTACCTGCTTAATAATGTCCCAGTACAGTACCTGCTTAATAATGTCCCAGTACAGTACCTGCTTAATAATGTCCCAGTACAGTACCTGCTTAATAATGTCCCAGTGCAGTACCTGCTTGTGGACTTTAGTGAGTTGCTCCAGGTTATTCTCCAGGAAGGAGATCTTCTGTTTCTGGGCGGCGCTGCCCACTCCATCCTCACAGTCCAGCTCTGCACTCTGAACACAACAGGAGAGAAGACAATCAATACAGTCTACAGTCTACTACCCACTCTGAACACAACAGGTGAGGAGACAATCAATACAGTCTGTCAACACATAGCACAGACTATAGACTACTGCCCTCTGAACACAACAGGAGAGAAACATCAGTCAGTCTGTCAACACAGAGCACAGACTATAGACTACTGCCAGCTCTGCACTCTGAACACAACAGGAGAGGAGACAATCAATACAGACTACTGCCAACTCTGCACTCTGGACAGAACAGGAGAGAAGACAGTCAATACAGACTACAGACTACTGCCAACTCTGCACTCTGGACAGAACAGGAGAGAAGACAGTCAATACAGACTACAGACTACTGCCAACTCTGCACTCTGGACAGAACAGGAGAGAAGACAGTCAATACAGACTACAGACTACTGCCAACTCTGCACTCTGGACAGAACAGGAGAGAAGACAGTCAATACAGACTACAGACTACTGCCAACTCTGCACTCTGGACAGAACAGGAGAGAAGACAGTCAATACAGACTACAGACTACTGCCAACTGTGCACTCTGGACAGAACAGGAGAGAAGACAGTCAATACAGACTACAGACTACTGCCAACTCTGCACTCTGGACAGAACAGGAGAGAAGACAGTCAATACAGACTACAGACTACTGCCAACTGTGCACTCTGAACACAACAGGAGAGGAGACAATCAATACAGTCTGTCAACACAGAGCACAGACTATAGACTACAGCACAGACTATAGACTACTGCCCACTCTGCACACAACAGGAGAGGAGACAATCAATACAGACTACAGACTACTGCCAACTCTGCACTCTGGACAGAACAGGAGAGAAGACAGTCAATACAGAGCACAGACTATAGACTACAGCACAGACTATAGACTACTGCCCACTCTGCACTCTGAACACAACAGGAGAGGAGACAATCAATACAGACTACTGCCAACTGTGCACTCTGAACACAACAGGAGAGGAGACAATCAATACAGTCTGTCAACACAGAGCACAGACTATAGACTACTGCCAGCTCTGCACTCTGAACACAACAGGAGAGGAGACAATCAATACAGTCTGTCAACACAGAGCACAGACTATAGACTACAGCACAGACTATAGACTACTGCCCACTCTGCACTCTGAACACAACAGGAGAGAAACATCAGTCAGTCTGTCAACACAGAGCACAGACTACAGAGCACAGACTACAGACTACAGAGCACAGACTATAGACTACAGAGCACAGACTATAGACTACAGAGCACAGACTACACACTACAGGGCACACACTACAGAGCACAGACTACAGACTACTGCCAACTCTGCACTCTGGACAGAACAGGAGAGAAGACAGTCAATACAGACTACAGACTACTGCCAACTCTGCACTCTGGACAGAACAGGAGAGAAGACAGTCAATACAGACTACAGACTACTGCCAACTCTGCACTCTGGACAGAACAGGAGAGAAGACAGTCAATACAGACTACAGACTACTGCCAACTCTGCACTCTGGACAGAACAGGAGAGAAGACAGTCAATACAGACTACAGACTACTGCCAACTCTGCACTCTGAACAGAACAGGAGAGAAGACAATCAATACAGACTACAGACTACTGCCAACTCTGCACTCTGGACAGAACAGGAGAGAAGACAGTCAATACAGACTACAAACAACTGCCCTCTGCACTCTGGACAGAACAGGAGAGAAGACAGACAGTCAATACAGACTACAGACTACTGCCCTCTGCACTCTGGACATAACAGGAGAGAAGACAACCAATACAGACTACAAACAACTGCCCTCTGCACTCTGGACAGAACAGGAGAGGAGACAGACAGTCCATACAGACTACAGACTACTGCCCACTCTGCACTCTGGACATAACAGGAGAGGAGACAGACAGTCAATACAGACTACAGACTACTGCCCTCTGCAATCTGGACAGAACAGGAGAGGAGACAGGCAGTCAATACAGACTACAGACTACTGCCCACTCTGAACACAACAGGAGAAGAGACAGACAGTCCATACAGACTACAGACTACTGCCCACTCTGCACTCTGGACATAACAGGAGAGGAGACAGACAGTCAATACAGACTACAGACTACTGCCCTCTGCACTCTGGACAGAACAGGAGAGGAGACAGGCAGTCAATACAGACTACAGACTACTGCCCATTCTGAACACAACAGGAGAAGAGACAGACAGTCAATACAGACTACAGACTACTGCCCACTCTGCACTCTGGACATAACAGGAGAGGAGACAGGCAGTCAATACAGACTACAGACTACTGCCCACTCTGAACACAACAGGAGAAGAGACAGACAGTCCATACAGACTACAGACTACTGCCCACTCTGCACTCTGGACATAACAGGAGAGGAGACAGACAGTCAATACAGACTACAGACTACTGCCCACTCTGCACTCTGGACAGAACAGGAGAGGAGACAGACAGTCAATACAGACTACAGACTACTGCCCACTCTGCACTCTGGACATAACAGGAGAGGAGACAGACAGTCAATACAGACTACAGACTACTGCCCACTCTGCACTCTGGACATAACAGGAGAGGAGACAGACAGTCAATACAGACTACAGACTACTGCCCACTCTGCACTCTGGACAGAACAGGAGAGAAGAGAAACATCAGTCAGTCTGTCAACACAAAGCACAGACTATAGACTACAGAGCACAGACTACACACTACAGAGTGCAGACTACAGACTACAGAGCTCAGACTACAGACTACAGAGCGCAGACTACAGACTACAGAGCGCAGACTACAGACTACAGAGCGCAGACTATAGACTACAGAGCGCAGACTATAGACTACAGAGCGCAGACTACACACTACAGAGCACAGACTACACACTACAGAGCGCAGACTACAGACTACAGAGCGCAGACTATAGACTACAGAGCGCAGACTATAGACTACAGAGCGCAGACTACACACTACAGAGCACAGACTACACACTACAGAGCACAGACTACAGAGCACAGACTACAGACTACAGGTCCTCACTGAAAGACAACAGACTACAGACGAGTATCTCTGACATTCTGCAGACAGGTTGGGGCATTCTGATACACAGCCTCTCTTACATGGGAGAATACCTCCTTACCTTCTTGACGCGTGTTGTGAGGTCTTGAACAAAGAGCCTGCGTAGGTTATGAAGAGTCTGCAGCTCTTTGGCCTGTCAAGACAAAACAGAGAGAAGACACACTTGTGCTCAGTGTGAAACGTTGAAATGGACATATATGATGTATTGGTTTGGTCTGCAAGACTTAGGAAGTGAAGAGCTATAGTCAGCCAGCCAGCCAGTCAGCCAGCCAGCCAGTCAGACAGACAGAGTCAGTCAGTCAGTCAGCCAGCCAGCGAGTCAGTCAGTGAGTCAGCCAGCCAGTCAGCCAGCCAGCCAGCCAGGCAGTCAGTCAGCCAGCCAGCCAGTCAGTCAGCCAGCCAGCCAGTGAGTCAGTCAGTCAGCCAGCCAGTGAGTCAGTCAGTGAGTCAGCCAGCCAGTCAGTCAGCCAGCCAGCCAGCCAGCCAGCCAGCCAGCCAGCCAGCCAGCCAGCCAGCCAGCCAGCCAGGCAGTCAGTCAGTCAGTCAGCCAGCCAGCCAGTCAGTCAGTCAGTCAGCCAGCCAGCCAGTCAGTCAGTGAGTCAGCCAGCCAGCCAGCCAGCCAGTGAGTGAGTGAGTGAGTCAGTCAGTCAGTCAGTCAGTCAGTCAGTCAGTCAGTCAGTCAGTCAGTGAGTCAGCCAGCCAGCCAGCGAGTCAGCCAGCCAGCCAGCCAGTCAGTCAGTCAGTCAGTCAATCACAGAGCCTTGACGTACCACAGTCTCCTCCAGTCCCTTGAGGTCCTGTCTGGCTTGCTCTCTCTGCTCGTTGAAGATGACCAGCTTCTGGAGCTTCATGTCCTTCTCCTGTTCCTCCACCTTCAGCTTCTCATGGTCAGACATCAGCCTCCTCTGCTCCAGCATCAGGCCCTGGTTCAGACTGGGAGAGACACAGAGGAGGAGAGGGGGAGAGCAGAGGTAGAGGAAAGGTAGGGGAGAGGTAGGGGATAGGTAGGGGATAGGTAGGGGAGAGGAAGAGGAGAGGTAGAGGAGAGGTAGAGGAGAGTTAGGGGAGAGGTAGAGGAGATGTAGGGGAGAGGTAGGAGAGAAGTAGGGGAGAGGTAGGGGAGAGGTAGGAGAGAGGTAGGAGAGAGGTAGGGGAGAGGTAGAGGAGAGGTAGGGGAGAGGTAGAGGAGAGGAAGAGGAGAGGTAGCGGAGAGGTAGCGGAGAGGAAGAGGAGAGGTAGGGGAGAGGAAGAGGTAGCAGAGAGGAAGAGGAGAGCGAAGAGGAGAGGTAGGGGAGAGGTAGAGGAAAGGTAGCGGAGAGGAAGAGGAGAGGTAGGGGAGAGGTAGAGGAGAGGTTGGGGAGAGGGTGAAAAGGAGGAGAGAAAATACTAAGTTATAGAGGCTTTATGGAGCTTTATAAAGCCTATATATATATGCTTCAGATGTAATGACCTTTCATTTAGTACTGCATTATGACAGCCTGTAAAGAATTTGTGAAGCCTTTATGAATGCCTTATCAAGCCTTTATAAATGCCCTATTAAGCCTTTATGAATGCCCTATGAAGCCTTTATGAATGCCATATTAAGCCTTTATGAATGCCCTATGAAGCCTTTATGAATGCCCTATGAAGCCTTTATGAATGCCCTATGAAGCCTGAAGCCTTTATGAATGCCCTATGAAGCCTTTATGAATGCCCTATGAAGCTTTTATGAATGCCGTATGAAGCCTTTATGAATGCCCTATAAAGCCTTTATAAATGCCCTATGAAGCCTTTATGAATGCCCTATGAAGCCTTTATAAATGCCCTATTAAGCCTTTATGAATGCCCTATGAAGCCTTTATGAATGCCCTATGAAGCCTCTATGAATGCCCTATGAAGCCTTTATGAGTTGCAGTTAGAAAAGTGTTGTCAAACACAGAGAGTCACCGGACGGTATATATAGCTTCTCACTCTGTGAGTTCATCCAGCGTCCTCTGTTTGACATCGATCTCGTCCCTGAGTCGGGCCAGCTGCTTCTGGTGGGCCTCTCTGTGAGCCTCCATCTGCTGTTCTAGAGTCTTCTACGGGATGGACAGGAGGGCGGATCAGAGGACACACACAGAAGACACACACACGGGGGTAAATCTAATCTGTTTCTCCAACAGAATAATCATCCTACTTCCAGATCCACCTTGTGGACGTCTTAAACCCAGGTTTAATCACCTTAACCTCCTCTTCACCCTCCAGTCTACTGACGTGCTCCTTCTCCGTGTCCACCACTGACACCTCGTGCATTTTCTCTGAGGAACAACAATGTGAACAACAATGTGAAGCATGTTATAAAGGAAGCAGTGGTGTGGATAGAGGGGATGTGTAGAGGGAGTCGTGCGTCTCACCCTGAGCGTGCATCTTGGCCAGCTCCTCAGTCAGAGCGTCCTGACTCTCCTCCAGCCGTCTCTTCTTCTGTTCCATGTTCTGCATGTAGTCTGTCAGGGACTTGATCTTGGCCTGGTGCTACAGCACAACACACCAACACCGGGTCAGCGCTTCAAAACCTACTGAACACAGCCCTGTTTGGCCGTTTTGGAGGACTTTGGCAGAGAGTGAAAAGATATTCAGAGACTCAACGTAGGACAATGAAAGTGCATTTCTGCATCGGCCTTTAGAACGCTTCACAATGAACCTGGTCCCTCTGTTACCTGGGAGATGAGCAGCTGACAGGAAGCCAGCTCCTTCTCGTTGGCGGCCATCTTGCGTGAGGTGTCACCCTGGGAGCTTTCCAGCTGCTTGGAGCGGTTCACCAGAGACTTGACCTCTGACCTCATCTTACTGATGTAGAGACGGGTCATGGTGAACTCTTCCTCAATCACTCCACCGTTACCGTTCCCCTCAGCCATCTAGACAGGAAACAGAAGACTGCATATAAAGCCCGGGGGATGAACAGTAGGATTAGAACAGTCCAGGAGGAAGATATACTGTTAGGAAACTAAAGAGCATCAACTCTGACTCATGTTGTGGAGAGGTGTGCTAGCTACACAGGTCAACGATGTTACAACCCGTTAAGTTAACAGGACTGTTGTGAATGGGTCTGTTTGTATTTGGTTCGGTGTGTGTGTGTGTCTATGTGTATCTGCTGTGTAGGTCCCCTCACCACCTTGATGTCGCTGGTGCCCATGGTGGCTCCTATCTCACTGAGGTCTCGGAGCAGCAGGTGGAGGATCTCTGCGGCTCTCTTCTTCTGGTGTCCACTGAGCTCCTGGAGCGTGGTCAGCTCCATCTGAACTGACAACAGGACCGTCTGGGGAACACACATCAGTCACACGGCAGTTGTCCTTCACCGCATCATTAAGGACCCTCTATAGTACGGTTCTAGTACCTCATCTATCCACAGGGGAAACTTGGGAAGACTCATTAGAACATAGGTATATGGATCACCCACACATCAGGGGGTACCTCAGAATAAAATGTCATTAAGGACCCTCTATACGGTTCTAGTACCTCATCTATCCACAGGGGAAACTTGGGAAGACTCATTAGAACATAGGTATATGGATCACCCACACATCAGGGGGTACCTCAGAATAAAATGTCATTAAGGACCCTCTATACGGTTCTAGTACCTCATCTATCCACAGGGGAAACTTGGGAAGACTCATTAGAACATAGGTATATGGCTCACCCACACATCAGGGGGTACCTCAGAATAAAATGTAATGAAGGGTGCAGTAAACCCTATAATAAGCTGAACTGCTCTAGGCCCCTCTATCCCTCCCATCATGCCCAGAGACCCACAGTCCTCTGCTGCAGCTCCTCCTGCAGCTGTTGGTTGGCCTGGCTCCTGTCCTCCACCTCCTGGCTCTTCTGGTCGTAGTTCACAGCCAGCTCCTCCAACGCCTGCAGCACCTCCTTCACCTAGAGCCATAAGAACATAATGATGAACATCTAGTCAAATGGCTACCCAAACTATTCACATCTCCCCCACCCCCTCTCCACACCACTGCCACTCTCTGTTGTCATCGATATCACATCGAGTCACTTTAATTAACTCTGTACATACTACCTCAACTAACCGGTGCCCCTGCACATTGACTCTGTACCGTAATACCCTGTATATAGCCTCCACATTAACTCTGTACCGTAATACCCTGTATATAGCCTCCACATTAACTTTGTACATACTACCTCAACTAACCGGTGCCCCTGCACATTGACTCTGTACCGGTACCCCCTGTATATAGCCTCCACATTAACTCTGTACCGTAATACCCTGTATATAGCCTCCACATTAACTCTGTACCGTAATACCCTGTATATAGCCTCCACATTAACTCTGTACATACTACCTCAACTAACCGGTGCCCCTGCACACTGACTCTGTACCGGTACCCCCTGTATATATTGTTATTTTTTTATTTTATTTTTTATTTATTTATTTATTTATTTAGTTTTTAAATTTTTTTTTTTTACTGCTCCTCTTTAATTACTTGTTACTTTTATCTCTTATTCTTATCCATATTTTTTGAAACTGCACTGTCGGTTAGGGGCTCGTAAGTAAACATTTCACGGTAAGATCTACACCTGCTGTATTCAGCATTTCACGGTAAGATCTACACCTGCTGTATTCAGCATTTCCCGGTAAGATCTACACCTGCTGTATTCGGCGCATGAGACAAATACAATTTGATTTGTTGGGCTCATTTAGAATTCTGGAATAACATGGATTCATCCAGAATATTCTCCTTCACCTCCTCCTTGGCAGCCTCGTTCTCCGTCTGCAGACGAGACAGATCCTCATGGATCTTCTCATAGTCCCTTCTCGTCGACGCCAGCAGCTGAGGAGAGACCCACACGGGGGCACACGGAGACACACACAGGGACACACATACACACATGGACAAACACAGGGACACACATACACAAAGGGACACACACAGGGAGACACACATACACAAAGGGACACAGACAGGGACACACACAGGGAGACACACAGGGAGACACACAGGGACACACACAGGGAGACACACAGGGACACACACAGGGACACACACAGGGACACACACAGGGACACACACACACAGGGAGACACACAGGGAGACACACAGGGACACACACAGGGACACACAGGGACACACACAGGGACACACACAGGGACACACACAGGGACACACACACACAGGGAGACACACAGGGAGACACACAGGGACACACACAGGGACACACACAGGGACACACACAGGGACACACACAGGGACACACACAGGGACACACACACACAGGGAGACACACAGGAGACACATACACACAGGGACACAGACAGGGACACACACAGGGACAGACAAGAAAAAGGGAACACACACAGGCAAATGCACACCATTTAACATGGTTGAATCCCCCTTAGATGTAGATCATCCATCTGAAAGCATCATCAAGACATTGGACTTTTAAGAAGAACAGTGTCTCCAGCCACATCATCATGACGAAGAAGCAAAATGCATCAGATGACTCAAAACGTCCAATATCTTGACAACTTGACTTTTTAACATTTTAAAATGGATTTATTTCACCTTTATTTAACCAGGTAGGCTAGTTGAGAACAAGTTCTCATTTACAACTGTGACCTGGCCAAGATAAAGCAAAGCAGTTCGACACATACAACGACACAGAGTTACACATGGAGTAAAACAAACATACAGTCAATAATACAGTATAAACAAGTCTATATACGATGTGAGCAAATGAGGTGAGAAGGGAGGTAAAGGCAAAAAAGGCCATGGTGGCAAAGTAAATACAATATAGCAAGTAAAACACTGGAATGGTAGATCTGCAGTGGAAGAATGTGCAAAGTAGAAATATAAATAATGGGGTGCAAAGGAGCAAAATAAATAAATAAACACAGTAGGGGGAGAGGTAGTTGTTTGGGCTAAATTATAGATGGGCTATGTACAGGTGCAGTAATCTGTGAGCTGCTCTGACAGCTGGTGCTTAAAGCTAGTGAGGGAGATAAGTGTTTCCAGTTTTAGAGATGTTTGTAGTTCGTTCCAGTCATTGGCAGCAGAGAACTGGAAGGAGAGGCGGCCAAAGGAAGAATTGGTTTTGGGGGTGACCAGAGAGATATACCTGCTGGAGCACGTGCTACAGGTGGGTGCTGCTATGGTGACCAGCGAGCTGAGATAAGGGGGGACTTTACCTAGAAGGGTCTTGTAGATGACCTGTAGCCAGTGGGTTTGGCGACGAGTATGAAGCGAGGGCCAGCCAACGAGAGCATACAGGTCGCAGTGGTGGGTATTATATGGGGCTTTGGTGACAAAACGGATGGCACTGTGATAGACTGCATCCAATTTATTGAGAAGGGTATTGGAGGCTATTTTGTAAATGACATCGCCGAAGTCGAGGATCGGTAGGATGGTCAGTTTTACAATGGTATGTTTGGCAGCATGAGTGAAGGATGCTTTGTTGCGAAATCGGAAGCCAATTCTAGATTTAACTTTGGATTGGAGATGTTTGATATGAGTCTGGAAGGAGAGTTTACAGTCTAACCAAACACCTAGGTATTTGTAGTTGTCCACATATTCTAAGTCAGAGCCGTCCAGAGTAGTGATGCTGGACGGGCGGGCGGGTGCAGGCAGCGATCGGTTGAAGAGCATGTATTTAGTTTTGCTTGTATTTAAGAGCAATTGGAGGCCACGGAAGGAGAGTTGTATGGCATTGACTGCTTACATGCAGAACATTTTGGACTGACAGACTGTATCAACAGTGGACTAATGAGAAACAATACCAAAATATAGTTGTTGAGTGACATTCTCCTTTAACATGAGAAAAGAGGGTTGTTCATGATTGGTCACCTCATCCTGGTCTAACATCTGTTCCTTGAGTTTCTCAGCCAGCTGGCTCTGCTGGTTGATCTCATCATCCTGGGTGACACAAACAAAACAAGCAGCGATTTACATTTCAGTTAGAATAGAATTGGAAACATTGATTTGTCTGTAAAAAATCCAACCCCTTCCTGTTCCTGCCCAATCTAGTCTACCGTTTAATGTTGATGTATTTTTGTCATTTACACTGTGTTTTAATGTCTGTTATTCTTTATGTACGTTGAGTTTGTACCCTTCAAAATGATTTGACTCAGTTCTCTAATCTAGTCTGGTGAGATTTCCCTTGTTGACCTTGTCGTCCAGTTGTTTGTACAGATTGCTGATGTCCTCCTCATACTTGCTCTTCTCCTCGGTGGAGACCAGAACCAGTCCGTTAGCTGGAGCCATGTTATCTATGATGGGAGTGTTGTCACACGGCTCCAGGTGCTTCTGCTCCTTAGCACTCAGCTGCTCCTCCTCAGGGACGTTCTCACCTGAGACGGGGACAAACAGATTCTCTACCTTGAACTGTGCACTCATTCACTCAATATCTACCATTGGAACACTAACTCATGTCCAACTCAGTGTGGCTCTGTCGATTTCATATGAAGGAGTTTCAATCATTTCTCTCTCTCTCTGCCCTCCCTCCCTCCCCACTCCCTCCCTCCTCAATCTCTCCCTCCCTACCCCTGCTCCCTCTCTCGCCCTCCTCCCTCTCCCTCCCTCTCTGTCTCACTCCCTCCCTCTCTCCCTCCCCCACTCTCCCCGCCATCTCCTCCTCTGCCCACCCCTCACTCCCCATCTCCCTCCCTCCCTCCCCATCTCCCTCACCATTCCTCCAGCGGTTAAGCTCCATCTCCCTCCCTCCTCCCCGCCATCTCCTCCTCTGCCCACCCCTCACTCCCCATCTCCCTCCCTCCCTCCCTCCCCATCTCCCTCACCATTCCTCCAGCGGTTAAGCTCCATCTCCCTCCCTCCCCATCTCCCTCACCATTCCTCCAGCGGTTGAGCTCCATCTCCCTCCCTCCTCCCTCACCATTCCTCCAGCGGTTGGGCTCCATCTCCCTCCCTCCTCCCTCACCATTCCTCCAGCGGTTAAGCTCCATCTCCCTCCCTCCTCCCTCACTGTTCCTCCAACGGTTGAGCTCCATCTCCCTCCCTCCTCCCCATCTCCCTCCCTCCTCCCTCACCGTTCCTCCAGTGGTTGGGCTCCATCTCCCTCCCTCCTCCCCATCTCCCTCCCTCCTCCCCATCTCCCTGACTCCTCTCTCCCTCCCTCCTCCCTCACTGTTCCTCCAGCAGTTGAGCTCCATCTCCCTCCTCCCTCACCATTCCTCCAGCGGTTAAGCTCCATCTCCCTCCCTCACCGTTCCTCCAGCGGTTGAGCTCCATCTCCCTCCCTCCTCCCTCACTGTTCCTCCAGCGGTTGAGCTCCATCTCCCTCCCTCCTCCCCATCTCCCTCCCTCCTCCCTCACCGTTCCTCCAGTGGTTGGGCTCCATCTCCCTCCCTCCTCCCCATCTCCCTCCCTCCTCCCCATCTCCCTGACTCCTCTCTCCCTCCCTCCTCCCTCACTGTTCCTCCAGCAGTTGAGCTCTATCTCCCTCCTCCCTCACCATTCCTCCAGCGGTTAAGCTCCATCTCCCTCCCTCACCGTTCCTCCAGCGGTTGAGCTCCATCTCCCTCCCTCCTCCCTCACTGTTCCTCCAGCGGTTGAGCTCCATCTCCCTCCCTCCTCCCCATCTCCCTCCCTCCTCCCTCACCGTTCCTCCAGTGGTTGGGCTCCATCTCCCTCCCTCCTCCCCATCTCCCTCCCTCCTCCCCATCTCCCTGACTCCTCTCTCCCTCCCTCCTCCCTCACTGTTCCTCCAGCAGTTGAGCTCCATCTCCCTCCTCCCTCACCATTCCTCCAGTGGTTAAGCTCCATCTCCCTCCCTCCTCCCTCACCGTTCCTCCAGCGGTTGAGCTCCATCTCCCTCCCTCCTCCCTCACTGTTCCTCCAGCAGTTGAGCTCCATCTCCTTCCCTCACCGTTCCTCCAGTGGTTGAGCTCCATCTCCCTCCCTCCTCCCTCACTGTTCCTCCAACGGTTGAGCTCCATCTCCCTCCCTCCTCCCTCACTGTTCCTCCAGCGGTTGAGCTCCATCTCCCTCCCTCACCGTTCCTCCAGTGGTTGAGCTCCATCTCCCTCCCTCCTCCCTCACTGTTCCTCCAACGGTTGAGCTCCATCTCCCTCCCCATCTCCCTCCCTCCTCCCCATCTCCCTCCCTCCTCCCTCACCGTTCCTCTAGTGGTTGGGCTCCATCTCCCTCCCTCCTCCCCATCTCCCTGACTCCTCTCTCCCTCCCTCCTCCCTCACTGTTCCTCCAGCAGTTGAGCTCCATCTCCCTCCTCCCTCACCGTTCCTCCAGCGGTTAAGCTCCATCTCCCTCCCTCACCGTTCCTCCAGCGGTTGAGCTCCATCTCCCTCCCTCCTCCCTCACTGTTCCTCCAGCGGTTGAGCTCCATCTCCCTCCCTCCCTCCTCTCTCACCGTTCCTCCAGTGGTTGAGCTCCATCTCCCTCCCTCCTCCCCATCTCCCTCCCTCACCATTCCTCCAGCGGTTGAGCTCCATCTCCCTCCCTCCTCCCTCACCCTTCCTCCAGCAGTTAAGCTCCATCTCCCTCCCCATCTCCCTCCCTCCTCCCTCACCATTCCTCCAGCGGTTGAGCTCCATCTCCCTCCTTCCTCCCTCACCGTTCCTCCAGCGGTTGAGCTCTATCTCCCTCCCTCCTCCCTCACCGTTCCTCCAGCGGTTGAGCTCCATCTCCCTCCCTCCTCATCTCCCTCCCTCCTCACCGTTCCTCCAGCGATTGAGCTCCCTCTCCCTCCCTCCCTCCTCATCTCCCACCCTCCTCCCTCACTGTTCCTCCAGCAGTTAAGCTCCATCTCTCTCCCTCCCTCCCTCCCCATCTCCCTCCCTCCTCATCTCCCTCCCTCCTCCCTCACCATTCCTCCAGCGGTTGAGCTCCATCTCCCTCCCTCCCTCCCCATCTCCCTCCCTCCCCATCTCCCTCCCTCCTCCCTCACCGTTCCTCCAGCGGTTGAGCTCCATCTCCCTCCCTACCTCCCCATCTCCCTCCCTCCTCATCTCCCTCCCCAACTCCCTCACCGTTCCTCCAGCGGTTGAGTTCCATCTCCCTCCCTCCCCATCTCCCTCCCTCCCTCCTCCCTCACCGTTCCTCCAGCGGTTGAGCTCCATCTCCCTCCCTCCCTCCCTCCCCATCTCCCTCCCTCCCTCCTCATCTCCCTCCCTCACCGTTCCTCCAGCGGTTGAGTTCCATCTCCAGCCTGTGGATAACGTTCTTCAGACTCTTGTTCTTGTCTTTCTCCTTGTTGTACTTGTTCTTCCACTCCTCAGCAGTCAGCTCCAGGTTCACAGACACGGTGTTCTTGATGGTCTTGGCTCTGTGTGGAGGGTGGGACAGACACTCAGATCCCTATATCTAATCACACCCTATTCCCTATACAGCAGTGCACTACTTTGACATGGCTAATGGGCTGTAATTCATCCACTAAAGGACATTGTGGCCTCATTTACTCATCACTTTTTTCTCCAAGGAATATTTTTCTGTCAGAACAGGAACAGATGGATAAACATTGAATCAACACAACTGGAGGAGGTGATCCAATAAGAAGCAGGGAGGCAGATAGCTCCATATTTTAACTGGTCTGAGATCTATTGCAGGAGGTTGTCCCCTGTGAAGATGACCGGGGACTAATTAGCCCTGCTGGGTACTTTAGACCGTACAATGATGTGTAAAGTCCAACTCCTCTCAGCCTCCTATCACAGACAGCAGTGGTGGTCACATGGGTGCAGACAGTGCAGTGGAGCGCACCACGCCACACCGCACCATGCCACACCACACCATGCCGCACCACACCATGCCGCACCACACCATGCCGCACCACGCCACACCGCACGATGCCACACCACACCATGCCGCACCACGCCACACCGCACCATGCCGCACCACACCATGCCGCACCACACCATGCCGCACCACACCACGCCACACCACGCCACACCACGCCACACCACGCCACGCCACACCACACCATGCCGCACCACACCACACCATGCCGCACCACACCGCACCATGCCGCACCACACCATGCCACACCACGCCACACCATGCCACACCACACCATGCCACACCACACCATGCCACACCGCACCACGCCACACCACAGCACATCGCTCTGTAGCCCTACTGTTCTACCTCTATCTAACTCCTCTCCTAAGCCTGGCAGGGCGGCAGAGACAGAATGTTCTGGATGTCCCCTGTGTCCTCTAGCAGGGCAGCACAGACAGAATGTTCTGGATGTCCCCTGTGTCCTCTGGCAGGGCAGCACAGACAGAATGTTCTGGATGTCCCCTGTGTCCTCTAGCAGGGCAGCAGAGACAGAATGTGCTGGAAGTCCCCTGTGTCCTCTAGCAGGGCAGCAGAGACAGAATGTGCTGGAAGTCCCCTGTGTCCTCTGGCAGGGCAGCAGAGATAGAATGTGCTGGAAGTTCATTGTGTCCTCTAACACAAAGAGCAGCCTAGGCTAACTCCCACTGTTGCTACTGTTGCTGTCCAGCCAGGAGGCAGGATAAAACCCTACAGATCAGGATTTAGGGGAGTGGATGGATGTAACACTTAGCTAAAGGTCAGAGAGATGAACAATGTCTTCATCATCTGGATAAAGATTTAGAGAAGAGGCTTGTTATGCAACCACTCAGTCAGCACTGAATAGGAGGGAAGATACTGGGAATCACCAGCTCTACTCATCATCAACAGTCACTATCCGTCTCCTGGTGGATTAAGGACGGCCCATCTGCCATGGGAAACCTTTCATTGTTCACATAAAATAGGGGAACTGGGTATGGTGCAGTGGATCTCTCAGCTCACCTCTGTCCCAACAGGGTAGACGTATGTTAACAGTCTGTCACTAGACCAGGTAAACTGTAGAGAGGTGCTGACCCACCTCTGTCCCAACAGGGTAGACGTATGTTAACAGTCTGCCACTAGACCAGGTAAACTGTAGAGAGGTGCTGACCCACCTCTGTCCCAACAGGGTAGACGTATGTTAACAGTCTGTCACTAGACCAGGTAAACTGTAGAGAGGTGCTGACCCACCTCTGTCCCAACAGGGTAGACGTATGTTAACAGTCTGCCACTAGACCAGGTAAACTGTAGAGAGGTGCTGACCCACCTCTGTCCCAACATGAGGGTAGACGTATGTTAACAGTCTGCCACTAGACCAGGTAAACTGTAGAGAGGTGCTGACCCACCTCTGTCCCAACAGGGTAGACTTATACTAACAGTCTGTCACTAGACCAGGTAAACTGTAGAGAGGTGCTGACCCACCTCTGTCCCAACAGGGTAGACGTATGTTAACAGTCTGCCACTAGACCAGGTAAACTGTAGAGAGGTGCTGACCCACCTCTGTCCCAACAGGGTAGACGTATGTTAACAGACTGTCACTAGACCAGGTAAACTGTAGAGAGGTGCTGACCCACCTCTGTCCCAACAGGGTAGACGTATGTTAACAGTCTGCCACTAGACCAGGTAAACTGTAGAGAGGTGCTGACCCACCTCTGTCCCAACATGAGGGTAGACGTATGTTAACAGTCTGCCACTAGACCAGGTAAACTGTAGAGAGGTGCTGACCCACCTCTGTCCCAACATGAGGGTAGACGTATGTTAACAGTCTGCCACTAGACCAGGTAAACTGTAGAGAGGTGCTGACCCACCTCTGTCCCAACAGGGTAGACTTATACTAACAGTCTGTCACTAGACCAGGTAAACTGTAGAGAGGTGCTGACCCACCTCTGTCCCAACAGGGTAGACTTATACTAACAGTCTGCCACTAGACCAGGTAAACTGTAGAGAGGTGCTGACCCACCTCTGTCCCAACAGGGTAGACTTATACTAACAGTCTGCCACTAGACCAGGTAAACTGTAGAGAGGTGCTGACCCACCTCTGTCCCAACAGGGTAGACTTTTACTAACAGTCTGCCACTAGACCAGGTAAACTGTAGAGAGGTGCTGACCCACCTCTGTCCGAACATGAGGGTAGACTTGGTCTCACACTCGTTGTAGATGGAGGGAGATGCACAGATGATGATGGTGGTCCTACAGTTCCCCCCTAGAGAGTCCTGCAGGATACGGGTCATCTTGCTGTCCCTGTACGGGACGTGGGTTTTCTGAAAACAAACAACACAGCCTCATAGATAACCAGTCAGCCATCAGGGCCTTTCAACAAACAGTCTCATAGATAACCAGTCAGTCTCATAGATAACCAGTCAGTCTCATAGATAACCAGTCAGTCTCATAGATAACCAGTCAGCCATCAGGGCCCTTCAGCAGACAGTCTCATAGATAACCAGTAAGTCTCATAGATAACCAGTCAGCCATCAGGGCCTTTCAACAGACAGCCACATAGATAACCAGTCAGCCATCAGGGCCTTTCAACAGACAGCCACATAGATAACCAGTCAGTCTCATAGATAACCAGTCAGCCATCAGGGCCTTTCAACAGACAGCCACATAGATAACCAGTCAGTCTCATAGATAACCAGTCAGCCATCAGGGCCTTTCAACAGACAGCCACATAGATAACCAGTCAGTCTCATAGATAACCAGTCAGCCATCAGGGCCTTTCAACAGACAGCCACATAGATAACCAGTCAGTCTCATAGATAACCAGTCAGCCATCAGGGCCTTTCAACAGACAGCCACATAGATAACCAGTCAGCCATCAGGGCCCTTCAGCAGACAGTCTCATAGATAACCAGTAAGTCTCATAGATAACCAGTCAGCCATCAGGGCCTTTCAACAGACAGCCACATAGATAACCAGTCAGCCATCAGGGCCTTTCAACAGACAGCCACATAGATAACCAGTCAGTCTCATAGATAACCAGTCAGCCATCAGGGCCTTTCAACAGACAGCCACATAGATAACCAGTCAGTCTCATAGATAACCAGTCAGCCATCAGGGCCTTTCAACAGACAGCCACATAGATAACCAGTCAGTCTCATAGATAACCAGTCAGCCATCAGGGCCTTTCAACAGACAGCCACATAGATAACCAGTCAGTCTCATAGATAACCAGTCAGCCATCAGGGCCTTTCAACAGACAGCCACATAGATAACCAGTCAGCCATCAGGGCCTTTCAACAGACAGCCACATAGATAACTAGTCATCCATCAGGGCCTTTCAACAGACAGCCACATAGATAACCAGTCAGTCTCATAGATAACCAGTCAGTCACATAGATAACCAGTCAGTCTCATAGATAACCAGTCAGCCATCAGGGCCTTTCAACAGACAGCCACATAGATAACCAGTCAGTCTCATAGATAACCAGTCAGTCACATAGATAACCAGTCAGTCTCATAGATAACCAGTCAGCCATCAGGGCCAGATCAGAGGAAAAACATGACCTCACTGCTGACACATAACTTTTTTCAGCAAAAGCACATTTTGGTTTATTTTTTATTTTTTTTAAGCAAAGTATTCAGTAATCCCTGCTGATGTCCCTATATTAAAGAGAGAAGGGTAAGATATATAGAGAGAACTCACTGTCCCCTCAGCCAGAGCAGAGATGACATTCCCCAGAGCAGAGAGGGACTTATTGATATTTTTAGCTTCGTCCAACACGGCTCCTTCAGCACCTGTCTTACTGACCTTAAAGAGACAAACAGAGAGAGAAACGACTGTCAGCAGGGGAGAGAGGCCACACAATGCAGCAGCATCTTCTAACTGACAGGTCTGGAGTTATAACACCTTATAAAACAGTTATAACAGTCATAACACAATTTGTTTGTTGGGAGTCTGTCTTCATGAGTCAGCAGGTGGGAGAGGACATAGGATGCTTCAGCATCTTACACCTGACTGACAAGCTGGGAGTTATAACACCTTATAACACAATAATAGCACAGTTATGCAGTTCTAACAAGTTATGGCGGTTCATTGGCCTCTTCATCAGACAAGCCTAGAGTTATAACACAGTTATGACAAGTTATAAACAGTTCTAACACAAGTTATGGTGGTTTGTTGGGGTCTGCCTTTACCATCATACTGATTTACCTTCTCACTCCCAGCCAGATCCACCAGGTATAACTTCCCTGACAGTTTCTTCTCTGTTTCCACATTCTCTTGTTTGATGTTGATCAGGAAGATGCTGTGGCTTCTGGAACTGTGCTCATTCATGTCTATGAACAGGACAAAATACATATTTATTATAGAAGAAGTATATATTATAGAAGAAGTATATATTATAGTAGAAGTATATATTATAGAAGAAGTATATCTTATAGAAGTATATCTTATCAAATAAGTATGTCTAATTGAAGTATATATTATAGAAAAAGTATATCTCATAGAAGAAGTATATATTTTAGAAGAAGTATATCTTATAGAAGAAGTATATCTAATTGAAGTATATATTATAGAAAAAGTAGATCTTATAGAATAAATATATATTATAGAAGAAGTATATCTTATAGAAGAAGTATATCTTACAGAAGAGGTATATATTATTGAAGAGGTATATATTATAGAAGTATATCTTATCAAATAAGTATGTCTAATTGAAGTATATATTATAGAAAAATAATATCTTACAGAAGAGGTACATATTATTGAAGAAGTATATATTATAGAAGAAGTATATCTTATAGAAGAAGTATATATTATAGAAGAAGTATATCTTACAGAAGAGGTACATATTATTGAAGAAGTATATATTATTGAAGAAGTATATATTATAGTAGAAGTATATATTATAGAAGTATATCTAATAGAAGAAGTATATCTAAGAAGAAGTATATCTTATTGAAGAAGTATATATTATAGTAGAAGTATATATTATAGAAGTATATCTAATAGAAGAAGTATATCTAAGAAGAAGTATATCTTATTGAAGAAGTATATATTATAGTAGAAGTATATATTATAGAAGTATATCTAATAGAATAAGTATATCTAAGAAGAAGTATATCTTATTGAAGAAGTGTATATTATAAAATAAGTATATATTATAGAAGAAGTATATATTTTAGAAGAAGTATATATTATAGAAGTATATCTAATAGAAGAAGTATATCTAAGAAGAAGTATATCTTATTGAAGAAGTGTATATTATAAAATAAGTATATATTATAGAAGAAGTATATATTTTAGAAGAAGTATATATTATAGAAGTATATCTTATCAAATAAGTATGTCTAATTGAAGTATATATTATAGAAAAAGTATATCTTATAGAATAAGTATATATTTTAGAAGAAGTATATCTTATAGAAGAAGTATATCTTACAGAAGAGGTATATATTATTGAAGAAGTATATATTATAGAAGTAGTATATATTATAGTAGCAATGATACACCCTTCTAGGGAAAGTTTCCTGGCCTCTGTGCATCTGCTTGCAGGCCGGGATACTGTTAAACACGTTGACAACTGTTGATCTAAGAAGGGCTTCATAAATAAATGTGATTGATTGATAGAAGAGACACAACATACTTGTCACAGCCACGTGCCGGTTGGCCTTTCCCTCATCGATGACATCCATGACTTCCTCTGGACTGGACACAAAGCGCTCTGTACAACCCTGGGACAGGATCACATCACAGCTTTAACAGGTTGGTGCCTTTTATGATTTCTATAACATTTTGTTATTTTAACAATTAACTAGGCAAGTCAGTTAAGAACAAATTATTATTTAAAATGACAGCCTAACCCGGCCAAACCCTTCCCTAACCCGGACGACGCTGGGCCAATTGTGCACCGCCCTATGGGACTCCCGACCACGGCCGGTTGTGTAACAGCCCGGGATCAAACCCGAGTCTGTAGTGACGCCTGTAGTGACGCCTCTAGCACTGCGATGCAGTACCTTAGACCGCTGCGCCACTCAGGGGGCAGCCTTATAATAAGACATTATATAGGCTGAAACATGCTTATGACAAGAAATAAAGCATTATACACCTGCAGAATGTGTTACCTAACCATCTGTTCTGCTCACCTTGACATAGGGAACTCTGTTCTTGTCCTCATGCACAGCCAGGTTGGTCTTCGACACTGGAAAAGAGGGAAACGAGTCATTAGGAAAGGAAAGGGGGACAGCTAGTCAGTTGTACAACTGAATGCATTCAACTGAAATGTGTCTGAATCAGAGAGGTGCGGGGGGGGGGGGGGGGGGGCTGCCTTAATCCACATCCATGTCATCGGCACCCGGAGAGCAGTTGCTGTCTTGTTCTGCCTTGTTCAAGAGTAGAACGCCAGATTTTTCCACCTTGCCGCCTCTGGGATTTGAACCAGTGACCTTTGGGTTACTGGCTCAACGCTCTTAATAACCACTAGGCTACCCCATTATGACCTGTCTAAAATGATCTCTGTTCATCTTCAAAAGACTTCTCTTTGAAGTCCATCCAACACGAGTTCTTCTTACCATCTAGTAAGTCTCGGATCTTGTCCAGGTAGATCTCAAAATACGAGACCTGCACAAGAAAACAGGAATCAATACAGGGTACATTTAGATGACCAGAGAAATGGTAGGAGGCCGTCTGCGCTCCTTAAAGGTCCAAAATTTGGTCCCAAAAAATAGGTATCAAAATGAGAATACTGGAAGGGATGGAGACTGACACACTGTTTAACCTCTGGATTTATTCACTTTAAAAAAAAAAACATTTTGATGACCAGAGAAATGGTAGGAGGCCGTCTGCGCTCCTTAAAGGTCCAAAATTTGGTCCCAAAAAATAGGTATCAAAATGAGAATACTGGAAGGGATGGAGACTGACACACTGTTTAACCTCTGGATTTATTCACTTAAAAAAAAAAACATTTTGATGACCAGAGAAATGGTAGGAGGCCGTCTGCGCTCCTTTAAGGTCCTTGATACAAAATAGTATCTGTTCCAGGTGTGTAGGTATCAAAATGAGAATACTGGAAGGGATGGAGACTGACACACTGTTTAACCTCTGGATTTATTCAATTAAAAAAAAAAACATTTTGATGACCAGACATCTTGTTGATATTGATTTGATACTTGTAGAATGACTTTGTCTTTCTTATTGGGCCCTGAGAGAATAAATAAAGTTGAATTTAACAATTGAATACCTTGATGTGGAACTCGAGGTTCTCGTCCATGGAGTAGATGTGATCGAAGATGTCGTGAGAGATGCGTGGGATGATGCCCATCAGCTGGGGGTCGTGGAGCTTGCCCTGCGATGGGGAACAATACATTACATCACACTCAATACTGATTATTATCACTAAATAGTCTGGGGTCCGGGGAACATCCCGTATAGCCAACCTGTTCTATATACACTGAATATCTACAGCGGTTCTATGTAATAGACATCTATACCCCCAAGAAGCAGCTGTTCTATACGCTGTTCTCTATCTACTGCTGGCTTTAGCTGATCCTTGCTGTTCAGGGATGAAGAAACAACGGCCACTTTAAAAAGCCATTAACTGCTCGAGGATAAACGCAACCTATAGCGTTGGTGGTCCAGTTCTGTAAATCACCCACACTACAGAACCATAATCTCACCCTAAATCAATTCAGTCTCAGAGAGTAATGAAATTACGCAATGTATGTCTGCCACCCTAACTGATCTGATGTGTTTTACTGCTGTTAGAAAGGCTGGACTGACTTCCAGTGAAACATCATGTCAGAAGGCTCTCTGCTGAACTGTCTGAGAATAATCCGTTCCGTCGTCTTGGTACCGTGTTCTCAGGGCGTACTGTACCTACAACATACAGGCTGCCTTTAGATCATATATTCCCTGTCTCTGTTCATTTAGGCAGGTGCCATTACTACAGAGAATCAGGCTGACCTCCATGGTGTGGGTCTTCCCCGAGGAGGTCTGTCCATAGGCAAAGATGGTTCCATTGTATCCTCCAAGGACGTCTGTGTGAATACAATACAATACAGTTCAACTTCATTTGTCCAGAAATGTGTATTTTTGCTGTCTGGTGTTTCTTTACCAACCCACCGGACACCACACATACACAAGGAATGTGGATCAGTCATATTAACACTTATTCTACAAGGGGAAGGACTCACCAGCTGGGGTTAGCATCCTTCAACAATCTGTCTGGGGTTAGCATCCTTCAACAATCTGTCTGGGGTTAGCCTACCTTCAACAATCTGTTTGGGGTTAACCTACCTTTAACAATCTGTTTGGCACAGGCATCGTAGACCTGCTCCTGGGCTGTATTGGGAGGCAGGACGCGGTCAAAGACATACGGTTTACCCTGTCCAGAACAGACAAAATGCACAGTGATTACAGAGCTCTATGGGAAAGAGGTAATGGGTAAATACCACCTCATACTTTATTCTCTCTAACACTATGTTAATGGTAATCAATAATCAATAGCGGAGTTTGTGAATGGTAATAAATATTCAATAGCAGAGCTTGTGAATGGTAATCAATCATCAATAGCAGAGCTTGTGAATGGTAATCAATCATCAATAGCAGAGCTTGTGAATGGTAATCAATCATCAATAGCAAAGCTTGTGAATGGTAATCAATCATCAATAGCAGAGCTTGTGAATGGTAATAAATATTCAATAGCAGAGCTTGTGAATGGTAATCAATCATCAAAACCAGAGTTTGTGAATGGTAATAAATATTCAATAGCAGAGCTTGTGAATGGTAATCAATCATCAAAACCAGAGCTTGTGAATGGTAATCAATCATCAATAGCAAAGCTTGTGAATGGTAATCAATCATCAATAGCAAAGCTTGTGAATGGTAATCAATCATCAATAGCAGAGCTTGTGAATGGTAATCAATCATCAATACCAGAGCTGGTGAATGATAATTAATAATCAATAGCAGAGCTTGTGAGACAATTACAATAGAGCTACAAGCAGCAGGTTTAATCAACACGATCCAGCCTGGTCTATGGGGACGGACACAACACAAGACAACCAGCCTGTCAACAGCTGAGCTGTCTGTCTGTAGACTACAGGAGAATGAGGAGATGTCTGTACCAGCTGAGCTGTCTGTCTGTAGACTACAGGAGAATGAGGAGACGTCTGTACCAACTGAGCTATCTGTCTGTAGACTACAGGAGAATGAGGAGATGTCTGTACCAGCTGAGCTGTCTGTCTGTAGACTACAGGAGAATGAGGAGACGTCTGTACCAACTGAGCTATCTGTCTGTAGACTACAGGAGAATGAGGAGATGTCTGTAACAGCTGAGCTGTCTGTCTGTAGACTACAGGAGAATGGGGAGATGTCTGTAACAGCTGAGCTATCTGTCTGTAGACTACAGGAGAATGAGGAGATGTCTGTACCAGCTGAGCTATCTGTCTGTAGACTACAGGAGAATGGGGAGATGTCTGTAACAGCTGAGCTGTCTGTCTGTAGACTACAGGAGAATGGGGAGATGTCTGTAACAGCTGAGCTATCTGTCTGTAGACTACAGGAGAATGAGGAGATGTCTGTACCAGCTGAGCTATCTGTCTGTAGACTACAGGAGAATGGGGAGATGTCTGTAACAGCTGAGCTGTCTGTCTGTAGACTACAGGAGAATGGGGAGATGTCTGTAACAGCTGAGCTATCTGCAGGCTGCAGGAGAATGGGGAGATGTCTGTAACAGCTGAGCTATCTGCAGGCTGCAGGAGAATGGGGAGATGTCTGTAACAGCTGAGCTATCTGCAGGCTGCAGGAGAATGAGGAGATGTCTGTACCAGCTGAGCTATCTGTCTGTAGACTACAGGATAATGGGGAGATGTCTGTAACAGCTGAGCTATCTGCAGGCTGCAGGAGAATGGGGAGATGTCTGTAACAGCTGAGCTATCTGTCTGTAGACTACAGGAGAATGGGGAGATGTCTGTAACAGCTGAGCTATCTGCAGGCTGCAGGAGAATGCATTGATGTCTGTACCAGCTGAGCTGTCTGCAGGCTGCAGGAGAATGCATTGATGTCTGTACCAGCTGAGCTGTCTGTCTGTAGACTACAGGAGAATGCATTGATGTCTGTAACAGCTGAGCTATCTGCAGGCTGCAGGAGAATGCATTGATGTCTGTAACAGCTGAGCTATCTGCAGGCTGCAGGAGAATGCATTGATGTCTGTAACAGCTGAGCTATCTGCAGGCTGCAGGAGAATGCATTGATGTCTGTAACAGCTAGCAGGGCTACTGCTTTAAACAGAGGCTTCTGTTCTTTCTCTGGAACTAAAGTGATTGATGTGAGATCTCATAGGCCTTCATAATACACAACTGCATTAGGCCTCAATTTCATATTATATTAGGTAAATATGTGGTATACAGTGTACTTCCTTAACACACACACACTGACACAATGTTTCATTATGATGGCAGGCAACCTTATGCATAATACATGAACACTGAACGGGTGTTGAGCAAGGGGAGGAGCTTAATGACGAGATACTGTTTACAGACAGACAAGCTATTGTGATGAGAACTCTGTAGGCCTTCTGTATAGAAAACATTTTAATAAGATGCTGCCCGTGAGCATGCAAAATAAGACCCTTTAGCTCTTATCTAGATGTTTTGCAAGAATCTGTCGACACTTGCTCGTTGAGCGTCTTATTCCAAATTTATGGGCATTAATATGGAATTGTTCCACCCTTTACTGCTGTAACAGCCTCTCCACTCTTCTGGGAAGGTTTTCCACTAGATGTTGGAACATTACTGCTGTAACAGCCTCTCCACTCTTCTGGGAAGGTTTTCCACTAGATGTTGGAACATTACTGCTGTAACAGCCTCTCCACTCTTCTGGGAAGGTTTTCCACTAGATGTTGGAACATTACTGCTGTAACAGCCTCTCCACTCTTCTGGGAAGGTTTTCCACTAGATGTTGGAACATTACTGCTGTAACAGCCTCTCCACTCTTCTGGGAAGGTTTTCCACTAGATGTTGGAACATTACTGCTGTAACAGCCTCTCCACTCTTCTGGGAAGGTTTTCCACTAGATGTTGGAACATTACTGCTGTAACAGCCTCTCCACTCTTCTGGGAAGGTTTTCCACTAGATGTTGGAACATTACTGCTGTAACAGCCTCTCCACTCTTCTGGGAAGGTTTTCCACTAGATGTTGGAACATTACTGCTGTAACAGCCTCTCCACTCTTCTGGGAAGGTTTTCCACTAGATGTTGGAACATTACTGCTGTAACAGCCTCTCCACTCCTCTGGGAAGGTTTTCCACTAGATGTTGGAACATTACTGCTGTAACAGCCTCTCCACTCTTCTGGGAAGGTTTTTCACTAGATGTTGGAACATTACTGCTGTAACAGCCTCTCCACTCTTCTGGGAAGGTTTTCCACTAGATGTTGGAACATTGCGGCGGGGATTTGCTTTTATTCAGCCACAAGAGCATTAGTGAGGTCGGGTACTGATGTTGGGTGAATAGGACTGGCTCGCAGTCAGCGTTTCAATTCATCCCAAAGGTGTTTGACGGGGTTGAGGTCAGGGCACTGTGCAAGCCAGTCAAGTTCTTCCACACCATCTCGACAAACCATTTCTCTATCGACCTTGCACGGTGGCATTGTCTTGCTGGCATTGTCTTGCTGTTCTGATAGCTTGTGTGGCCTACCACTTCGAGGCTGAGCTGCTGTTGCTCATAGATGTTTCCACTTCACAATAAAAGCACTTACAGTTGACCGGGGCAGCTCCACTAGGGAATAAATTTGACCAACTGACTTGTCGGAAAGGTGGCATCCTATGATGGTGCCACATTGAAAGTCACTGAGCTCTTCAGTAAGGCCATACTACTGCCAATTTTTGTCTATGGAGATTGCACGGCTGTGTGTTCGATTTTATACACCCGTCAGCAACAGGTGCAGCTGAAATAGCTGAATCCATTATTTGAAAGGGATGTCCACATACACTATATATACAAATGTATCTTGATTAGGCAGGTGATGGGCACACACAGCGTAAGGCTGGAGAAGTGTATATGACCCCCTTGTCACTAGCTGAAAACCTGAACTTGAAGAATCATTTAAGCCAAGCCAGTCATCCAACTACTGTACTGTAATCCATTGACATCAATTTAACAGGCTTGCCACTTTTAAAATGGTAACATTAAATAAATCCTATTAGATCCAATCAAAACGTTCAAAGGTATAGGCTGCGTGTGCTTTGTAGTTAGTAGAATGAGAGGAAATGCCTTATATGGTGTTTATCTCCCTATTATGAGTGCTTCCATTCACCACAGGTGACAGAGAAGGACAGTATGTTAGCCACCTGGAATCTGCCACCTCAGCAGAGTGAATACCGCATAACAGCAGTGTCAAAGCACAATCTGTCTCTTTGGCAACAGCCCCGGGTCCCTGTCTCTCTCTGGCAACAGCCTCGGGTCCCTGTCTCTCTCTGGCAATGGCCCAGGCCCTGTCTGACAACAATTCCCAATTCTCCATCTCTCAGGCCATCAGCTGCGGCTGGAGATAGCTACAGCGCAACACAATCAAAACATGTAGGCTACCAACAAATCCTCTGCAGGGGGTCACAAACATTTTTTGGAATGTTTGTGGAAGTTGCCACAAACATTTTTTTTTTAAACAAAAATCCATAGGCTACAATCCAATGTGCTGCGTGTAAAGATTGTCAATACATTGGGCGCTCTCTATTGAAAATGCTCACTGCATTGCACATTGCCTCTGCGCGTTTTGCTAGTGTTTGAGTCGTCTAGTTGTGGCAACAATAGACCTACACAAGCAACGTTATATTCAGCAGATAAATGAACTATTAGATACAGCACTTACAGTTATAATCACGGTGTCGTCTTCTTTGAATTTGGGGATGTATTTGTCTCCTCTTGTTATTTCGGATTCATTTAGTGGCCTGAATCGGCACATTACTTTCACGCCGTATTCGGCTGCAGCATCCGCCATGGTTGCGTTCTATCCAGGAAAGAAGATATCCAGATCAACTTTGATCCGCGGATGGTTTTTATCTGTTGAATGATTGTAAGTAAACCAACGCGTCCTTCACTCAAAGTGCCTCTATTTCTCTACGCCACGGGCATTTAGTTGAGACAGAGAAATCAACTGCAGTCGTCCATTCCGATCAGAACGCAAAATATTCGTCCGGAGACAGTCTTGGATGAAAAAAATTATAAAAATCCTACAAAAATATAATTTACAAAGGGATAGGTAAAGCCTATCCTTCAGAAGAGACGAGTGCCGCGGAGTTGAGAAACCCCCGCATCGTACTGCACGTTGCTCTGCGCTCTTCTCTTCCACACTGCATCAGCATCAGTACCACTCCCCTTCCTCCTCCCCCTCTCCCTCTGGGCTGGAGCCCAGCATCTCGCTGCTCGAAATAACAGCTAGAGGTCAGTGTTTAACTCTAAAGGAAATTAAACGTTTCAAATTTGAAATTCTATTGCCCATCAATGGAAAAAAACTAACTACCTGCAACTAATTGCAATATATTTAAATTCCTTTATGATAGAATGTGACGATTGGATGTGCATGAACGTTTAAAACGGCATCATGTGTATCAATACATAAAAGGTTCAATAAGAGTGCACTTAAAACGCCAGATAATTAAAGTAGGAGTGACCAGTTTTTAATATCTTAAAACATCTGTGCAACATTGTTCGAACGTTACATCACTGTATGACCCGTCATGTTTACAATATGTACAAAATAAAAAAACGGCTGCTGACATGAAATAATAGACAATGCCAAACAATGAGAAAATATGGAACTTCACACTATTTGTCCTAGCACCCACAATGCAACAAATGACATCAAGTGCACAACACACTTTACAAAGGAGTCTACTTTTTGTAAAGTACACACACACACACACACACACATTAGTGAGAACTTAGTTACATGTGGAAAAAACAACACTAACAACAGCAACATGTTAATAACACACAAATAAAGATTCAAAGAGCAAGCAAGGGTAAGAAAAACAGCACACACACACACACCTCCAAAAATAAAACACACACACACACGCGTGTGAATAAATTGTGCTGCACTGACCATTTGACCGACAACAGAAAGGTAAAAGTGAAAAGACGTTATACAACATGGGGTTTGAACATGAGACTGACTGGGTCTGTCGGTCGTTGCACAAGGGCAGAATGAACTTCACGTGTTCTCTCGACTGCTCTCAAGAGTATTTGTGAAAAGCTTCATTAAAAGCATGAATACTTTTCTAGAAGTAGAGTGAAATACTTTTCTGTCTGGAGTGAATTACAGTTGATCCATCTAGACATGGTTTGAATAACATGAACGGTTTCACAGATTATCATTTTTTATATTTTTTTAAAGGTTGACGTTCTGAAGTTGTTTTAATGATTTATGATGTAACTTATTTGTATTGCACACAACACGCTGTAGTGAATATAACAAGTCTGTTTTCAATGGGGCAATAAAACGCATCCAAATCTCATCAGCACAAAACGTAGTGAAGCTGTTCTATATGGGGACAGTCTCCGATTAACACACTTCTATTGGAATTGTACTCAGTAGTGATTTCTCCTCTAAACAACTCCACGACAGCACTGACAGGGCTCGGCCTGAGGGCCCAAACCGACAGGGCTCGGCCTGAAGGGCCAAACCGACAGGGCTCGGCCTGAAGGGCCAAACCGACAGGGCTCGGCCTGAGGGCCCAAACCGACAGGGCTCGGCCTGAGGGCCCAAACCGACAGGGCTCGGCCTGAGGGCCCAAACCGACAGGGCTCGGCCTGAAGGGCCAAACCGACAGGGCTCGGCCTGAAGGGCCAAACCGACAGGGCTCGGCCTGAAGGGCCAAACCGACAGGGCTCGGCCTGAAGGGCCAAACCGACAGGGCTCGGCCTGAAGGCCCAAACCGACAGGGCTCGGCCTGAAGGCCCAAACCGACAGGGCTCGGCCTGAAGGCCCAAACCGACAGGGCTCGGCCTGAAGGCCCAAACCGACAGGGCTCGGCCTGAAGGCCCAAACCGACAGGGCTCGGCCTGAAGGCCCAAACCATCACTTCTTTCTTTCCATACTAATATGACATACTGCCCATTATGCATTTTAAACGTTTCTTCTATCCTTTAAACTATTATTGTACTATCTGCACTGTTTTTAATGAATTATTTAGGTTGTTAAAAGTTGATTCTGAATTATATATATTTTTTTTAAAGATCGCATGCTGCCTAAATATATAGTGAAGCATTTTCAGACCTTATGCTTATAAATAAGCATGGTCCCCAGAGACTGGAGATACGCAACCTTAACTTTCTGGAAGGAGGCAGTCAATGACCTCTTCAGGACATGGTCTACTGTAACAAACACGACAGAAGAGATAGCTAGCAGAAGGGAAAAACACAGTAGGACACAACGTCACGGGATCCAAAAAGAACACATTTGAAATCAAACTGAAAAACAGTCAGGTTAATGGCTAAACTGAATACAGCATATTTCTGTGTCAAATAAACACGTAAGGCTTTGAGTTTATAACTCTCGGTTGTATTATTGCCATCTAGAATATTGTAAAGCTTAAAATAAATATGAAATACTGTACATAAATAATTTATAACAAATAAACTACACATAAGGCCCCTAAATTGTAGGATGAACTCTTTTCCACCATTTTACCTCAGGCAGTTAGTGTTATTTTCACAATCCACTCTTACGTCATATGCTTGTGGTTGGTTACGTGATCTAAAGCTATAGCTGTGTGATAAAATGATGACACTGTTTGAAAATGATATTAAGAAAAACAAAATCACATCAAAAAGAACATTTAAATGAGGCAAAAACAGCTGACTGGTATTGGACAACAGTCTGTTGGTTTTAGTAGGTTGAGATCCTGGAATTAGAAGGATGCTTCATCCCAATCATCCTTTTTCTATGGTAACCGTAGAAACAGAAAGCCTTTCAGCTGGTAAAGTTCACTCTGTTTTTAAAACGCATAAAATGAACAAACACTTAGTGGTGTTGAAGTGAAGCCCGTTTCTCCTGGGTCTGGATTCAGAAAGCGTCTCAGAGTTGGGGGTGCTGAACTAGGATCAGTCTCGCCCCTCTTAGATCCTAATTAAGATGATGTGGACAAAGGGGGGAGGGGGGGGGGGCCCTGATCCTACTGCTACTGCCAGTGATGATCTAGTAGCAGGCCCCCCTCTGTATATGTCATCTTATTCATTATAATATTAAAAGTGAAACTGATCCGTGATCAGCACTCCTACTCCCCGAATGCTTTCTGAATACAGACCCTGCTGGTCAATCCAATAAACAGCAGGTCTATAACATCACCATGTAAAAGCTTCCGGCTGTATCTCGTCTTTCCATGTCCCTTGCATACAGTCAGAACGTCTGCGTGTGCTGAATAAAAACCAGGACATCGGTGCACTTCTGCTGCTGCTGCTTTGTACAATACAAGTTCACATGTGCATTATTAAGTATGTTGTACATTACCAGTGTACAATATTTACATACGTTTTTTTAATATTCATGAAATCTTCCGTATTACCTATATACATATTGAAAATGTATCAGAAATATTTGGACTGTCTATTTTCTTTAAAATGTAATATTCTTCTATTTATCAGGTTTTTTTTAAATACGTTATTCTAGAAAAAATAGTTGTCATTCAGCTAGCTGTAGACAAATTACAACCGTTGTTTTTTACAGTTGAAATTCAAAACTGTCATATTTCTGTTTGTCTTTTCCAGGACTTTCAATGTCAGTCAGCTAGGGAGGTCGTGGGACGATAATGTACCACGACTATCCATATTGTAGCACCTGGTTGGAGTTCAAAGGTCGCGGCGGGGGCGGTCTGAACCGTTGTTCCAAGGCTGGGCACTGGCTAGATACTGGACTGTCATTAGCTGACCAAACACATTCAACGTTATCTGGAGATCTTTCTCCTCTTGGGCTTGGGCAGCTTCACCTGTCTGTCTCTGGAAGGGATCTGATGAACCTGAGGACAGAGAAGACATAATACATTAATGCATGACCAGGGCTCTAATTTAACTGGGTGGTTCCGGCCCTGAATGCTGATTGGCTGACAGTCGTGGTATAATCAGACTGTATACCCAGGTATGACATTTATTTTTTAACCCAAACCCTAACTTTTAACCTTAACATTTAACCCTAACCTAAGGACAGAGAAGACAATAGAAGATGTATTAATAGCAACCAAACAACCCAGTCTCTGTTGGCTTGTGCAGGTAGTAGAGTACATTCTACAGTGTTTAATAGCACCTGAGTTCAGACAGAACTCCACAGACATCCTAATCTGACTAAGATGTCCTCTTTTCCACTCAAAGTGTCTGGTTTCATATTTCGCCTGTCTGAATTCAGAGGAAAGGCAGCAAGATGCATTAACAGCACAGTGAATCCTTTTCAAATTGAAATGTGGTGCTGGTTGAGGGGTTGTTGCAGCTTGTTTATGTAATCCTCTGACTGGGGTGTGTGTGTGTGGTGTCTCCCGGCTGACACAGAGACAGCTCTTTGATCAACAGTGGCTGTAGTCTTAGTTCTGCTCAGCTTAGCCTGGGGGACAGTCTAGAGAGGGAGGGAGGGAGTAGAGGGAGACAGGAGGGGCAAAGGGAGAGAGGTAGAGGGGCAGAGGGAGAGAGGTAGAGGGACGGGGGTAGAGGGGCAGAGGGAAAGGGGCAGAGGGAGAGAGGGAGAGAGGAGGAGGGGCAGAGGGAGAGAGGAGGAGGGGCAGAGGGAGCGAGGAGGAGGGGCAGAGGGAGAGAGGAGGAGGGGCAGAGGGAGAGAGGAGGAGGGGCAGAGGGAGAGAGGAGGAGGGGCAGAGGGAGAGAGGAGGAGGGGCAGAGGGAGAGAGGAGGAGGGGCAGAGGGAGAGAGGAGGAGGGGCAGAGGGAGAGAGGAGGAGGGGCAGAGGGAGAGAGGAGGAGGGGCAGAGGGAGAGAGGAGGAGGGGCAGAGGGAGAGAGGAGGAGGGGCAGAGGGAGAGAGGAGGAGGGGCAGAGGGAGAGAGAAGGAGGGGCAGAGGGAGAGAGAAGGAGGGGCAGAGGGAGAGAGGAGGAGGGGCAGAGGGAGAGAGAAGGAGGGGCAGAGGGAGAGAGAAGGAGGGCAGAGGGAGAGAGAAGGAGGGCAGAGGGAGAGAGAAGGAGGGCAGAGGGAGACAGAGAGGAGAGGCCATCTGCGAGAGCATGGTGTTCTAATCTTTCTAGATGGTACTAGTATACTCACAGTCCCTGACATCTTGTCCAGCTCACTCATGGCCTCATGTATAGCAGCTTCTAAATGATTATTCAACTTCCCAGCTCTGTTGGGAACAATGAAAACAAAATCATGTCTCAGAAACATCAATAAGTCCATACCTAAACACTCAGCGTTTTCTTTTTCGCTTTGGACAAAAACATGAATAGATTTGTTCAACTCTGCCTCCTGCTACGCAGGGATAAAGTATGCAATTATAACATGAGCTGTAAGCAATGACACTGACTGTGGTCCAGGTACATTTTTACAGAACATTGAGGGAGAAGAGCTAAGGTAAGCACTGTGTGTGTGTGTGTGTGTGTGTGTGTGTGAGAGAGCGAGAGAGAACAGGTGCAGTGGAGGTTTTTCATCATCAGGGGGTAATGACGAGCCAGCCAGGGCAGCCTCAGGAGTAATGACTAGCCGGCCAGGGCATCCAGGGGGTAATAACTAGCCAGCCAGGGCATCCAGGGGGTCATGACTAGCAGGCCAGGGCAACACCAGGGCATCAACAGGGGGTAATGGCTAGCCAGCCAGGGCAGCCTCAGGAGTAATGACTAGCCGGCCAGGGCATCCAGGGGGTAATGACTAGCCAGCCAGGGCATCCAGGGGGTAATGACTAGCCAGCCAGGGCATCCAGGGGGTAATGACTAGCCAGCCAGGGCATACAGGGGGTAATGACTAGCCAGCCAAGGCATAAAGGGGGTCATGACTAGCCAGCCAGGGCATACAGGGGGTCATGACTAGCAGGCCAGGGCAACACCAGGGCATCAACAGGGGGTAATGGCTAGCCAGCCAGGGCAACGCCAGGGGGTAATGACTAGCCAGCCAGGGCATCAAAAGGGGGTAATGACTAGCCAGCCAGGGCATCAACAGGGGGTAATGACTAGCCAGCCAGGGCAACACCAAGGGGTAATGACTAGCCAGCCAGGGCAGCATCAGCAGGGGGTAATGACTGGCCAGCCAGGGCATCATCAGCAGGGGGTAATGACTAGCCAGCCAGGGCAACACCAGGGGGTAATGACTAGCCAGCCAGGGCATCATCAGGGGTAATGAATAGCCAGCCAGGGCATCATCAGGAGTAATGACTAGCCAGCCAGGGCAGCACCAGGGGGTAATGACTAGCCTGCCAGGGCAGTACCAGGGCATCATCAGGAGTAATGGCTATCCTACCAGAGCACTCTCAGAACATCATCAGCAGTTAATGACTATCCTGCCAGGGCAGCACCAGGGCATCATCAGGGGTAATGACTAGCCAGCCAGGGCATCATAAGGCGTAATGACTATCCTGCCAGGGCATCATCAGGGGGTAATGACAAGCCAGCCAGGGCATCATCAGGGGTAATGACTAGCCAGCCAGTGCATCATCAGGGGAATGACTAGCCAGCCAGGGCATCATCAGGGGTAATGACTAGCCAGCCAGGGCATCATCAGGGGTAATGACTAGCCAGCCAGGGTATCATCAGGGGTAATGACTAGCCAGCCAGGGTATCATCAGGGGCAATGACTAGCCAGCCAGGGCATCATCAGGGGTAATGACTAGCCAGCCAGGGCATCATCAGCGGTAATGACTAGCCAGCCAGGGCATCATCAGCGGGTAATGACTAGCAAGCCAGGGCATCATCAGGGGCAATGACTAGCCAGCCAGGGCATCATCAGGGGTAATGACTAGCCAGCCAGGGCATCATCAGGGGTAATGACTATCCAGCCAGGGCATCATCAGGGGTAATGACTAGCCAGCCAGGGCATCATCAGGGGTAATGACTAGCCAGCCAGGGCATCATCAGGGGTAATGACTAGCCAGCCAGGGCATCATCAGGGGTAATGACTAGCCAGCCAGGGCATCATCGGGGGGTAATGACTAGCCAGCCAGGGCATCATTGGGGGGTAATGACTAGCCAGCCAGGGCATCATTGGGGGGTAATGACTAGCCAGCCAGGGCATCATCGGGGGGTAATGACTAGCCAGCCAGGGCATCATCAGGGGGTAATGACTAGCCAGCCAGGGCATCATCAGGGGTAATGACTAGCCAGCCAGGGCATCATCAGGGAAGCAGCAGTCCCAAAAACACCCTATTCAGTGCATTACTTTGACCAGGGCTCAGAGTGGGACAGAGAGTACAGACAGGTGATTCAGTAGTCAGTGGTATTAACCTCTCCTCAACACAGAGCAGCCAGCCAGGATGGAACTAGCCAGCCAGGATGGAACTAGCCAGCAAGGATGGAACTAGCCAGCCAGGATGGAACTAGCCAGCCAGGATGGAACTAGCCAGCCAGGATGGAATTCCACTCTTAAAATAGAGCAAATAAAACACATCTGTTCATCTTTTTAAAACACAGGAGAAACTGGTTCCACATACACACTGATGTAAATAATCACATGTCCAGTACCATCCATCCTACAGCAATATAAAACTTACTTTCTGTTCCTCTTGGTCGCTCTGTCAAGGGCCTCTAGGTCATGTGACAGTGTTTTCAGCTTCTCAGTCTCCACCTGGGGTAATAACAGATGTCAGACAGTGTTGTCAGCTTCTCCGTCTCCACCTGGGGTAATAACAGATGTCAGACAGTGTTTTCAGCTTCTCCGTCTCCACCTGGGGTAATAACAGATGTCAGACAGTGTTTTCAGCTTCTCCGTCTCCACCTGGGGTAATAACAGATGTCAGACAGTGTTTTCAGCTTCTCCGTCTCCACCTGGGGTAATAACAGATGTCAGACAGTGTAGTCAGCTTCTCCATCTCCACCTGGGGTAATAACAGATGTCAGACAGTGTTGTCAGCTTCTCCGTCTCCACCTGGGGTAATAACAGATGTCAGACAGTGTTGTCAGCTTCTCCGTCGCCACCTGGGGTAATAACAGATGTCAGACAGTGTTGTCAGCTTCTCCGTCGCCACCTGGGGTAATAACAGATGTCAGACAGTGTTGTCAGCTTCCCCGTCTCCACCTGGGGTAATAACAGATGTCAGACAGTGTTGTCAGCTTCTCCGTCTCCACCTGGGGTAATAACAGATGTCAGACATCATGTTGGGTCTAAGAATAGGACCAAAAGCCTGACTAGGTCCCATCAACACGACCATCAGTAGCAGAAGTAGTGATCGCCGACAGTTACTCTCATCTAAAAAGGTACAAAAGTCAAGTCAATAGTGAAAGAATTGTAGATTTGAACTAGATTTGTGGGTGTGTATTTCTCTTTCACCTGTCTCTGAAGACATCTCACCTTGCTGTCCTCTCTGAGCTGCAGGCTGCCATGGTGATGGTTGTGCCCCGCCTCCTCCCCTGACAGTTTACCAGGCCAGGATGGGAACCCTTTAAAGCCCTGTCCCCAGACCAGATCCCCCATGTTAAACGTCCTGGGTCTATAGTGGAGCATCTCTGACGATGGGCTGTCCGGCTGCCTCAGGTCCTCCTCGCTGCTCAGGGACTTGGTGTCAGACGGGCTGGGGACACAGCCTCCGTTGAAGTGACCGTTGTAGTGGCCCACGTACTCTTTAACCAACGGACCCTCCAGGCTGGTGGAGGAGCTGGGAGACTGGTCGTCCCCGGTTAGGTCCCCCTGTCTGGGGGGGCCGAGGGGGTCAGACACACCGTACCCCCGTAGAGAGAACTGGACCTGGGGGGGTCCGACGCCACCTCCGTTCATATGGGCGCATCTCTCCACAGTCTGATCCAACCTCTCTTTGTAGTTAACGATGTTCACGGCCGTCCGGTTGCAGTTGTTGAAGCGGTTGAATCCATCCTCCAGGAAGGCCTTGTCTGAGGGGACGGGGAGAGAGTGGTGGTGACCTTCGTGGGGGGAGCTGTCGGCTGGACAGGGGGGTGCAGGAGCAAGACTCCCAGGTCTCTCCATACAGGGGCTGCTGCGGACATGAGTGGAGCACTCTAGGAACTCCTCACCGCCCCATGCCGTGTGACCTCTGTCCAGACTTCCGGAGTACCCAGTCTCGCCTTCCCACTGCCCCCTGGGGGTGCCATGGCCTGGGGATCTGAAGTAGTCCTGGTGGGAGGCCTCTGGAAGTGCTCCCTGACCCTCGGGGATGCTAACAGTACTCTTCCCCTGACCAGAGTGCTTCCGGGGCCGTCCTGCTCTGACCTGCCTGGGTCTGGGCTGTTGGCTCAGGGTCGGTGTCTGCTCCCCCTCCTGGTGCGCCACCAGGTGGCCACTATGGCTGACTGCAGCATGGCTGTGAGGGAGGTTGTGGTTGATGCTGACCGGCTCCCCTACGGAGTTAGTGAAGGCAGTCATGGTGCTGAGAGTGGGTACCGGGCTGGACTGGGTAGTGCCACTAACCGTGGTGGTGATGACTACATGCATTCCTTTACTGGCCGCATCCACCACAGCCCTGTAGATGGCATCTACAGACTCCACCCCTCCGCTGGGTAGCCTATCAGAGCCGTGCATCCCTGGGGGAAGCCCCTCTCCCTGAGTCTGTTGCATCTCCTGTTGGCTGACACCAAACTGGGTGTGTGACAGCATCCCCTGAGACTCAGGAAGTGATGTCATACCAGACTGAGAGATCATCTGTGAGTGAGGGACTGAAATGCTGTTGTCTGGCAAACACCCCTGAAACAACACAGACGTAAAGTTCATTGAGAGAAAACTGAAAACGTGTCATTATCACTCCTAGCATGTCAGAGCAGGAGGACGGAATGTATCATGTAGATCATCCACCCGTAGTGAAGAGTGAATCAGATAATCTTGTCATCTCTATTCATTCTATTTCTATCTGCAACGCTCAGAGCGTTTCACGTCACTGAACACACCCGTCAAACAGACAGACTAACCTGGAAGTTCTGGAACAGGCAGGCCATAGGGTGGGCGTTGGAGGAGTTGTTGTTTTCAGGGAAGCCAGGTTGCTGTGAGCCCTGGTAGCCAGGAGGGAGGCCCTGCATGGCCCGCTGAATGCCCTGATGAAGCTGCTGCTGCTGGGCATGACGCTGCTGGAACACCTGGGTACCACCGCTGGAGCTGTTGATGACGTGGGGCTGGAGGTTGGTCATGCTGCAGTTTACGAGGTTAGATGGGTCTCCTGTTGGGGTGGAAGAATAATACTGTTCATTGTTATTTTCAAATCAGGGAAATTCCACACCTTAACTGCCAGGAGAAGACAGGTCAGAGGGGTAACTCAATTCTGAGCCAAATGATGGAAGAAGAGTGGGATAATGGAAATTCTTGTATTGAACAAATAAACTGGAGAGCCTGATGGCTTAGGCTGTAGTACTGTTCTCCACTCCTCACAGGTCTATTTTCTCCTCCTCACTAGCTCCCGTCCTCTCACTAGTCTAGCTCCTCTCCTCCTCGCTCACTAGCTCTCCTCCTCGCTCACTAGCTCCCCTCCTCTCACTAGTCTAGCTCCTCTCCTCTCACTAGTCTAGCTCCTCTCCTCTCACTAGTCTAGCCCCTCTCCTCTCACTAGTCTAGCCCCTCTCCTCTCACTAGTCTAGCTCCTCTTCGCTCACTAGCTCCCGCCCTCTCACTAGTCTAGCTCCTCTCCTCTCACTAGTCTAGTTCCTCTCCTCTCACTAGTCTAGTTCCTCTCCTCTCACTAGTCTAGCGCCTCTCCTCTCACTAGTCTAGCTCCTCTCACTAGTCTAGTTCCTCTCCTCTCACTAGTCTAGTTCCTCTCCTCTCACTAGTCTAGTTCCTCTCCTCTCACTAGTCTAGCTCCTCTCCTCCTCACTCACTAGCTCCCCTCCTCTCACTAGTCTAGCTCCCCTACTCTCACTAGTCTAGCTCCTCTCCTCCTCGCTCACTAGCTCCCCTACTCTCACTAGTCTAGCTCCTCTCCTCCTCGCTCACTAGCTCTCCTCCTCTCACCAGTCTAGCTCCTCTCATCAGTCTAGCTCCTCTCACCAGTCTAGCTCCTCTCACCAGTCTAGCTCCTCTCACCAGTCTAGCTCCTCTCCTCCTCTCCCCAGTCTAGCTCCCCTCCTCCTCTCACCAGTCTAGCTCCTCTCCTCCTCTCACCAGTCTAGCTCCTCTCCTCCTCTCACCAGTCTAGCTCCTCTCCTCCTCTCACCAGTCTAGCTCCTCTCCTCCTCTCACCAGTCTAGCTCCTCTCCTCCTCTCACCAGTCTAGCTCCTCTCCTCCTCTCACCAGTCTAGCTCCTCTCCTCCTCTCACCAGCCTCTGCCTCAGCCTCGCCTCTCACCAGCCTCCCCTCCCAAGCTCCTCACCTCCCCTCACTAGACGCCACTCTCCTCCCCTCCACTCTCACTAGCCTCCCTCCCCAGCTCCCCCAATAGCCTCTGCCCTTCACTAGCCTCCCCTCCCACTAGCCTCCCCTCCCACTAGCCTCCCCTCCCACTAGCCTCCCCTCCCACAAGCCTCCCCTCCCACAAGCCTCCCCTCCCTTCCCACTAGCCTCCGCAGTGCTCAACCGGTGTGGCTGCACTGCTATGATATAGTGGTGATGGTTGCCGGGGAGGTTGCTATGGGAACGGTGTGATTGGTGGTGCTGTCTGAGCCGTGGCTTATTTCAGAGGTTGCAGCCTGGAAGAAGACTGGGGGTTGAGGAAGGGATGTGATTTAATGGCCTAGGCAGGGGGATGGGGTCAGAGGCAGGGCTGGATGCTTGGATGGTGGTGGCTGGGGAGGGGGAGCTGTCTGGGCATGAGGTAGGAGAAGAGAAGTGCTTGGTTGGAATGAACCCATCTAGGGAGATAGGCTAGCAGTCCACAAAGAGATGAAAGATAGCCACTATGCTTCCTGATAAACATATGCCATATCTTATAGTATTTAACATTATTTCCTGCTATCGTGTTCACACAACAGTAGGCCAAATACAGCCATGTGTAACACAGTGGGCCAAAGGAAAAAATGATCTATTCAGTTAGGCCTATATCAGAGCAGACACATAATAAGGCTAATGAAGGAACACAACCCTTCTCCAAAGGCTTCACCCAAGCCTCCATTCAGAAGCAAGCGTTACTATAGCTACCAGCCAGCTCACACCAGCTCTTCACTATATCTGGTCAAGAGCTCGTTTCTTAAAAAGGAGGGAGAAAAAAAGATCTGTTTTCATGTTATTCTGCCACTGAGCTGAGCACTGCAACTAGCATGCTAATAAAGAGAGAAGCCACAATGATTATACAAACATGAGGGACAGCCTCTCAACGTACACTCTCTACGAGAGACTAAAGACTGTCGTTCAACTCAAAGGCCATCTAGGTGGATTTATCAAACTCGCACACCATCACAGAGCAAAGCGCGATCATCGAACAAAGTGTGTGTTTCTCCCAGTAGCTCACCTGGCTCCGAGATGATTGGACCACAACTCCCATCATTGTTGCCGAGTGTCATTCCTGACATACTAGTCCTTCCCAGCGCAGCGTGAAGGTGACTGTGCTGCTGCTGATGCTGCGGATGTAGATGTTGACTTGGGTGGGACAGTGGTGGTGGGTTAGTGTTAGGATGGTGGCTCAGGGGCATGTTCCCTGGGCCAAGGCCCACTTGTCCACCGGGCCCCAGAGGGCCACAGTTCACCAACGAATTGGCCTGGATCTGGTTCATCAACCCTGGGAACCGAGGGCTGTGAGAATGAGGGCCTCCAGAGTCTATACTCCGGCAGTACATACCTTGACCCTCCCCTTGGCCTAGCATCCTCTGTTGGGCCAGTAGGCTCTGCTGCTGGGAGGCTCCAGGAGGCATGACCCCAGCCACATCGCTGTAGTGCATCTGACCAGGTCCTGGGGGGCCTACAGGGCCTTGGTGCTGGTTATGGTGGTTGTTGTGGTTGCTCATGGACTGAAGCAGCTGGGCCATGGAGGTGTTGGTCTGTAGGCCCCCAAGCCGGGCCACTTTCCTCAGCTGTTCTGCTGAGCTTGGTAGTGGTAGCCTGGGACCTGGACCTCCACCCATGTTAGGAGACTTGTTGAGCATGTTGAAGACCATGCTGTCGTGGTGGTTGAGGGAGTTGTTGGGCGGTGGTGGGCCTGGCGGCTGCTGCTTGCGCTTACGGAGCAGGGGGTCTCCTCTGTCTCTCTGCTGGGCCATGAGCTTGTCCCGGAGGGCAGCCCGACCGCTCTGGCCCCCTGCTGCTGCTGCTTCCGCAGTGGAGGGCATGGTGGGGTTAGGGAGAAGCATGGGGTTTAAAGTGCTGCTACTGGGCCTCTCTATGCCGCTGAGAGGGCCACTGGGATGCCCAACTCCACTACTACCACCATTACCATCAACCCTACCTGGGCCTCCACCTCTACTGCCAGTCTCACTGCTGTTGTCACCGTGTTTGTTTTGATTTGCTAGCTGTGCTTTGGCTGCTGCTGACAGTAGGCTGCTGGCGGGGAAGGACGCAGCATTCTGCTGGTTCACGATCTGGTTGAGGGGCATCCCTAACAGTCCTGGGTGGTTCTGTCCCTTCTGGTTCTGGGCCTGGTGAGGAGCAGCGATGGAGGGGCCAGAGGAGGTGGCAGAGGGGTACATGCCGGGGTTGTTGTGCTGGGTGTTGATAGCGTTCTGGTTACTCATCTCAACCAGCAGCTGACTGGGTAGGTCTTTGTACTGGTGGAGTGGGTGTGAGTCAGGCTTGGCAGGGGAGGGGCTGGAGGGCATGTTAATGGGCATGGCGGGCCGGGGGGAGCGAGGAGGAGCCTTCATCCCGCCACACGGACCCTGACTGGGGCCTGAGGGCATGGCAAAGCTCCCATGGTCCGAGGAGGTGGAGGAGGAGCGAGAGCGCTGGGGAGAGGCCTCCATCCTGCTGCCCAGGACAGGGCCTGACATGTGGACTGGGGAGGTGACGGGAGAGGGGGACATGGAGGTGGTTATGGAGGTCTGATGTTGAGTCCTCTGCATGTGACCTCCATGGCTGTGGCCCACTGGGCCGGGTTTGACAGTGGGGAGAGGGAGGTTGCTTGGCAAGGGGACAATGGCGGGAGGAGGGTGGTTGTTCATGTTTACATTCATCATTGGTACCTGAGAGGAGTGGACACTAGGGTGGAAGTTGGAGTTTGTTTTGGAGTTTGTCTGGCTGATACTGATGCTAGGCTTGCTGGGGATGGGGTCTAGGATGCCTAACGGGTCCTTTTCAGAGGTCATCTGCTTTTTCTGGAGGGTACAGGAGGGAGGTATGGCAGACGGGGGGCCAGGGTGTGGGGCGCTGGGCTGTGTATTGAGGTGAAACGGTGGTCGTATGGAAATATCCATACTGGGGGATCTGGGGAAGTTACACACAGGCTTCTTCATCATGACTGGGCTTTTGGCAGTGGCGGTAGGGGAGAGGGGTGTGCTAGTCCTTCCTGCCATAGCGCAGGACGTCTGGGTCCCAGTCGGAGAACCGTGGAGGAGCATCCCTGGTGGGGAGAGAGGCGTTCTGTTGGCCCCGTGGATGGGGCTGGAGCTGGTGGCTCCAGGGAAGCCACAGGGGTTGTTTCTAAACCCATCTGGGCTCCCCAGAGGATCAGACCTGAGGCTAGGGGAGAGTGGTGACCCGTCCCTGGGCCCATAGAGCTGGGAGCCGGGGCCCCCTGGACTCAGCATGCTACCATAGCCAGAGCAGTACAAAGACCTGGGCCCAGGCTCACTGCTCAGTCTCTGCTGTCTGTTGGGATAACCAGGGTAAAGCTCCAGCTGCTGGGCTGGACCTCCTAGCTCTTGGGGAAAGTGCCGGTGACCTGCTGCAGCCGCCATCATCATTTTGAAAGGGTTCTTGCAGTTGGGAACCACAGAGTTGGGTAGCGGTGACTGGTGAGATGTATTCCGTATTGCTCGGGGATTCGTGGAATGTGACGGGGCCATTGATGTTGAACCTGAGGGGGAAGATAAGTGAAATGAGTGTTCAAGCTGAAAGCTGCAATAGAGGAAACAGCACCACTGTTTGCCTGAGGACATCTGTTATTGTTGATGAAAGAGAAGAGGAGATGAAATAAAATGTCAGAGTGATTATAAACAGTGTTTGTTGTTTGAAGCATCGTCTCTGTTTTTGTAATACCGCAAAGAGACGCAGCAGTTTCACCATTACGGATTCCAGCTTTATAACATTGAAAGTGTTTAATGTCCTTGTGAAGCCAATTTCAAAATGTCCACTTTTTTTTCCTGACCTTGTTCTATATCACCCATGAAACAGTCTGAAATCTGTGAGAAATGTATCATTGGAAAACAACCAAAACAGTAGTGATACACAGTGACTAGGATACTTACTTGTACCTCCACCGGGACTGGTAAGGGTCAGAGCAGGGTGTGGTAGCGCCATAGTTTTGTGTAGAGTGGCCACAGCCAGCAGCTTTCTCTTATGGATACACAGCTTGGTGACGTCTTCATCTGCCCTCACGTCCTCTGCCGTCCTCTGTTTAACGGCAGCCCCCGGATCAAAATTAAACACCTGAGGAAAGGAGAGTCAGCTCTCTGTTACCTGGCCTGTCTTGGTGAAAGGAGCGGCGTTTATCCACAAGTACATAAAGTAAACATCAGTAAAAAATGGAACGTCCGCTACTTGTCAGGTCATATCCTCCTCCAAGCCTCCTGCTTCTCCAGAAGACCACATCACATTTGCATATGAATACATATTGGCCTTGCCTTGAATAGGAACGCAGTTCCCTTCCCGTCTCAGTTTCAATATAAACGCAACACACAAAAAAAGTATAAATTAAGACTGTATGCAGCAGAAAATATAGCCTACTATATGTTGTTTTAAATATAACCCTGCTATATGTTTTTTTAAATATAACCTGCTATATGTTTTTTAAATATAACCTGCTATATGTTTTTTTAAATATAACCTGCTATATGTTTTTTTAAATATAACCTACTATATGTTTTTTAAAATATAACCTGCTATATGTTTTTTTAAATATAACCTGCTATATGTTTTTTTAAATATAACCTACTATATGTTTTTTTAAATATAACCTGCTATATGTTTTTTTAAATATAACCTGCTATATGTTTTTTTAAATATAACCCTACTATATGTTTTTTTAAATATAACCTGCTATATGTTTTTTTAAATATAACCCTGCTATATGTTTTTTTAAATATAACCTGCTATATGTTTTTTTAAATATAACCCTGCTATATGTTTTTTAAATATAACCCTGCTATATGTTTTTAAATATAACCTGCTATATGTTTTTTTAAATATAACCCTGCTATATGTTTTTTTAAATATAACCTGCTATATGTTTTTTTTAAATATAACCTACTATATGTTTTTTAAATATAACCTGCTATATGTTTTTTTAAATATAACCCTGCTATATGTTTTTTAAATATAACCTGCTATATGTTTTTTTAAATATAACCTGCTATATGTTTTTTTTAAATATAACCTACTATATGTTTTTTTAAATATAACCCTGCTATATGTTTTTTTAAATATAACCTGCTATATGTTTTTTTAAATATAACCTGCTATATGTTGTTTTAAATATAACCTGCTATATGTTTTTTTAAATATAACCTGCTATATGTTTTTTTAAATATAACCTACTATATGTTTTTTTAAATATAACCCTGCTATATGTTTTTTTAAATATAACCTGCTATATGTTTTTTTAAATATAACCTGCTATATGTTTCTTTAAATATAACCTACTATATGTTTTTTTAAATATAACCTGCTATATGTTTTTTTAAATATAACCCTGCTATATGTTTTTTTAAATATAACCTACTATATGTTTTTTTAAATATAACCTACTATATGTTTTTTTAAATATAACCCTGCTATATGTTTTTTTAAATATAACCTACTATATGTTTTTTTAAATATAACCCTGCTATATGTTTTTTTTAAATATAACCTACTATATGTTTTTTTAAATATAACCTGCTATATGTTTTTTTAAATATAACCTGCTATATGTTTTTTTAAATATAACCCTGCTATATGTTTTTTTAAATATAACCTACTATATGTTTTTTTAAATATAACCCTACTATATGTTTTTTTAAATATAACCCTACTATATGTTTTTTTAAATATAACCTGCTATATGTTTTTTTAAATATAACCTACTATATGTTTTTTTAAATATAACCCTACTATATGTTTTTTTAAATATAACCTGCTATATGTTTTTTTAAATATAACCTGCTATATGTGGGAAAACAACCTCTGTTTAATTGAATATCTAGGTTTAACAAAACTGTTCATTGCATCACTTGGGAGTAAACCTTAATCTCCACCCTTAAAAGGGATACTTTGGGATATTGGAAATGAGGCCTGATACTTCCCCAGAGTCTGATAAACTTGTGGATACCAGTTTTATTTCTCTGCGTGCGGTTTGAATGAAGTTGCTTACTAGCGCAATTGCTAACTCTGCTAGCATGCTGATTCTGGGGAAGTAGATAAAAGGCCTCGTTGACAAAATCCCAAAGTATCCCTTCAAGCTTTGTGTGGTGTTTCTTTGGCAGCTACGCATTCAGAGAGTCAATTTAGATTAGCTAAAGACTGAGACAGACAGGACAACCAAGATGGTTAGTGAACGTACCTTTGGGAGGATGAGTGGGCACTCCAGGCCACACTTGCAGGTCCCGTCTGTGAGCAGGTAACTCTTCACCTGGTCTAGACAGGACAGCACCGAGCCACTGGGACTGGAGGTTACAAACCAAAACAAATGTTTAGAAGAAAAACATTTATCGTCCAATATACATGAGTGTCTCATAAGGAAATGTATCTGTTACTTTATCCCAACCTCTCTGAAAGAAACACACAGGTTGGATAGATGATACTAGCCCACCAAGACTGTAGGTTACAAACCAAATAGAAGTGCATTATTGTGGTATCATTACAAAACAAAAACAGAGCACTGCAATGGGTCTTACCTGATGTAGAGGACTCCATTAGTTGGATCCACCTTGCGATGCCAGCCAATAGGGACCTGGACAGGGGCTGTATGCCCCACCCCCTCTGAGACCCCTCCCTTACAGTCCTTTCCTCCATTCATTGTTCTAGTTGGTTTAGTACACAACACCTTAGAGCATATCACACATCAACCAGAGACTTCAGAGTACATGGCATCTTTGTCTTCCAATAAAGAGGACTTTGTAGTGCACTACAATTTCACTCTCAAAGTTGGATGAAGTATGGGCTGGGGTCTGTGTGATGTGAGGCAAGCTCACTGTGAATCCTAACCTTTCAGACCCTTCATAGTTTTACTACTGAACACCAACGAGAATTCCATATTTGTCTCGGTCATTCAGAGCCATAGACACTGAATCAGATTCAGAGAGGCTGGGGCAACAGATGGAACCAGGAGTGGCTCATGAAGACATGCTAGGGGTTCCTTCTGGGGCAGGTTATTTGAGGGATTCCCATGGTTCCTGATTGGGACAAATAAAGAAAAGTATTAGAAAACATTGTTGTATGACATCAACCAACATTTACACAAAACTACATGCAACAACAAACTGAAAGGTTTGTGTATGTGCAGTTGTTGTTGCCTACATTCATGTTATGTCCAATTCAGACCTACCCACCATTATCTGACGGTGCAGATTTAACATCAGTTTGATACACTGAATAATTCATTGCAGACAAGTTCTGTCAAATATATAGGAGTGGCACTCCAGGCATGTAAATGTATTTTCTAAAGACTAAGGATCTTACTATTGTTGTGTGGCCATGCGTTGGCCTTGACTGTCAGAAGGCTCAGTGCTGTACTGTCACAGGCTACTAATCCAAGCCCTTGTGTGCTGACTCATAACTGTCCCTGTGTAGGGATGGAGGGAGGGGGAGAGCTAAAGAGGCAACACAAGCATCAGGTTCTATCTGGAGTCAAGGTATGGGCGGACGGGTGGAGAGGCGCCCAGGGTCACAACAAGCAGATGGAAAGAGAGAAGGCTCTGTATTATATGATGTAGCTATGATAGGGACCCGATGCATCGCTGCTTGGCACTCAGCGTTAAGGAGATTGATTGAGGGTAAAGGCCCTGTTATAGACTAGCGTCTTGTCCAGAAGGTGTACTGTACATCAAGCTGCCTCACAATACAGAAACAGGAGATGAGCCGCTCCACTTGCACAAGCCAAGGCTACTTACTACTTATGATAGTTGATTATGTAAAACCTCTATTCACTGTCAAAGAACACCTAATCGTCTTTATGGAAATCATCATGCCAAAAACACTGAATATGAATACGGGGCTACAGGGCTAATACATCTATGACAAATCTCCTGTGTGAGGATTTGATTTGGTGAAAGACCTACTGGCTGAACCTCTGGAATGTCATGGGGCTGACACATCAGACTGGGCCCATTTTGGGTTGCAGAAAAGCCACGACCCATTTATGACAGCAGGCATAATGGCATTGCACAGCTCTCTGTGAGTCAGGTGCTGCATTTCCACAATATATTTTGAGAAATGACAGCAGGTAGCTCACTAACTCTTATTAAACTGACAACCACACGAAGATGAGGAAGAAAGACACACACCTGTACAGCTGAGAAACTAGGCTATTGTTAATAATTGGCACGATCTATAATGGCAAGCTATTACACCAAATAAATCTGAAATGCCAAATCAAATGGTTTGTGGAAATGGCTCGATCAATGCATCATATAGCATAACGTTACTGTACATAGAGCACTCCTTTTCGTCTGCAGAATCAAAAATGTCTAGCTACTATAAATTATTACAAGTTAGCTAGCTACCCAGATAACGTTAGCTAGCTTTGGGGGACATACAGAGTTTTTATCTAGCTAACGTTAGCTAGATAGTGACATAGTTGGCTACCTTGCCAACTGAACTACCTACATAGCTAGCTACTAAACTAGCATATCAGCTGATTTCCAACGTTACTTAACCTAGCTAGCTAACGTTAGCTACAAAGAATCAACATGTTTACTGGTAGGTGGGTGATATCTAGTCACCTGATATTAGCTCACTAACAGTTAGCTAACTCTTCGGTCTAACGTTACAAAGTCTATATAAGACGGTTGTTTTAACGAAGAAAAACAACCACTAGCGGGCCTTATTTAGCCCACCGATAATGACTAGCTATCTAACGTTAGCTAGTAGACAGCTAGCCAAACATGGTTTATCGATGGCAGGCTAGGTAACCAACTTAGCTAAGCTAGCTAACTAGCAGAATGCTAATGCTAGTAAGTAGCTAACGTTAACCGAAAAGCAATTGTAAATAAACATACCCGTGTAATCTAACACAAACTCCAAAACATTAACATGCCTTTAACGATATTCCACTGTACGAAAAAAGTATATCCCGAATTGAAAGTCGAAGTTTTTTAAAATCGTAAACTGGGGAGCGTTGAGCGTATTTTCCAATGTGAAACGTCTCCAGCTAGGGACGAGGCAGAGACAGGCCAGTGAAAGAATAGCTGAGCAGAGGGTTGCTTTGCAAAGACAGGAGCTTTTGAGATTCCAATCTTATTGCCTATAAAAACGTTTTTCCATCTTTCAGAGTATCAAATGATTCCTTGAAAGTCCATGGTGGCTGAAATAGTATATTTCAACTCCCTCCAATTTGCTTCTGGCCCTTTAAAAATAAAAATAAAAAGCCTACCCATCAAATGTCTCGGCTGGTTCTCCCTAGGCTTGGGATAAAGATGGAGTGCTTTACTGCTCCTGCGCCTCAGAGAGATGAGGAGAGAGCTGGAGAGCACAGAGTTAGCGCAATTCGGAATCCTTGGGACGTCCTTACCCTAAACTCTAAACCTTGCCTTTTTTCTTTGCCTTTTTTTGCCTCCTTTGCCTTTTTTGCCCTTTTTTGCCTCCTTTGCCTTTTTTGCCTCCTTTGCCTTTTTTTGCCCTTTTTTTTGCCTCCTTTGTCCTTTTTTGCCTCTTTTGCCTCCTTTGTCCTTTTTTGCCTCTTTTGCCTTTTTTTGCCTCTTTTGCCTTTTTTTGCCTCCTTTGCCTTTTTTGCCTCCTTTGCCTTTTTTGCCTCCTTTGCCTGTGCCTTTGTCTTTTTAAATTGCAACTCTAAAGGGGTGACGTCAGAATTGGGATGTCCCAGGGATTCCATTTAGTATTTTCCCGAGAGCACAGTGGGGTGAGATGTTTCTCTGACAGGACTAGAGCAAAGAGCAAAAACAAGAAACACATCGTGTTTACACAATTATGGAACCCAACAGAAAAGTGTCTGTCCAGATATTAATTCAAATTAAATTACAAATCTGTCACGTTTCACTTCTGCTGATTCAATAAAAGGCAGTGGTGTAAAGTACTTGAATAAAACAACTTTTGGGGTGTATCTGTACTATACTATTGATATTTTTGGCAACTTTTACTCCACTATATTCCTAAAGAAAATAATGTAATTTTAACATTTTCCCTTACACCCAAAAGTACTTGTTACATTTTGAATGCTTAACACGACAGGAAAATTGTCAAATTCACACTTATCAAGAGAACATCCCAGGTCATCCCAACTGCCACCAATCCGGCTGACTCACTAAACACAAATGCTTCGTTTGTAAATTATGTCTGAATGTTGTAGTATTCCCTTGGCTATCCGTAAATAATAAATAAAATACATTTGTGCCGTTTGGATTACCTAATAGAAGCAATTTGGAATTATTTCACTTTGGATACTTAAGTATATTTAAAACCAAATATTTTTAGACTTTTACTCAAGTCGTATTTTACTGGGTGACTTTCACTTTTACTTGAGTCATTTTCTATGAAGGTATCTTCATTTTTACTCTAGTATGACAATTGGGTACTTATTCCACCACTGATAAAAGGCTCAACACATATGTGTCTGACCTGACATTGAATAAATAAAGCTTACATAAGCAGACTACTACTTCTGTCTACCAAAAGGTCTGGACCATTCATTATGCATTCCCATCACAAGTACTAACTTGGTGGCGGTGGTAAGATAATCACTGTTGGAAGAGAACATCCCTTCCTTGATTAAGTACATTTGATATTAATTAGATGCAGGGAATCTTACATACTGGAATTATTCATTTAAATGTGTGTAGATTGTCTTGTGCAGTAATATAGCCTCCTATTGTAGGTCCAATAATTAGGTGACCCGGAAGTGGGTTGGAGTTGTGATTGTTAAGTGAGAAATGTCTTCGCAAATATTCTAATTTCGCGCTTAGACCACTGTCATCGGGAAAAAAGTAAATAGTTATTATTATTAACGCCACCAAACTTGTAAATATCACTTAGTCATATGTTTCATCTTACACTTGTATGTATAAGGCCAGTCAGCAGCTAACGTTAGTTCCTATAATAGATAAATATATCGCTTTGTTTGCGCTGCATGCCATGTTGCTAGCTAGCTGACGTTACTGTAGTTAGCTTCAGAGCTAGCTAGCTAACGTTACTGTAGTTAGCTTCAGAGCTAGCTAGCTAACGTTACTGTAGTTAGCTTCAGAGCTAGCTTGCTAACGTTACTGTAGTTAGCTTCAGCGCAAGTCTCTTGTGTTTTGTCCATTCTAGACTGTTGCCACCATGAGTAAACGAAAAGTGAAAGAAACACACATGCCAGTCGGCGAATGTATTTCTCAGGTTTGTATTCGTTTGTTTTATTGAATGTTTATTGAATGTGTACATTGAGCAGGCAACGTAAAGGATCAATACATGAGTTGGTTGTGGTGACCTTGCTAGATCGAATCCCCGAGCTGCCAAGGTAAAAAATCTGTCGTTCTTCCCCTGAACAAGGCAGTTAACCCACTGTTCCTAGGCCGTCATTGTAAATAAGAATTTGTACTTAACTGACTTGCCTAGTTAAACAAAGGTTAAAAAATAAAAACCTTACCCAGATAACACATTAAGGTATGATGTCCCATGGACAACATTATTCACAAATACTTAATAATGACTGTTTTTAGTATGGATATATTTTTCAGGTTCAGATGATATTGAGGGAGAGATTCTGTCATCAGAGACTTCCGGAAAAGCCAGTGGGAATGGAATCACAACACAAGTAGGTTCCTTGGTGGTGCTGACCTGCTAACTAAGGTTTTATTAATTGACAAACGTGACATTCACTGACTACTGTAGCAGATTGATTAATGTAAGGGTAATGGTATGAGTTGGGTCTGTTTGCCATAACACATGACAAGTGTGTTTTATGAGGGGTACTCCACAGTGTCATGGCAATGTGCATTTTGTTGGGGGCTGAAAGTCTCAGCATAATAAGCTTAACTGTTTAGATTTTCAATTTCACAAATACCCAGCTGTTGTTTATTATTTGTCTCCAGCCCCACCTACACCTGTCAAGCCTGTTTCTGTGTGGCGGCCATCGGCTGCGTTTAAAACAACTGGGAACTCTTGAGAAATACGAGGTCGGAGCTCTAGAAAGAGGCCTGAGTTCCCGAGTTGGATAACCGTTTAAATAGATTGTTCCCAGTCTAAGCTCGTTTTTTTCCCCCAAGTTTCCATTTGTTTTGAACGCGCTGAAGTCGGAGAGTTCCCAGTTGTTTTGAACGTGGCAATTGGCCAGGTTGTATACTGAGCATGGGGCATTGTGGGTAACGGTCCTTGTGTTGATGTTCCAGACACCTGCTGGAGCTGCTGAGGAGGACAGCTGTCCATGGAGAGAGTAATTCTGTACTCATCGTTGGACCCAGGGGATCTGGGAAAACAATGGTATGGAATACTACGAGGATAGCCTTGTCCCAGATCTGTTTGTGCTGTATAGCCAACTCCTATTGTCGTCGTCATGCATGTTGACTTTCTTCTGTTTTCTCCAGCTCCTTAACTGTGTCTTGAGAGAGTTGCTGGAGGTGAAGGATGTCAATAAGAATGTGTTACCTGTCCACCTGAATGGTTGGTAGTAGGATGTCTGTGATTGTTTCTGTGTCTGTTGATTCTCTGTCTGTTTCTGCACTCTGTTAATTCTCTCCCCAACTCTTCTTTACTGTCTCTCTAGGTCTTTTACAGACTGATGATAGAATAGCGCTCAAAGAAATCACACGCCAGCTCAATCTGGAGAATGTTGTTGGAGACAAAGTGTTTGTAAGTGTTTACAGAAGTTATGCTGTATGTTTTGTCCCTTTGTAATTTTTTGCTTGCTCTTAATTTTATTGTTATTTTCAGGGTAGTTTTGCAGAAAACCTGGCCTTCCTTCTTGAGGCGTTAAAGAAAGGTAATCATTTCTGCACATTGCCCTCACTATAATTTTGAAGAATCCTCCCTCTTTATGCTGACAGTATGTCTCTACAGTGTACTGTTCTCTCTTTGTCCCAGGTGATCGTAGCAGCAGTCGTCCTGTCCTCTTCATTCTGGATGAGTTTGACCTGTTTGCCCACCATAAGAACCAGACTCTGCTCTACAACCTCCTGGATGTCTCCCAGTCTGCCCAGGCTCCCGTCGCTGTGATCGGCCTCACCTGCAGACTGGTAGGGTCTCTTCTACCTCAGTTGTGTACTATCTAGCTTTTAGACCTCTCCAGTGATGAACTAGTTTTAGCTTCAAAAGGATAGGTTTCAATCTAATTATATTCTACTCTACTCACAGGTGGTACCTTAATTGGGGAGGACGGGCTCTAAGTAATGGCTGGAACAGAATAAATTGAATAGTATCGAACACATGGTTTGCATGCGTATAGATACCATTCTGTTTACTCCATTCCAGGCATTATGAGCCATCCTCCCCTCAGCAGTCTCCTGTGACTTTACTCTACCTTCTCCTCTAGTGATCACAACTGGTCTCATCTCTGCTTGCTGCAGGATGTCCTGGAGCTGCTAGAGAAGAGGGTCAAGTCCAGGTTCAGCCACAGACAGATCCACCTGCTCAGCTCCCTGAGCTTCATACAGTACCTGGACAACGTCCGCTCACAGCTCAGCCTGCCACAAGACTTCCCCGACACCAAGTTCTATGACGAGTGGAATGACAGCATCAAGGTGAGGCCAGTCCAGGACTGTAAACTTATTATTATATATATATATATATATATATATATATATATATATATATATTTTTTTTTTTTTTTAACAGTACTAGATTTGTGATGTGCTGTAGTTGGCTTTATCTGAAAGGCATTGTTCTTACCCACAATGCTCTCTGACTTTCTTTCAGACGCTATGTGAAGACCAACTAGTGGTGGACGTTTTACAAAGTCATTATAACTCCAGCAAAGACTTCCGTTCCCTGCAATTGTTACTGGTAAGAGTTTGTATCTGTAGTATAAAAGCAAAGAGTGGGGGAAAAAAAACCCTCTAAATATTGCGTTGTGTGTGTGTGGACCCCTCTCTGCAGATGCTGGCTCTGAGCCGAGTGAGCGCATCTAAACCTGCCATCAAGCCCACTGATCTCCTGGAGGCCAGTAGAGTCTATATGGTGGACTCTAAAGCAAACATACTTCATGGTAAAATTTAAAGCCTAAAGCCATTAGGGGTAGAGGTCATTATTAGAGGATTTCTTTGATGGACACATGACCATTTGATGAAACATTGATAATTTGACCTGCATGTTGCTTTGTTGGTCTTTCCAGGCCTGTCCATTCTTGAACTGTGCCTGATAATTGCCATGAAACACTTGAATGACATCTATGAAGGAGAGCCGTTTAACTTCCAGATGGTTCACAATGGTAAGGATCAACAGTTAGTAAGAGCTGGTGTGTAATAGTTGGGAATGACATACATTTGTGTTAATAGATATTTTATTTTTTTGTCAGAGTTCAAGAAATTCCTGCAGAGGAAATCCCATTCTATACATAACTTTGACAAGCCAGTCGTCATAAAGGTGGGTCTGCATGACATCATGGTCTCAGTAGAATGACATCAGACCCTTCCAATAGTATATTTCATAAAAATCCTATAACGTTTTTGTAGATCGTTCTCAAGGTAAGTTTATTTCACAATGAAGAAGGGTGGATATGTGCTGAATGTTGCTGTATACTGAACAAAAATATAAACGCAACATGTAAAGTGGGGTCATGTTTCATGAGCTGAAATAAAAGATCCCAGAAATGTTCCATAAGCACATAAAGCTTATTTTTGTGCACAAATTTGTTTACATCCCTGTTAGTGAGCATTTCTCCTTTGCCAAGATAATCCATCCACCTGACAGGTGTGGCATATCAAGAAGCTGATTAAACAGCTTGATCATTACACAGGTGCACCTTCTGCTGGGGACAATAAAAGGCCACTCTAAAATGTGCAGTTTTGTCACACAACACAATGCCGCAGATGTCTCACGTTTTGAGGGCGTATACAATTGGCATGCTGCCTGCACGAATGTCCACCAGGAATGTTTCCAGAGAATTGGATGTTAATTTCTCTACCATAAGCCACCTCCAACGGCATTTTTGAGAATTTTTGCAGTACGGCTTCACAACTGCAGACCACGTGTAAACCACACCAGCCCAGGACCTCCACATCCGGCTTCTTAACCTGCAGGATCGTATGAGACCAGCTACCCGGATAGCTGATGAAACAGGATTATTTTTGTCTCTAATAAAGCCCTTTTGTGGGGAAAAACTCATTTGGATTGGCTGGGCCTATGCCCACCCATTGATGTGCCCCTGCCCAGTCATGTGAAATCCATAGATTACGGCCTAATTCATTTATTTAAATTGCCTGATTTCCTTGAACTGTAACTTAGTAAAATTGTTGGATGATGCATTTTTATTCAGTATGTAATGCCGTTGTTTGTCCCTTCTCTGTAATACCCCTGACTAAAGTTTATTGTATACATACAGTCTTAGTCACATGTATGTCATTGTATTATTTGATACTCAAGATTTACTCAACCTAACACTCTGTTCCAGGCGTTTGAACACCTGCAGCAGTTGGAGCTGATTAAGTCTATGGACAGCTCCACAGCAAAGATCCAGAAGGAGTACCAGCTGATGAAACTTTTGTTGGACCACAGCCAGATCATGGAGGCCCTGCAGAAATACCCACAATGCCCCACAGATGTTAAACAGTGGGCCATGTCTGCTTTTGGTTAAAGGAACATATTCCTCTATATTGTGTCCAGTGGGGCAGTTATGAAAGATATGGGACTGTGGCCTGGACCCTGTCCTCGGGGATAGACAATGAATGACCTAACAAATGTTTCTGCCATGTGTTCATTCCTTGTGTGTAAATGTAAATATTTGTCTGTACTTATTGAATAAAGTCATGCAATTTTTTGGGGTCATCGGTGTACCAGTTCTTGAAACCTAAGAAGTATTCCATGCTAAATGCCACCATCTAGTGGTCTGTTTTGGAACTGACATTACAGGGGACAAATCCATTCACATTGAGCAATCATGCTTTATGTCAGGGTGAATAGCACACACAATTAATGCAAAGATAAACGCATAATCGTCAATGTCACTCAGAAAATAAGAAAATGTAACACTCCTGAACAGTAAGTATGTCGGTTTAATAAGATTTTGCATTAAATGTGTTTACCATGCTAGAGACGCAGCACTTTTACAGGTTCTGGGGTCTGGAAGACCTGCATTGATGCTGGTGTCCCCAGCAGCGTACTGCACAGCCTTCTGCACCTTTCCCTCTGTCAGGGAGCAGGACACTTCAGCTAACTGTAGAATCCACCCAGACATCACTACCACTGAGGGACTAGCTCAAAAGATAAGGTGTGTGTATTGGGCTGATGAAGGGCTGTCATTCAACAGTCAGTACCTGTTCTAATGAACATGACGTGGTAGTTTCTCCATCTACGGCTACCACTCAGTCAACCACAATACTCAAGAACATGGCTCCCCTCTGTGGAAACAGTGGATGCCCGGTCAGCGGAGGTACTGCCCCCTCCATGAGGCGTGAGGGGCTGGTCTCAGACATTTGAAAAGTTCTTGTTTAGGAGGTCCAGCCGCCGTACTGCGTTCGTAACAACAGCACGACCAGAGAGAATGAGACATTTGAACCGTGAGAGGTCAAATATAGAGCGAGTACTGTAGATGTTTAGTACATGACGGAGGAACTCTTGAAACTGTGAACTGTAGCTAGCCCACTGGAAGCTAGAAAGGTCAAACGTGACATGATGTTGGTCAGGGCCCATAGTGCAGGAAGATGTTTGGGGGTGGGTGTATCTTTACAAAAGTGTCCTAGTGAAACAGTGCCGTTGCATAGAGATTACGTATGATTATCGGAAATTATGCTGGAGTAATTAAACATTCCACCAATAAACCTTTGAGCTTGTTGGTGATTTACATACAGCTACAAACAGTTTTTTTTTCAAAACAACTTACCCGTAAATAAATGACTAAATAATTATCTAAAGAGGGTGAATTCTCACTGCAGAAACAATCAATAGTGGGGAGAGCGCGTCATTCTGGTCCATCCTAAAATGTGCAGTGCGTTTAAAATAACTGAATAATTTATCCAGGTAAAAATGCATTTGAACACGCATTTCACGATATGACGTAATGGTTGCCTACTTTTGTGATTTACATAGGACATTTGCACGTTTTCCTTGGTTCTAGATATATTTAAACATTTTGAACGGGGAGCCAAATGCGCCAGCTCTTTTACCTGAACGGAGCCAAATGAGCCGACTCTTTTACCTGAACGGAGCCAAATGAGCCGACTCTTTTACCTGAACGGAGCCAAATGAGCCGGCTCTGCTCACCGAAAAGACTCGGAATGCCCATCACTAGTGGCAAGTGCACTAAACTCATCTCAAAACAAACCTCCGAGGAATAAAAAATGACTAAATTCATAGACACAAAGATGTGGGCTTTGTGCAAGAAAGGAAAGGTATTTATATCATATTTTTGACTATCACTATAGTAAAACAAAAATATTGAGCTCGCAAATTAGCTTCCATGAAGCTGCACGTTTGCTAGCTACGCTGGCTACTGTAATTAGCTAACAAGAGCTAACCAGACACCAATACACATGACGATGAAGTTACTACTTATTCACAAGTAAATTCTCTCTTTGTAACAACCATCTCAGCAAACAAAGTTGAAGAGTCACTGTCAGCTAGACTTGTAGGTCGAGTAATGTTGGATTAGGTTACTATTTCGGTCTGGTAAGGAGCGAGTCCGTTATTTGTCGTGTGAAGAGAATTTACCTGAAAGTTCTGTCCGTCCTTGTCCTGACATTTACATTGTAATTTTCAGATTTGTCCACTAGATGCCAGACAGACCTGCAATAACTATTTCAGAGCTAGCAAAGATGGTCTGCTTCTAGTGATCTGTATGCATACAGGGACTCTTAAATGACAACCTAATATTACAGCTATGACTACTGCATACCACCTAATATTACAGCTATGACTACTGCATACCACCTAATATTACAGATATGCCTACTGCATACCACCTAATATTACAGATATGACTACTGCATACCACCTAATATTACAGATATGACTACTGCATACCACCTAATATTACAGATATGATAGTCTCAGGAAATCCCAGACCTCGGGCAACAGCACGAGGAGCATTGTTCACATTGTGAAGGCACCCTTTGTGCCGAGGGAGACTACAGATATGACTACTGCATACACATACACTACCGTTCAAAGGTTTGAGGTCACTTAGAAATGTCCTTGTTTTTGAAAGAAAAGCAAAACAATGTGTCCATTAAAATAATATAAAATTGACCAGAAATACAGTGTAGACATTGTTAATGTTGTAAGTAGCATTAGTAGCATGAGTATTGTAGCAGGAAACGGCAGATTTTTTAAATGGAATATCTACATAGGCGTACAGAGGCCCGTTATCAGCAACCATCACTCCTGTGTTCCAATGGCACGTTGTGTTAGCTAATCCAATTTTATAATTTTAAAAGGCTAACTGAACATTAGAAAACCATTTTGCAATTATGTTAGCACAGCTGAAAACGGTTGACTGATTAAAGAAGCAATAAAACTGGCCTTCTTTAAACTAGTTGAGTATCCTGAGCATTAGCATTTGTGGGTTCGATTACAGGCTCAAAATAGCTAGAAACAAAGGCCTTTCTTCTGAAAGTCGTCAGTCTATTCATGTTCTGAGAAATGAAGGCTATTCCATGCGAGAAATTGCCAAGAAACTGAAGATCTCGTACAACGCTGTGTACTACTCCCTTCACAGAACAGCAACAAACTGGCTCTAACCAGAAAATAAAGAGGGGTGGGAGGCCCCGGTGCACAACTGAGCAAGAGGACAAGTACATTAGAGTGTCTAGTTTGAGAAACAGATGCCTCACAAGTCCTCAACTGGCAGCATAATTAAATAGTACAAAACACCAGTCTCAACGTCAACAGTGAAGAGGCGGCTCAGGGATGCTGGCCTTAATTAACAATGTCTGCACTGTATTTCTGATCAATTTGATGTTATTTTAATGGACAAAAAATGTCATTTTCTTTCAAAAACAAGGACATTTCTAAGTACCACAAACTGTTGAACAGTAGTGTATTTGCCTGGCACATTGGCAAAAATAAGCCACACCTTGCAAAAATCAAGTAAAAGCTGTAACAAAACATTTATGCTCATGACTGGCTATTGATTTTCTGTTCTAGGTTGACAGCCGAGATGGCCTGGTCCAAATCAGAAAAAGAGACTTGGAGAGATTGACTACAGAGGTCATGCAGCTCCGAGAGTTCTTACCCAAAGTAGTGAATGGAGACCTGATTGAGATGCTGCAGAAAGCCCGTGCTGCAGAGACAAGTAAGCTGCCCTTGAAACGGCTCTACGTGGATGTTATCATACAAGTGGGCTGATAATGAATAACATGAATGTTTGTATTGGGAAATAGCCTAAACAGTGAAAGGGAAAATTGTGTGTGTGTGTGTGTAGTGAAGGAGCGCCTTGGTCAGGAGCAGGAGCAACTGAGACAGGAGTGTCTGCACCTCCGCTCTCGCCTGGACGCAGCGCAGAGCGAGTGTCAGAAAGAGAGAGAGGTGAGAGATGGAGGGATATTAAAGAGAGAGGTGAGAGATGGAGGGATTTTAGAGAGAGAGAGAGGTGAGAGATGGAGGGATATTAAAGAGAGAGAGGTGAGAGATGGAGAGATATTAAAGAGAGAGGGGTGAGAGATGGAGGGATATTAAAGAGAGAGAGGTGAGAGATAGAGAGATATTAAAGAGAGAGAGGTAACCTGTTCCCTAGGTAACATTGTGTGTGTCAGAGTATGTCTTAAGGCCTCACTTGTAGACCAAGAGAAGATGGTTCCTGGGACAAGTATGTGTGTGTGTGTGTGCGTGTAAGTGTGTGTGTATGCGTGTAAGTGTGTGTGTGTCTGAGTGGAAGTGTGTGTGTGTGTCTGAGTGTAAGTGTGTGTGTCTGAGTGGAAGTGTGTGTGTCTGAGTGGAAGTGTGTGTGTGTCTGAGTGGAAGTGTGTGTGTCTGAGTGGAAGTGTGTGTGTCTGAGTGGAAGTGTGTGTGTCTGAGTGTAAGTGTGTGTGTCTGAGTGGAAGTGTGTGTGTCTGAGTGGAAGTGTGTGTGTGTCTGAGTGGAAGTGTGTGTGTCTGAGTGGAAGTGTGTGTGTCTGAGTGGAAGTGTGTGTGTGTCTGAGTGGAAGTGTGTGTGTGTCTGAGTGTAAGTGTGGGTGTCATCATGTTAACCTGTCTGCTGCATGCCCCTGCAGGAGAAGCTGGTTCTGAGGGAGCAGCTGTGGGAGAGTCGGGAGCAGCTGCAGCAACAGGCTGAGTTCTGTACTGGGCTGGGGGCTGCCTCCTGCACCCTGCTGTGGAGCACCTCCAGTAAGGAGGAGGCAGTCAAAGACATCCTGGCTGATGTGAGAGGCATTCATCCACAGACCTTACAAAACCTTTCACCCAATTCCAAACCAACCCCTAGCCGCTTACACACCTGTGGAGATCTGAGAGGACTGGATAGCTATAACATGATGACAGTAGCTTTATCACACCTGTGGAGATCTGAGAGGACTGGATAGCTATAACATGATGACAGTAGCTTTATCACACCTGTGGAGATCTGAGAGGACTGGATAGCTATAACATGATGACAGTAGCTTCATCACACCTGTGGAGATCTGAGAGGACTGGATAGCTATAACATGATGACAGTAGCTTTATCACACCAGTGGAGATCTGAGAGGACTGGATAGCTATAACATGATGACAGTAGCTTTATCACACCTGTGGAGATCTGAGAGGACTGGATAGCTATAACATGATGACAGTAGCTTTATCACACCTGTGGAGATCTGAGAGGACTGGATAGCTATAACATGATGACAGTAGCTTCATCACACCTGTGGAGATCTGAGAGGACTGGATAGCTATAACATGATGACAGTAGCTTCATCACACTCTTTAATAGACTTGGTGGTGTTTTACTCTATAGCGCCGACACAGAAGTACCGATGGCCTAGGGGTCAATTTACATAGATTACATAGATTTTTTGATGTTTATTTAATTTGTGTTATTGACTGTACGTTTGTTTATGTGTAACTCTGTGTTGTTGTTTTTGTCGCACTGCTTTGCTTTATTTTGGCCAGGTCGCAGTTGTAAATGAGAACTTGCTCTAAACTGGCCTACCTGATTAAATAAAGATTTAGGGGTCAGCACTCATCTGATGCTTTCCACTCTAGTCCATGTCCTGGTTCTCTATAAACTCTAGTCCATGTCCTGGTTCTCTATAAACTCTAGTCCATGTCCTGGTTCTCTTTGATCTCTAGTCCATGTCCTGGTTCTCTATAAACTCTAGTCCATGTCCTGGTTCTCTATAAACTCTAGTCCATGTCCTGGTTCTCTATAAACTCTAGTCCATGTCCTGGTTCTCTATAAACTCTAGTCCATGTCCTGGTTCTCTATAAACTACAGTCCATGTCCTGGTTCTCTATAAACTCTAGTCCATGTCCTGGTTCTCTTTGATCTCTAGTCCATGTCCTGGTTCTCTATAAACTCTAGTCCATGTCCTGGTTCTCTATAAACTCTAGTCCATGTCCTGGTTCTCTATAAACTCTAGTCCATGTCCTGGTTCTCTATAAACTCTAGTCCATGTCCTGGTTCTCTATAAACTACAGTCCATGTCCTGGTTCTCTATAAACTCTAGTCCATGTCCTGGTTCTCTATAAACTACAGTCCATGTCCTGGTTCTCTATAAACTCTAGTCCATGTCCTGGTTCTCTATAAACTACAGTCCATGTCCTGGTTGTCTATAAACTCTAGTCCATGTCCTGGTTGTCTATAAACTCTAGTCCATGTCCTGGTTCTCTATAAACTCTAGTCCATGTCCTGGTTCTCTATAAACTCTAGTCCATGTCCTGGTTCTCTATAAACTCTAGTCCATGTTCTGGTTCTCTTTGATCTCTAGTCCATGTCCTGGTTCTCTATAAACTCTAGTCCATGTCCTGGTTCTCTATAAACTACAGTCCATGTCCTGGTTGTCTATAAACTCTAGTCCATGTCCTGGTTCTCTATAAACTCTAGTCCATGTCCTGGTTCTCTTTGATCTCTAGTCCATGTCCTGGTTCTCTATAAACTCTAGTCCATGTCCTGGTTCTCTATAAACTCTAGTCCATGTCCTGGTTGTCTATAAACTCTAGTCCATGTCCTGGTTCTCTATAAACTCTAGTCCATGTCCTGGTTCTCTATAAACTACAGTCCATGTCCTGGTTCTCTATAAACTCTAGTCCATGTCCTGGTTGTCTATAAACTCTAGTCCATGTCCTGGTTGTCTATAAACTCTAGTCCATGTCCTGGTTCTCTATAAACTCTAGTCCATGTCCTGGTTCTCTATAAACTCTAGTCCATGTTCTGGTTCTCTATAAACTACAGTCCATGTCCTGGTTCTCTATAAACTCTAGTCCATGTCCTGGTTCTCTTTGATCTCTAGTCCATGTCCTGGTTCTCTATAAACTACAGTCCATGTCCTGGTTCTCTATAAACTCTAGTCCATGTCCTGGTTCTCTATAAACTCTAGTCCATGTCCTGGTTCTCTATAAACTCTAGTCCATGTCCTGGTTCTCTATAAACTCTAGTCCATGTTCTGGTTCTCTATAAACTACAGTCCATGTCCTGGTTCTCTATAAACTCTAGTCCATGTCCTGGTTCTCTTTGATCTCTAGTCCATGTCCTGGTTCTCTATAAACTACAGTCCATGTCCTGGTTCTCTATAAACTCTAGTCCATGTCCTGGTTCTCTATAAACTCTAGTCCATGTCCTGGTTCTCTATAAACTCTAGTCCATGTCCTGGTTCTCTTTAAACTCTAGTCCATGTCCTGGTTCTCTATAAACTACAGTCCATGTCCTGGTTCTCTATAAACTCTAGTCCATGTTCTGGTTCTCTATAAACTCTAGTCCATGTCCTGGTTCTCTATAAACTCTAGTCCATGTTCTGGTTCTCTATAAACTCTAGTCCATGTCCTGGTTCTCTATAAACTACAGTCCATGTCCTGGTTCTCTATAAACTACAGTCCATGTCCTGGTTCTCTATAAACTACAGTCCATGTCCTGGTTCTCTATAAACTACAGTCCATGTCCTGGTTCTCTATAAACTACAGTCCATGTCCTGGTTCTCTATAAACTCTAGTCCATGTCCTGGTTCTCTATAAACTACAGTCCATGTCCTGGTTCTCTATAAACTACAGTCCATGTCCTGGTTCTCTATAAACTACAGTCCATGTCCTGGTTCTCTTTGCCTTTATCCTCTTCCATCATCCTCCTTGTTCCCCTCCTTAATTCCTCCCCTTTCCCTCTGGTCACCTCAGACCCTGCCTAATTACTCTAATTGTAGGGTAAGCTGCAGTCCTTCCTGAGCGTGGCGGGCCAGACCCTGGAGAGCTTTGTCAAGTCTCTGGATGGGGAGGCCAAGGCCGAGCAGCAAGACTCCAACTCCCATGAGCAGCAGTTTGTTCTGGCGCTGGCCGGAGTCGTCACCAGTGAGTGTGTAGCTATGTCACCATGCCATCCAAACTGTCTATTGAATGTATTTTGATAACCACAGTTTATAATTACACCATCTCACTGTGAGTTATTCCAGTCTATGCTGTGTTATATAACATGTTTTGCATCATATAATTAAGCAATAAAGCATGAGGGGGCGTGGTATATGGCTAATATACAGTGCCTTGCGAAAGTATTCGGCCCCCTTGAACTTTGCGACCTTTTGCCACATTTCAGGCTTCAAACATAAAGATATAAAACTGTATTTTTTTGTGAAGAATCAACAACAAGTGGGACACAATCATGAAGTGGAACGACATTTATTGGATATTTCAAACTTTTTTAACAAATCAAAAACTGAAAAATTGGGCGTGCAAAATTATTCAGCCCCTTTACTTTCAGTGCAGCAAACTCTCTCCAGAAGTTCAGTGAGGATCTCTGAATGATCCAATGTTGACCTAAATGACTAATGATGATAAATACAATCCACCTGTGTGTAATCAAGTCTCCGTATAAATGCACCTGCACTGTGATAGTCTCAGAGGTCCGTTAAAAGCGCAGAGAGCATCATGAAGAACAAGGAACACACCAGGCAGGTCCGAGATACTGTTGTGAAGATGTTTAAAGCCGGATTTGGATACAAAAATATTTCCCAAGCTTTAAACATCCCAAGGAGCACTGTGCAAGCGATAATATTGAAATGGAAGGAGTATCAGACCACTGCAAATCTACCAAGACCTGGCCGTCCCTCTAAACTTTCAGCTCATACAAGGAGAAGACTGATCAGAGATGCAGCCAAGAGGCCCATGATCACTCTGGATGAACTGCAGAGATCTACAGCTGAGGTGGGAGACTCTGTCCATAGGACAACAATCAGTCGTATATTGCACAAATCTGGCCTTTATGGAAGAGTGGCAAGAAGAAAGCCATTTCTTAAAGATATCCATAAAAAGTGTTGTTTAAAGTTTGCCACAAGCCACCTGGGAGACACACCAAACATGTGGAAGAAGGTGCTCTGGTCAGATGAAACCAAAATTGAACTTTTTGGCAACAATGCAAAATGTTATGTTTGGCGTAAAAGCAACACAGCTGAACACACCATCCCCACTGTCAAACATGGTGGTGGCAGCATCATGGTTTGGGCCTGCTTTTCTTCAGCAGGGACAGGGAAGATGGTTAAAATTGATGGGAAGATGGATGGAGCCAAATACAGGACCATTCTGGAAGAAAACCTGATGGAGTCTGCAAAAGACCTGAGACTGGGACGGAGATTTGTCTTCCAACAAGACAATGATCCAAAACATAAAGCAAAATCTACAATGGAATGGTTCAAAAATAAACATATCCAGGTGTTAGAATGGCCAAGTCAAAGTCCAGACCTGAATCCAATCGAGAATCTGTGGAAAGAACTGAAAACTGCTGTTCACAAATGCTCTCCATCCAACCTCACTGAGCTCGAGCTGTTTTGCAAGGAGGAATGGGAAAAAATGTCAGTCTCTCGATATGCAAAACTGATAGAGACATACCCCAAGCGACTTACAGCTGTAATCGCAGCAAAAGGTGGCGCTACAAAGTATTAACTTAAGGGGGCTGAATAATTTTGCACGGACAATTTTTCAGTTTTTGATTTGTTAAAAAAGTTTGAAATATCCAATAAATGTCGTTCCACTTCATGATTGTGTCCCGCTTGTTGTTGATTCTTCACAAAAAAATACAGTTTTATATCTTTATGTTTGAAGCCTGAAATGTGGCAAAAGGTCGCAAAGTTCAAGGGGGCCGAATACTTTCGCAAGGCACTGTACCACAGCTAAGGGCTGTTCTTACGAGTGCCTGGATACAGCCCTTAGCCGTGGTATATTGGCCATACACCACAAACCCCCGAGGTGCCTTATTGCTATTATAAACTGGTTACCAATGTAATTAGAGCAGTAAAAATAAACGTTTTGTCATACCTGTGAAATATGGTCTGATATACTGGCTGTCAGCCAATCAGCATTCAGGGTAACCCAGTTTATAATAAATGGCACACCCTGCTCAGCGTTATCATCTTTAGCTCTCCAATCGGTGACCTCTCTGCTGTTTGATTGTCCACTCAGACGTGGCGGCGGTGACGTGTGGGCGGGACTACCTGTCCAGCTCCGCCCACGTCCTCCTGGAGACTCTGATGCAGCTGCTGGAGCTCCTGAAGCCTGGGGTCTTCCCCAAACTCAAAGTGTAAGACTGGAGGACTTCTAAATCACTCACATTAATAATCATACACACACACACGGTCTCCTCAGCAGTTATGTTGGCCGACCCAACACACACTCAACATCAATACACACAGCCATCTGAATCCAGATCAAATGATACCTACAATAATAAATGAACTAGGCATTGTAGTTTCTCTGCAGGTGGAGGAATGATGATGGTTATTGTAGTTTTTCTGCAGGTGGATGTGGATGTCCATTGTAGCTTATCTGCAAGTGGATGAATGATGATGGTTATTGTAGTTTATCTGCAAGTGGATGAATGATGATGGTTATTGTAGTTTATCTGCAGGTGGATGAATGATGATGGTTATTGTAGTTTATCTGCAAGTGGATGCTGATGGTTGTTGTAGTTTATCTGCAAGTGGATGAATGATGATGGTTATTGTAGTTTATCTGCTGGTGGATGAATGATGATGGTTATTGTAGTTTATCTGCAAGTGGATGAATGATGATGGTTATTGTAGTTTATCTGCAAGTGGATGAATGATGATGGTTATTGTAGTTTATCTGCAGGTGGATGAATGATGATGGTTATTGTAGTTTATCTGCAAGTGGATGCTGATGGTTGTTGTAGTTTATCTGCAAGTGGATGAATGATGATGGTTATTGTAGTTTATCTGCTGGTGGATGAATGATGATGGTTATTGTAGTTTATCTGCAAGTGGATGAATGATGATGGTTATTGTAGTTTATCTGCAAGAGGATGAATGATGATGGTTATTGTAGTTTATCTGCAGGTGGATGAATGATGATGGTTATTGTAGTTTATCTGCAAGTGGATGAATGATGATGGTTATTGTAGTTTATCTGCAAGTGGATGCTGATGGTTGTTGTAGTTTATCTGCAAGTGGATGAATGATGATGGTTATTGTAGTTTATCTGCTGGTGGATGAATGATGATGGTTATTGTAGTTTATCTGCAAGTGGATGAATGATGATGGTTATTGTAGTTTATCTGCAAGAGGATGAATGATGATGGTTATTGTAGTTTATCTGCAGGTGGATGAATGATGATGGTTATTGTAGTTTATCTGCAAGAGGATGAATGATGATGGTTATTGTAGTTTATCTGCAAGTGGATGCTGATGGTTGTTGTAGTTTATCTGCAAGTGGATGAATGATGGTGGTTATTGTAGTTTCTCTGTGTTACAGGTTGATGCTGATGGCTCTGTATAATGTCAGTATCAGTGTAAAGGGACTGAAGTATATCAGGGAGTTTCCAGGACTTCTCTCTCTCATCTGGACCCTTTTGGAAGGTGAGAGGGGAGTGAGGGGTGGGCTTGTGTGCTTTGTATGTGGCGTTATAAAATGTGTGCATTCAAAAGCGTTAGTTTGTTAATTTGGATCTCTTATTGCCCACAATGGGGCTAATCGTCCAAGAGTCCGGTGTGTGTCCGAAAGACAGAGCCTGAATCAGAGGTCAGAGAGCTGGCATCAGTGTGTTTAACTCAGATCAGCGAAGAAGGACTCGTGTTGTGGTCAGTTAGGAGGATTAAGACCTCTTTCTCTCTCTCTTTTTCTCTCTCTCCTCTCTCTTTCGCTCTCTCTCTCTTTCTCTCTCACTCTCTCTCTCTCCTTCTGTCTCTTTCTCTCTCTCATTCTCTCTCTCCTTCTCTCTCTCTTTCTTTCTCTCTCCCTCTCTCTTTCTCTCTCTCTCTCTCTCTCTCTCTTTTCCCTTCCTCTCATGCTGTTTCTGTCTGATTCTGCCCATCCTCTCTTCCCTCACCCTTTCTGTTTCATTCTATCTCTCTCTTTTTCCTCTCTCTTGTCCTCCTCTCTCCCGACCCCTCTTCCCCTCCTGAGACGGGGACTCTGAGGTTTGCCTCCACGCCCTGCGGCTGCTCCAGTCAGTGCTGCTGGAGGAGGCCCTGGTGGGGCCTGGGCTGCTGCTGGACGACCCCCTTCTTCCACTGGAGCGCATACGCACGCTGGCCACCTCCAGCCGCCACCCAGCCCTGAGGCAGACGGCCCAGGAGACACTGGATGACCTGGGCTCCCTCCGCACCTCCTTCCTGGACCCCCACGGCACCTCCTCCTCTGACCAAGTACATGTATAAATACATCCAACCCAAAGTGAAACACACAGCACTAGCGACACATCCCACTCACGTGATGATGATGATGCTTTCCTACTGTAGAGTAAACTTTCTCTGATTAGAGAGAGCTCTACTGAGTAGAGCTCCCATGATGCACTGTGGAAGAGGTTGGTTCCATCGTGTCCCTTTCTCGTTTTCCCCCGGGTCCAGGGACTTAGTCAGGTTGGTTCCTATCCCACCACAGCAGATGTTCCGGGACCAGTAGAACCCCATAACTGTACATAAGGGCTCCATAACACATTCATAAGCCATACATAGAACATACATTAGAACTACAAAAATGGTGTATGTCAAATTAAAACGTGTTGACATGGTCCAAAGCAAGGATGACTTCTGCTTGCCATATGTTAAAGAGAAGCCGTCTGTTTGTTTAAAACATGTATCTACTGTTGTGAGGTGAGTTGGATCTGTTTCTACCTGTTAGCCTGTTGACCTAATACCAGCTAATACCATATCAGACTCATGGCCTTATTTCATTAGGTCAATTACCTTGAGGTCAAGTAACAATGGAGGATGTTTTATTTTTGTGTGTTGTGTTCTACCATTGTTACAGACAATAAAATGTTATTCAAAACTTTTCCAAATGAACATTCATTTATATATGATATGTCACCTATTTTTCCCAGGTTAGGGGCGGTTTGTGTGTATGAATCTGTCTGACTGTCCTGTTCTCCCACCACCACATCCTGGACCACCTCACACGTGACTCCCTAACTCCGGCTATGTTTACATGTCAGTCGTTTAGCAGACGCTCTTATCCACAGCCACTTACAGTACAGGCATATCGTTTCATACTGGTCCCCCGTGGGAATCGAACCCACAACCCTGGTGCTGCAAGCACTATGCTCTACCAACTGAGCCTCCGACTCCCAGATAAACAGATTATGACGTAGAGATTGGCCTGGTCATTAGGAGCCACCTAAAGTGGATAAGCCTTTCAGTGTTTGAGGGGGGTGACACTGAGTAAGCTGACTCGGCACGTGTCCACCAGGCTGTAGGGTAATTGAAGCAAGTAAGTCTCTGAACATATACAGTCAAGCCTCAGTCTGTTGAGTTTACAGTCCATTTCAAAGTTACAAAACATTTCCATATTCTGACCGACCTCCATTCCCAACATGGTTGGATCTCTGAAGTGTTACTGTACACTCAAGATGAGAGGGCTAAAAGACTGGGCTGGACTGAGTCCGCTTTAGGATCTCTGAAGTTACTGTACACTCAAGATGAGAGGGCTAATAGACTGGGCTGGACTGAGTCCGCTTTAGGATCTCTGAAGTGTTACTGTACACTCAAGATGAGAGGGCTAAAAGACTGGGCTGGACTGAGTCCGCTTTAGGATCTCTGCTAATAATAGTCATTTGCAAATCCTCTCAAGAAGCAACAGGAACTTGCTCACACTCAGAAGAGATGTGTTTCCAATACCTTGCTAACGTGTAGAAAATGTATGTGTCAGAGCATGTGAAGCTATAACGGTGTAACTTGGTTTTTGTAGTTAAAAAAATAAGGAAGAACCTTTTTGATGTCTTGTTTTGATCTTGTAGAACGTGGAAGTGCATCGTTTCAATGGCCTCCAAAGGACATGGCGACACCGACTCAGGACGGTTACCCCCAGCTTACTCCAAAGAGGTTCCGCCTGGTCACAATGCTGTGTACCCAGCGCCCACCGTGGTGCCACCACCCCCAAGCTACCTGATACCTTCAGCCCCACCGGTTCATATGATGATGTCTGCCTCTCTCGGACCACTCAATGCTGTCTACCCAGCTCCCACAAACCCTGGATTCCCACCCCCTGGATACGTGACCCCTTCCGCTCCTCCGATGATGCCTGCCCCTTTCGGACACCCTAATGCTGTCTACCCCGCGCCCACGAACCCCGGAATCCCGCCAGTACCCCCAGGCTACGTGCCCCCTCCGGTCCCTGCGATGATGCCTGCCCCTTTCGGACACCCTAATGCTGTCTACCCAGCGCCCACGAACCCCGGAATCCCGCCAGTACCCCCAGGCTACATGCCCCCTCTGGTCCCTGCGATGATGCCTGCCCCTTTCGGACACCCTAATGCTGTCCACCCCGCGCCCTCGAACCCCGGAATCCCGCCAGTACCCCCAGGCTACGTGCCCCCTCCGGTCCCTGCGATGATGCCTGCCCCTCCGCCTGATCTCCGACCCACCGGCTGCCCCCCAGGACTGGAATACCTGATTCATGTGGACCAGCTTCTCGTCCATCAGACTTTTCATCTGGCCGAACTGCTGGGTTGGGAGGTTAGAAATTCCTACAATGTGAAGAACAGCATCGGGCAACAAGTGTTTCTGGCGGAAGAGGAGAACAACTGCTGCACCCTACAGTGCTTTGGCCCCAGCCGACCTTTCACCTTTCACATCCAGGACAACCTGGGGCAGGAGGTGTTAACCCTGACGCGCCCTCTTGCGTGCAGCTACTGCTGCTTCCCCTGCTGCCTGCAAGACCTGGAGGTGCAGAGTCCCCCCGGTATTCCCATAGGGTATGTGGTGCAGGAGTGTCACCCGTTCCTGCCCAAACTCACTGTGCTGAACGAGAGGAGACAGCCTCAGCTGAGGATCAAAGGGCCGCTGTTTTTCTGTAGTTGTTGCAGAGACGTCACATTTGAGGTGAAGACTCTGGATGACTCAATGTTGATAGGGCACATCAGTAAGCAGTGGTCCGGCTTCCTGCGCGAAGTCTACACGGACGCGGATCATTTTGGGATCGTGTTCCCAATGGACCTGGATGTGAAGATGAAGGCTGTGCTGCTGGGAGCCTGCTTCCTGATCGATTTCCTGTATTTTGAGGAAAGGAAAGGAGACAAGAAACATTGAACTTTTACTCTGTGCCAACTACGGAACCCACGGCATCAAAATTACATTAGACCTACAATAAAGTTGCATGTCAAAATCAACAACTCCAAATCCCTCTCATTGTGTATATCTAACGGTCCTCTCCCCAGTGTTATTCTCCATCTTAAACAACTTCCTACTTCTCAGCATCAACAAAACAACTACAAGGCTACAAGGTCCCGGGGTTCAGCATCAACAAAACAACTACAAGGCTCTAAGGTCCCGGGGTTCAGTAACAACAAAACAACTACAAGGCTCTAAGGACCCGGGGTTCAGTAACAACAAAACAACTCCAAGGCTAAATATTTTGGGGTTCAGTAACAACAAAATGACTACAAACTACAAGGTCCCTGGGGTTCAACATCAACAAAACAACTACAAGGCTCTAAGGACCCGGGGTTCAGTAACAACAAAACGACTACAAACTACAAGGTCCCTGGCTTCAGTAACAACAAAACAACTACAAAGTTACAAGGTCCCGTGGGTTCCGTAACAACAGAAGCAGGGCAAGCTTCATCCTAACAGCCACCATCCTATTGAATAGTGGGACATAGGACACAGTTTACATTACATGGCCAGACAGTAGGCTATACATGTCACAGGGTACTGTGTGTTTACTTTGTATTGAATTCCATTATATTATAGTGTATTGAATTTGTGTATTTCCTTTCTGTCATGTATACAGTACAATTCCAATGCAAATGGACAATACAACGTATGTTGCATCATACAAGCTCAATGCAACATTGACATAGCAACTAAATGGTGGCTAGAATCCAACAAAATATCATGCTGCTGAGTGTCGCAAATTGAGTTGAACAATGTTAGCCTTGGCTCATGAGTCATCACCACATTGGTCATCATGACCCACTTAACGGTATGCCTGTTCGTTAAACTGCTTATAGGGAGGAGACTAGTGAGCCTCTAGTCTACTAGAAGCGTTGATGGTCTAATTCAATAAAGAGACGTTGCTGCTCAGTGTTATTGTTTGGCGTTACTGTACGCTGAGCGGCTGCTACAGCCTATTCATAGTGCAAACCTCGTGAAGACCACTTTGTCGTCACGGTGTCCAGCTCCAAGCTACCTTTCCCGCTCCACGAGAAGCGCGCGGGACAGTTGTTCGGCAACTCTGACGCAAGCTTGACGTTAATTAAGTGTGTTTTAGTTCGTTATGGCAGGAGAAGATTTCCAGCCGAGTTTGAGTTACAGAGGTTGTGTGGATTATTGCATACCAGATTTATCCCCCGTTAACAAAATATGAGGAACAAATCGTCTGTGCGCAGTTAGGGAAGTAGCCTGGATGCGCACACTGTTCTAGAACGGCGGAGGATTCCAACAACATAGGTGGATGTACTGAACTGGAGAGTTTCTGTGAAGGTAAATTACATGATTTTGTTTTGCAAATTAATAATAAGATATGGTCTGTTTTTATTTCAATACTTGTTGGCTAAAGAATATCTGTTTGTCTTACGCTGTTACGTAGGCTATAGTCTTTCCTCACATACATAGTTAAATGGAATTACACTTTTTGGAAGGTGGTGAGATTTATAGCCTAGGACTACTAGATTTAATATCACAATTGTATATTTTTTCTTTCCTACTATATGCAGCCTATATATTGACAAAATATGTTCTCTCAGTTGTGTTTACGGGAGTGGCCTAATAACGGTACTCTAATCCTGGGAAATGGACAATAGGTTTATCCAGTCACTGGGTGCCTCTGCACCATGGTGGTTTTATCCGATGGCTCTCCCCTGAGCCAGCCATGCCCCGGGGGACCGGTTCAGGTCGGTTTCTACGAGATCATCAGGACGCTGGGGAAGGGAAACTTCGCTGTAGTTAAACTGGCTTGTCACAAAGTCACAAAAACCCAGGTGCGTAATTACGCATGCATAATGCATATGAAACATTCATTCCCTACACCATTAATCTCCAATATTCAACTCCACCTCTTCCAGTCATTGTGTTAATGACTGAATTAGTTAGCATTGGCTCTCAAAATGACCTCTTACTTCATACTGGACACAGAGACGTACAAATGGAATCAACAAGTTCATCTGACTCTGGGGAAGTGGATAAAGGGCCTCTTTGACAAAATCCCAAAGTATCATATCCTACTAATTTGAGTGTCCCCGGATTTACATAGTCTAGTATATGTGACCGGGCTGGAATGGGACCTTGGCAGCGCCTGAATTGGCACATTATTCCCTGTATATTCACAGTGCACTACTTTTGAACAGGGTCCAGGGCTTTGGTCAAAAGTAGTGCACTGTATAGGGGTTAGGGTGCCATTTTGAAATTAACTATCTGCTTTCTGTACACACAGGTGGCCATTAAAATCATTGATAAAAAGAGACTGGAGCCCTCTGACCTGAAGAAGATCTACAGAGAGGTCGAGGTGATGAAGCTCCTCAACCATCCGCACATTATAAAGCTCTATCAGGTAACTCCTCAACCATCCTCATATTATCAAGCTCTATCAGGTAACTCCTCAACCATCCTCACATTATAAAGCTCTATCAAGTAGCTCCTCAACCATCCTCACATTATAAAGCTCTATCAAGTAGCTCCTCAACCATCCGCACATTATCAAGCTCTGTCAGGTAGAGGATAGAGTTGTGGAACTACTTTCTCTCTCTTTCTCTCTCTCTCTCTCTCTCTCTCTGCCCCCTCTCTCTCATTCTCTACATGGAAGATTTTGAAAGGTCAGGTTGTTTATCTTGTAATAGGGGTTAAGTGTATGTTTCCCAGCCCTCAGCCCAGCCACCCCCAGCTCTATGAGTCACATGGGGATTTTCAGAATGGAAAATGACGACCCCGTCAACCCACCCCTACTTCCAATATGGTCTCAAAGAAAATATTTCTTAAAACAGAGAATCTTTAACTTGTTTTTTGTAATGGTTTTTAAGCATTCTAATATGGTCCCTGCTGTCATATTCTCGCATTACGCTTTGGGCACACTCTTCCACAGGCTTACATGTAATAATGACATGGGAAATGTATATTTAAGTTGTATTTATCAGTGAGTGTGCCTCTCTTGTGTCTTGCAGGTCATGGAAACTAAGGACATGTTGTACATGGTGATGGAGTATGCCAGGAACGGAGAGATGTTTGGTAAGTGGAAGGGTGTCGCTTTAGAGGTGTCCATGATGCTTGGTGCAATCTCTTAGAACAGTGTGTTTGTGTGTGTGCACATGTGTACTTGATCACTCATTATTTACAATGATTCAATCAAACAATCTGAACCAACCAATCAATTACATTCCTCATTATTCACCCTCTATCCCCTCCTCTCCCATCCTCCCACCCTCTGTCCCCTCCTCTCCCTACATCCCATCCTCTATCCCCTCCTCTCCCTACATCTCATCCTCTATCCCCTCCTCTCCCATCCTTCCACCCTCTATCCCATCCTCTCCCTACATCCCACCCTCTATCTCCTCCTCTCCCATCCTTCCACCCTCTATCCCCTCCTCTCCCTACATCCCATCCTCTATCCCCTCCTCTCCCATCCTTCCACCCTCTATCCCCTCCTCTCCCATCCACCCACCCTCTATCCCTTCCTCTCCCTACATCCCATCCTCTATCCCCTCCTCTCCCATCCTCCCACCCTCTATCCCCTCCTCTCCCTACATCCCATCCTCTATCCCCTCCTCTCCCTACATCCCATCCTCTATCCCCTCCTCTTCCATCTTCCCATCCTCTATCCCCTCCTCTCCCATCCACCCACCCTCTATCCCCTCTCCCTATATCCCACCCTCTGTAGACTACTTGTTGTCATTGGGGCGGCTGAGTGAGAGTGAGGCTCGCAGGAAGTTCTGTCAGATCCTGTCAGCGGTGGACTACTGCCACAGCAACCACATCGTCCACAGAGACCTGAAGGCTGAGAACCTTCTGCTGGACTCCAACATGGACATCAAAGTAGCAGGTACAGGCAGAAAGGAGAGGCTCTGAAATCAATCAACCTTGAATCACAGAAAAATGGATATTTAAAAAACAGGCCAAATATAATTGCTTTAGTTAGTAATTAAGCTACAGTGCATTCGGAAAGTATTCAGACCCCTTGACTTTTTCCACATTTTGTTACATTATAGCCTTATTCTAAAATTGATATAATCGTTTTTACCCTCATCAATCCAAAATGTAAATAAGGTATATCTATTGTTTATTTGTAATACATTTGCAAACATTTCTAAAAACCTGTTTTCACTTTGTCATTATGCGGTATTGTGTGTAGATTGATGAGGGGGAAATGTATTTTATCAATTTTAGAATAAGGCTGTAACATAACAAAATGTGGAAAAAGTGAAGGGGTCTGAATCATTTCCGAATGCACTGTATATTATATAATATTTTATTAGATTCTATTAAAGGTGGTGGTTTAAAAAATGTAAACAATTGTCGTGTCTTTGGCTATGCTGGATTAAGTGATATGACATGCTATTCTATAAAATCCTTTCTCCGTAATTAATATTACCTGATTGAGCTAATCATGTAAATGTAATTAACTAGAGAGTCGGGGCACCACGAAATAATATTTATAGAGCTGTTATCTTCCGAATAAACTCTTAAAGACCTAGTAATATTTGACATCAATAGCAGTCAATATTAATCGTCACCTTAATTCAGTCTCATCTGAAAGTTGTAAATTCTTGGTTATCTTCACGAACCCTGACTAACAAGTTGAATCAGCAATACAAAATTGGGTTTAATTATTTATTTACTAAATACCTAATTAATCACACAGAATTACATATACACAGAATGAATCATACCGTGATTACAAATTATGTCATAAAGGAAAACGTCCCTAGCGGGCAGAACAGATATGACAGCTGGTTACACAAAAGAAAAGGGGCTGGGTTTGAGTGAAAGAGCGGGAAGACTGAGGGACAAAGGGAAGAAGCTGTGCTATCGTAAATACAGTATCTTATGCATTCTAAATTACCGCCCATTTGGAAAAGGAAAATGCAATAAATATTTACTCTGAGCTGCGCTTCGGTAGGTTGGTGGTAGATGGAAGGCTGGGTTGCCAAACCGAGTCCTTTGTCCTTTGAAGAATGTCTCTGGTGGTCAATTGGATAAGTTGTAGTAACGTCGTTGTGTGGTAGACGGGATACTCTGTCTGTTCTTTCCTAGCCCGCGTTTGCAGCTGCTGTGGCTAACTCAACGGCTAGGAGGTATCACTTCTGTAGTGAATAAGAGTTAAAATTTCATACCATTCGCAACCAAAGCTCACGCTGAGGTTGGCTTAGTTCTGTAGTTGACATGTTAGTCCTTTTAACGCAGAGGCTGCAGACTTCACGTACTTGGAACAGGAGGTTACATTTTCGTCAAGGCTTTATATAGTGGAGCGAGAAGGGTGTGTATGAAAAGTTTTATAACCCATGTCTCTTTCACAGGGGCGGGCCACTGATTGAGCAGAGCCCTAACCTTATGAAAACCCAAATATCTCATTTGGAAGCTAAAATTACATTTCATCTCTTCACCAATAATTGTATATTCAAACATTTAAATTGAGCAACAATTCCATGTGACTCTGATAACTACAATGTGCAGACTTTCCACTGTAGAGTTCATGTCATCTTATCATTGATGAGAATGTCTCAGATGACAACCGAACTGAAATCATATTCATTAAGTACCACCGCATATGTTCAATTGGTCGGATTACCAGAATTTAGTTAATTTCCCCCCACCTTCTGATGTTCCCAGAATCTCTATGTTAACCAAGGGTTTTCCAAATGTCACATCAGTAGGGTAGAGAGAGGAAAAAGGTGGGAAGAGGTATTTATGACTGTCATAAACCTACCCCCAGGCCAACATCATGACACAATTATTCACCTACAGTATGGTTGTTATGGTGTCCCTTGTCATGTGCATATGTGTCCTATGATATGAATGAGAATGTTCCAGAGGATTCACAAGGGCTTTTAGGCAGGGCTTTTCAATTCCAGTCCTAGTGGGCCAAAACATCTCTGTTTTTTGCTTCTACTTGGTAGTTAATTGCACTCACCTGGTATCCCAGGTCTGAATCAGTCCATGATTAGAAGGAGAGGATGAAAAACAGAAATATTTAGGCTTTCCAGGATTGAACAGCCCTGGCTTTAGGGATAGTATCCTCTGATATTAATGGACTTTTTCCTCTCCCTCCCTGTAGACTTTGGTTTTGGGAACTTCTTCAGTGAAGGACAATTTCTGTCCACCTGGTGTGGGTCCCCGCCCTACGCCGCTCCAGAGGTGTTTGAGGGGATTGAGTACGAGGGGCCTCCTCTAGACATCTGGGTAAGGGACCAGGAAGGGATGGTTTCTCTCCTATTCTCTTGCTTTGGGTTGATTATTTCTCTTTAACCCATTGGAATGTCATGGGAATGAAAGTGCAGATGAAGGTTCTATGTTTTCAGATCTCAGAATCCCTCTTGTACTGTAATAACCTTATAGGTGGTTATTGTGGTGCAGAGATGATTCATCATGAATTCTATATCTTTATCTGGTAGTGACAGTAGTACTAATAGTAGTAGGAAGTAGCAGGACTGTGGTGCTCATCTCGCTCCCCTCTTTTGGTGTTCAGAGTCTGGGCGTGGTGCTGTACGTGTTGGTGTGTGGCGTCCTGCCCTTTGATGGCCCCTCCCTCCCCGCGCTCAGACAGAGGGTCCGGGAGGGCCGCTTCAGAATCCCCTTCTACATGTCCCAAGGTAGTAGTGCAATACGTTAGTGCTGTGTATAGATTAGAGTAGTGATCGGGTCGAAAATCAATACAGTAACATATCGCAATATTACTTTGGAAGATATTATATCGATACTTTGACTCAAAGTATCAATAAAAAAAAGATATATATACAGTACAAATCAAAAGTTTGGACACATCCACTCATTCAAGGATTTTTCTTTATTTTTGACTATTTTCTACCCTGTAGAATGTAGTAACCAAAAAAGTGTTAACCAAATCAAAATATATTTTAGATTTTAGATTCTTAAAAGTAGCCACCCTTTGCCTTGATGACAGCTTTTCACACTCCTGACATTCTCTCAACCAGCTTCATGAGGTAGTTACCTGGAATGCATTTCAATTATCAGGTGTGCCTTGTTAATTTGTGGAATTTCTTTCCTTAATGCGTTTGAGCCAATCAGTTGTGTTGTGACAAGGTAGGGGTGGTAAACAGAAGATAGCCCTACTTGTTAAAATACCAAGTCCATGTGTTATTTCATAGTTTTGATGTCTTCACTATTATTTTACAATGTAGAAAATAAGAAAAATAAGGAAAAACCCTTGAATTAGTAGGTTTGTCCAACCTTTTGACTAGTACTGTATATATTTTGTTTGTTGTTGCTAGGTAGCGTTAGCTAGTGCTACTTCACTGTAGCTGTGCCAAAACTCTGGTATTTTTCCTCCTATAGCTTGTTCTCCATCTTCTTTTTAAATAGTGAGCCAACATGTTTTCAGCACTTTTATTTCCATGACTGATCAAATCTCATATTCTCACGTTCTCGCTTGTCTCTCTGCAGCAGACATATAGTGAGCAGTATGTTTGGTACATCAACTCTCAATACATATCGTATGGTGATAATATTGCATTGTAAGGTCCCTGGTAATTCCCAGCCCTTGATAATAGGGTGCCATTTCGGACCCATTCACAGACAACGTTAGATATGATAATAGTTATAGTTATAAATCCATGTTGTGTTACATCAACCAAGCACTGCTGTTGTCACCACCAACAAAACTTTTCCTTAGAGCATAGAACACAAAAACCAATCGAACTACAACAGTGACCTCAACTGGTTCTGAAACCCTCTTCATTTTGTCCCTTATCTCCCCCTCCATACCATCAGACTGTGAGAACCTGGTGCGGAGGATGTTAGTAATTGAACCGGCCAAACGGATCACGGTGGCCCGGATCAAGAAGCACCGCTGGATGAAGTCGGACCCCCCGGCCACGGCAGCCCCTCCAGAGACGCCCCAGCCGACCCCTGCCCCTGATGCAGAGCCCTGTCTGGTGGAGAATTACAGCGAGCCAGTACTTGGCCTCATGCAGACCCTGGGCATCGACCGGCAGAGGACCATTGAGGTGAGTGGGAGAAATACTAAGAAACCAGTCCAATGTGTAACTCCATATCTGTGTAGCTACATTTTCTACTGTAATTTCAATAGCTCTCTCTCTCTCTCTCTCCCTCTCTCCCCCCCCCCCCCTCTCTCTCTCTCTCTCTCTCTCTCTCTCTCTCTATCTCTCTCCCTCTCTCCATCTCTCTCGCTCTACCTCTCTCTCCCTCTCTCTCGCTGTCTCTCTCTTCCTCTCTCTCTCCCTCTCTCTCTCTCTCTCTCTCTCTCTCCCCTCTCTCTCTCTCTCTCTCTCTCTCCCTCTCTCTCTCCATCTCTCTCGCTCCCTCTCTCCATCTCTCTCGCTCTTCCTCTCTCTCGCTTTCTCTCTTCCTCTCCCACTCTCTCTCTCTCTCTCTCTCTATCTCTCTCTCTCTCTATAGTCTCTTCAGAGCAGCAGCTACAACCACTTCTCTGCTATCTACCGTCTCATGCTGGAGAAGGTGAAAGAGCTCCGCTCCCTCAGACTGCCCCAGGGCACCGAAAAGGTGACCCCCAACCCTGACCACGACACTCTGCTACCGACCTGCATTAGTGATCAGGATCACCATGGAAACCAGGGGGAGGAGCCACATGAAGGGGAGCTGCAAGAGGAGGGAGGGGCAGCAACCCTCTCCTTAGACCCCTCCCACAGACACACTCTGGCCGAGGTCTCTGCCAGCCTCCAGCAGTGCAGCCCATCTTGTGAGTACTGAGACACACACATGCACATGCACATGCACACGCTCAAATCTGAACTATCTTCATTTAGATACAAACATTTGCATGAGGTACACACACCACTATACACACACCACTAGACATACACCAATATACACACCACTAGACACACCACTACAGACACACCACTGTATACACCACTATACACACCACTATACACACAGCACTATACACACCACTATACACACCACTATACACACCACTATACACACACCACTATACACACCACTATATACATTCCACTATACACACCACTATACACACCACTATATACACACCACTATACACACCACTATACACACACCACTATACACACACCACTATACACACCACTATATACACACCACTATAGACACATCACTATACACGCACCACTATACACACATCACTATACACACCACTACACACACCACTATACACACCACTATACACATCACTATACACACAACACTATACACACCACTACACACACCACTATACACACCACTATACACATCACTTTAGACACACCACTATACACACCACTGTAGACACACCACTATACACACCACTAGACACACCACTATACACACCACTATAGACACACCACATAGAATCCAAGATGGCATAGCAGACCGGCGTCTTTTGTCTTCATCTTGTCATGTCCCGTGTATATATATATATATATTTTTTTTCTTCGCATATATATATATATATATATATATATATATATATATATATTTGAAATTCTTAACCCCAACTTTAATCATACTCTCCTGCAACCCGCCTCACCCAATGTGGTATGGATCTGCTATTTTCTTTACTTCAGAAGCGGAACCCCCAGCAGAAGCTAGCCAGCTAACTAGCTACTAGCTAGTAGCCAGCTAGCCACTGCTAGTGGTCATCAGCTAACCTTTAGCCCAGATAATTCCTGCCAGTCTGCACAACGCGATTCAACCCAGAGCTTATCGTATCGGACTTCTTATTCTCCATATCCCCGGATTCCTACCGCAAGCGCTGAACCTCTTCACCTGGGTCATCGCAGCTAGCCAGCTGCTATCCGATTGGCTTCTCCTGGCTAACGTCTCTGTCCCGAAGCAAGCACCAATTAGCCTGGAGCAAGTCAATGCTAGGCCCATCTCGCCGGCTAGCTGAAGAGGTCCACTCCTTGGGCTACAATACCTATTTTGCCAATTGGCCTGGACCATTTTTATTGCCGATACGGAGCCCCTCCTATCAATCACGACTGGACTACCAACGTAATCCGCCCGAGGGGGTTTTTCAACTTGCTCCCCCGTCGCGATGTCTCCTGAATGCCCATCTGCTAGCCGCGGCCCGCTAGCTGTCTAGAGCACAAAGGTGCTACAACTGACTTATTCCTTTGCGATGTCCCTCTAAGGCCCTTCTGCTAGCCTGCTAGCCCCGGCCCGCTAGCTGTCTGAATCGCCGTGTCTCCAGCCTGCCCAGCTACTCACTGGACTCAATGATCACTCGGCTACGCATGCCTCTCCCTAATGTCTATATGCCTTGTCCATTTCTGTTTTGGTTAGTGATTATTGTCTTATTTCACTGTAGAGCCTCCAGCCCTGCTCAATATGCCTCAGCTAACCCTCTCCCACACATGCGGTGACCTCACCTGGTTTAATTGATGTCTCTAGAGACAATATCTCTCTCATTGTCACTCTATGCCTAGGTTTATCTCCACTGTACTCACATCTTACCATACCTTTGTCTGTACATTATGCATTGCATCTATTCTACCACGCCCAGAAACCTGCTTCTTTTACTCTCTGTTCCGAACGTACTAGACGACCAGTTCTTATAGACTTAGCCGTACCCTTATCCTACTCCTCCTCCGCTCCTCTGGTGATGTAGAAGTTAATCCAGGCCCTGCAGTGCCTGGCTCCAGGAAGGCCACCAAAAATCTTGAAATTTCCATCCCTAACTATATAACATTATAACATTTTCCGACAAGATAGAACTGCCAAAGGGGGCAGAGTTGCAATCTACTGCAGAGATAGCCTGCAGAGTTCTGTTTTACTATCCAGGTCTGTGCCCAAACAATTTGAGATTCTACTTTTAAAAATTCACCTTTCCAGAGACAACTCTCACCGTTGCCGCTTGCTATAGACCACCTTCTGCCCCCACCCGTGCCCTGGACACCATATGTGAATTGATTGCCCCCCATCTATCTTCAGAGCTCGTGCTGTTAGGTGACCTAAACTGGGATATGCTTAACACCCCAGCAGTCCTACAATCTAAGCTTGATGCCCTCAATCTCACACAAATTATCAATGAACCTACCAGGTATAAACCCAAATCCGTAAACACAGGCCTGCTCTCGACCTGCTCTCCAAATACACCTCTGCTGTCTTCAACCAGGATCTCAGCGATCACTGCCTCATTGCTTGCATTCGTAATGGGTCTGCGGTCAAACGACCACCCCTCATCACTGTCAAACGCTCCCTAAAACACTTGAGCGAGCAGGCCTTTCTTATCGACCTGGCCCGGGTATCCTGGAAGGATATTGACCTCATTCCGTCAGCAGAAGATGCCTGGTTATTCTCTAAAAGTGCTTTCCTCACAATCTTAAATAAGCATGCCCCATTCTAAAAATGTAGAACCCGGAACAGATATAGCCCGTGGTTCACTCCAGAGCTGACTGCCCTTGACCAGCACAAAAACATCCTGTGGCGTACTGCATTAGAATCGAATAGCTCCCACGATATGCACCTTTTCAGGGAAGTTAGGAACCAATATACACAGGCAATTAGGAAAGCAAAGGCTAGCTTTTTCAAACAGAAATTTGCATCCTGCAACACAAACTCCAAAAAGTTCTGGGACACTGTCAAGTCCATGGAGAATAAGAGCACCTCCTCCCAGCTGCCCACTGCACTGAGGCTAGGAAACACGTCACCACTGATAAATCCACGATAATTGAGAATTTCAATAAGCATTTTTTTACGGCTGGCCATGCTTTCCATCTTAACACCCCTACCCTGGTCAACAGCCCTTTACCCCCCACAGCAACTTTCCCAAGCCTCCCCCATTTCTCCTTCACCCAAATCCAGATAGCTGATGTTCTGAAAGAGCTGCAAAATCTGGACCCCTACAAATCAGCAGGACTAGACAATCTGGACCCTCTCTTTCTAAAATTAGAGACCGAACTTATTGCAACCCCTATTAATAGCCTGTTCAACCTCTCTTTCGTATCGTCTGAGATCCCCAAAGATTGGATAGCTGCCACGGTCATCCCCCTTTTCAAAGGGGGAGACGCTGTAGACCCAAACTGCTACAGACCTATATCTATTCTACCCTCCATTTCTAAGGTCTTCGAAAGCCAAGTTAACAAACAGATTACTGACCATTTCGAATCCCACTGTACCTTCTCCGCTATGCAATCTGGTTTCCGAGCTGGTCATGGGTGCACCTCAGCCACGTTCACGGTCCTAAACGATATCATAACCTCTATCAATAAGAGACCATACTGTGCAGCTGTGTTCATCGACCTGGCCAATGCTTTCGACTCTGTCAATCACCACATTCTTATCGGCAGACTCAAATGACTGGATCGCCTGGTTCACCAACTACTTCTTAGACAGAATTCAGTGTGTCAAATCGGAGGGCCTGTTGTCTGGACCTCTGGCAGTCTATATGGGGGTGCCACAGGGTTCAATTCTTGGGCCGACTCTTTTCTCTGTATACATCAATGATGTCACTCTTGCTGCTGGTTATTCTCTGATCCACCTCTACGCAGACGATACCGTTCTGTATACTTCTGGCCCTTCTTTGGACACTGTGTTAACTAACCTCCAGATGAGCTTCAATGCCATTCAACTCTCCTTCCGTGGCCTCCAACGGCTTTTAAATGCAAGTAAAAGTAAATGCATGCTCTTCAACCGATCGCTACCAGCATCTGCCAGTCCATCACAGTGCCATCCGTTTTGTCACCAAAGCCCCATATACTACCCACCACTGCGACCTGTACACTCTGGTTGGCTGGCCCTCGCTTCATATTCGTTGTCAAACCCACTGGCTCCAGGTCATCTACAAGTCTTTGCTAGGTAAAGCCCCGCCTTATCTCAGCTCACTGGTCACCATAGCAGCACCCACCCGTAGCATGCGCTCCAGCAGGTATATTTCACTGGTCACTCCCGAAGCCAATTCCTACTTTGACCGCCTTTCCTTCCAGTTCTCTACTGCCAATGACTGGTACGAATTGCAAAAATCACTGAAGCTGGAGACTCATATCTCCCTCACTAACTTTAAGCACCAGCTGTCAGAGCAACTCACAGATCACTGCACCTGTACATAGCCCATCTGTAAACAGCCCATCCAACTACCTCATCCTTGCACATTTATCTTCTGCACATCTATCACAGTGTTTAATTGCTATATTGTAATTATTTTGCAACTATGGCTTATTTTATTGTCTTACCTCCCTTATCTTACCTCATTTGCACTCACTGTATATATACTTTTTTCCTATTGTGTTATTGACTGTATCTTTTGTTTATTACACTTGTGTAACTCTGTGTTGTTGTTTGTGTCGAACTGCTTTGCTTTATCTTGGCCAGGTCGCAGTTGTAAATGAGAACTTGTTCTCAACTAGCCTACCTGGTTAAAATAAGGTGAAATAAAATGTATAAAAAAATTCACACCACTATAGACATACCACTATAGGCACACCACTATAGACACACCACTATAGACACACCACTATAGACACACCACTAGAGACACACCACTAGAGACACACCACTATAGACACACCACTAGAGAGACACCACTATAGACACCACTATAGACACACCACTAGAGACACACCACTATAGACACACCACTAGAGAGACACCACTATAGACACATCACTATAGACACACCACTATAGACACATCACTATAGACACATCACTATAGACACACCACTATAGACACACCACTATACACACACCACTATAGACACACCACTATACACACACCACTATACACACACCACTATAGACACACCTATATGCACACCACTATACACACACCCCTATAGACACAACACTATAGATACACCACTATAGACACACCACTATAGACACACCACTAGACACACCACTATAGACACACCACTAGAAACACCACTATAGACACACCACTATAGACACACCACTATAGACACATCACTAGAAACACCACTATAGACACACCACTATACACACACCACTATACACACCACTATAGACACACCACTATAGACACACCACTATAGACACATCACTATAAACACCACTATACACACACCACTATACACACCACTATACACACACCACTATACACACACCACTATACACACACCACTATACACACCACTATAGACACACCACTATACACACACCACTATAGACACACCACTATACATAGCCCACTTTCACATTGTCACAAAGTTACAGGGCTAAATTTCCCTACTCTCTCCTCATCTACAGGTGCTGTGGTAAACTCATCCGACCAAGCTTCCTCAGATAGTTTCTCCTCTTCCTCCTCTTCCTTCTCTGCCAGTCCCAGCCTGTCCAGCCCAATTGAGGACCCCTATATGTTACTTGTCACTACTGTGGATGGCCCTGGGACCTATAGCCCCACAGAGTCCCCCCTGGCCCTGTCCTCTACCGTGCCCAGGACTGTTGACGGCCCCTATCAGTTACTGGTCACTACCGGTCATCTGGCCCTGTCGTCCACCCTGCAGCCCCCTCCCCAGGATAGCCTCCCCGTACCCAGCTTCCAGGAGGGCCGCCGAGCCTCCGACATGGACACCGGCGCTCTAACACAAGGTATGGACGACCACTTCAAAATTAAAGCACAGATCAAGTATGACAGATGGAAAGAAGAAAACCTTCTTATGTATACTGTAATAAGCTCCTGTGTTACACATTGGAGACATCTCTTGGGTTTTAATCATCTTTGATGTAGATCAGAAACGACAAAGGTCCTAGAATGGATCCTTGAGGAACTCCACAAGATATTAAGATACCTGTCAGTTTGCACATACAAACTGCTCTCTAAAATGAACATCATTCTGTAACCGTTATAAAAAAAAATGTTATAAATCTATTCTTGGTGGCTTTCATGAAGGTTTATGATGTTGTGATCTTTGACCTCTGTTCCAGGTCTGAGGGTGTTCCGCCAGAAGTTGAGGATGGAGGCTAGCGCCAAGGGCCTGCTGGGACTGAACAATATGAAGAGCCCCGGGGTCCGGCACGGGTGGTCCCCCCCAGCCTCTGGCTCTGCACCCTGCCCCCCTGCCTGGGGGGGGCGAGACCTGTCCCACTGTGTCCCCACCACACCACTGTCAGAGGAAGGCTTCCAGCAGCAGAAGTGAGGCAGACCCTTTTGTTTCTTATCATTGTGACTCAAATTATTATCAAGCCATTTTGATGTGGGTTAAATACATTTGTCAAAAGCTTTTAAACATTTGCTTGATTTGTCTTGGACGTTGCACCTGCAACCGGTTCCATTGCATTGGAGCAAACTAAATGAAGTGCACCCCAAGTATTTGAAAATATTAGACACCTGTTGTTCTACTGACTCTTCTCTGTGTCTTCCCCCAGAGTGATCCAGATTCCACTGTGCCAATTCCACCCCACCACACCTCTTCCTCCACGCCACCCCACGTCTTCCTCCCCGCCACCACACCTCTTCCTGTCTCCTCCCGTCCCTCCTAACGTTCCCGCTCCTCCTCGTCCTCCCATTGGTCTGTTCTCCACACACACACTGTCACATGACTTCCTCACACCCTCCCTTCAACAGAACCACTCACCACACCCACAACTACACCCACACCCACAACTACACTCACAGCTACACCCACAGCCACAACTACACTCACAACTACACCCACAGACACAACTACACCAACAACTACACTCACAACTACACCCACATTCACAACTACACCCACAACTACACCCACAGCCACAACTACACCCACAACTATACCCACAGCCACAACTACACCCACAGTCACAACTACACCCACAACTACAACCACACTCACAGCTACACTCACAACTACACCTACAGCCACAACTACAGCCACAACTACACCCACACTCACAGCTACACTCACAGCTACACCAAAAGACACATCCACAACCACAATCCTACCTATCTCTATGCTCAGAGCAACCGCTAGACTTATCCCCTTCCTCCTCCTCTTCCTCCTTCTCTTCTTCAGCCATGGTGGCGTCGGCTGGCCACCTCTTGGAGACCCACCTCCATATCAGCTCTCCTCGGGTTGAGAACCACACCCCACCCTTCTCTGACGCTCCTCACCTCCCTGTTCAGCCCCAATTCCCCCTCCCGAAACCCCAGTCTCAGCCTAAGCTACTGCACCCCCACCCAGAACCCCTGTCTCAACAACTACACCCCCACCCAGACCCCCGGTCTCAACTACTACACCCCCACATCCACCCCCACAACCACCCAGACCTCAAGACTCAGCTATTGCAGCCTCACCCCCACAACTACCCAGACCCCCAGTCTCAGCTACAGCAACCCCACTCCCACCCCCACAACCACCCAGACTCCCAGTCTCAGCTACAGCAACCCCACTCCCACCCCCACAACCACCCAGACCCCCAGTCTCAGCTACAGCAACCCCACCCCCACAACTACCCAGACCCCCAGTCTCAGCCTCAGATACTGTATTCCCACTCTGACCCCCAGCCTCAGCCAAGGCCTTGGGCCAACCACCACCTCTATACCCACTCCCAGACCTCCAGGCGGCCCCAGCTCCAGCGCCAGCCACGTCTGCCTCCATGCCCAGTAGGGAGAATGGATCCTGCGTACGGACCGTAGGAAACACCCAGGACTACAGGCCTAGCAGCTGTTGGACAGCAACGGTCTCAAGGCTAACATTAGGACTCAGAGAGAGAGACTGGAGAAGTGGAACTGGGCCTCAGACTGATGTCCCCAATGACTCAATGCCACGATGCTCTGGCAACAGTGGACGTTAATAAAGAAGGATGACATCAGTGGGACCTACTTAGGATGGACTGTGAGTCCATTGGTGGAATGAGCTTCCCCTAAAGCTAGGACAGCAGAGTCCCTGCCCATTTTCCGAAAACAACTGAAACTCTACCTCTTCAAACATTGTCTTAAATAAGACATTGCACTTCTCTTTTCCTACTAGCACTGGCTTAGCTGATAACTCCTCTATATTGTGGAAAAATGTACTTACTTCGACTGTGATATGTGATTGTCTCACTTAGCTATCTTAATATGAATGCACTTTGGATAAAAGTGTCTGCTAAATGACTCTACTTTCTTTTTTTAAATAATGTAATTCTGATCATGTGCAAACTGTCATGTCTGTTGTTATGGGAACTGAAAATACCAATAACTGAGGAGACAGCAGTCTTTTCCAGGAAGCACAACTCCCAGTATTCTCCTATTATCCTATTACAAACTCGGTTAAGCGGTAGTTGTTGTCTCCCTGTCGTCTTCCATAAACTGTCTTTGATTCAGTGCAGTTGGCATGAGGAAGACGACTTAAAATAAGTGTTTTCTCATACAGTTTGGATTCAGACCCGGCTTGTGCCTTTTGAACAAACAAGAAGACTATTGTATTGAGTGGACCAGACTCAACAAACCTCTCTGAAATACGTTTTTTGTATTTGTTGAACATTGTAAATTGAGATTTGTAGTTGAATACTTTTTCATACGTTGTTGGATCATTTTTTTAACAAAGGAATGAAAAAAGCTATTAGTGGTCTTTGCTGTTTATTGCTGTTGCTCTGTATGACTTGTCTGTTTTCAGCTGGCCCACCACCACCAGCCCACCTCCACCTGTCTGGCTCTGCTTTGGTTGTCTGTTTTCAGCTGGCCCACCACCACCAGCCCAGCCTCCACCTGTCTGGCTCTGCTTTGGTTGTCTGTTTTCAGCTGGCCCACCACCACCAGCCCACCTCCACCTGTCTGGCTCTGCTTTGGTTGTCTGTTTTCAGCTGGCCCACCACCACCAGCCCACCTCCACCTGTCTGGCTCTGTATGACTTGTCTGTTTTCAGCTGGCCCACCACCACCAGCCCAGCCTCCACCTGTCTGGCTCTGCTTTGGTTGTCTGTTTTCAGCTGGCCCACCACCACCAGCCCAGCCTCCACCTGTCTGGCTCTGCTTTGGTTGTCTGTTTTCAGCTGGCCCACCACCACCAGCCCAGCCTCCACCTGTCTGGCTCTGCTTTGGTTCCAGTCAGGGGGTTGGTATTGCTATACCTCCCTCACTGCCTGTAGTTTGTTGTTATTGGAATGATTGAGCCTTGCTCTGGCAGAGAGCTCCCCTGAAAAAGCAGAGCCTAACGCCTAGACCTAATGACCTAATGCAGGTAGCCTGGTGGGCAGGAGCGTTGGGCCAGTAACCGAAAGGTTGCTGGATCGAATCCCCGAGCTGACATGGTACGAATCTGTCATACTGCCTTGGTTGCTGGATCAAATCCCCGAGCTGACAAAGTGAAAATGAGTCATTCTGCCCCTGAGCAAGGCAATTAACCCACTGTTCTCCGGGCGCGATGACGTGGATGTTGATTAAGGCCCCCCCCTCGCACCTCTCTGATTCAGAGGGGTTGGGTCAAATGCGGAAGGGACAACACAAGTTTCATGCAATAATGATTCTATATAATATTGTACATTTTGTTGAGTTTGTTCTGGATTTGGGAACTGTGAAAAGACCCCTGGTGGCATGTCTGGTGGGATACGTGTGTGTGACAGAGCTGTGTGTAAATTGACGATGCAAACAATTTGGGATTTTCAACACAATGTTTCTTCTAAAAAGAAGAAGTGATGCAGTCAGTCTCTCCTCAAATCTTAGCCAAGAGAGACTGGCATGCATTTATATATTATATTTATATCTTTCCTCTGATTACAATGAAGAGTAAGACATGTCGCTCTGTTCTGGGCCAGATGCAGTTTAACTAGGTCTTTTCCTTGCAGCACTTGACCATATGACTGTACAATAATCAAGATAAGATTAAACTAGAGCCTGCAGAACTTGCTTTTTGGAGTGTGGTGTCAAAAAAGCAGAGCATCTCTTTATTACGGACAGACACCGCCCCATCTTTACAACCATTGAATCTACATGTTGACCATGACAGTTGACAATCTAAAGTAACGGCAAGTAATTTAATCTCCTCGACATGTTCAACAGCCCCACCATTCATTACCAGATTCAGCGGAGGTCTAGAATTTAGGGAATGATTTGTACCAAATTACAATGCTCTTAGTTTTAGAGATGTGCAGGACCAGTTTATTACTGGCCACCCATTCCAAAACAGACTGCAACTCTTTGTTAAGGGTTTCAGTGACTTCATTAGCTGTGGTTGCTGATGCATATATGGTTGAGTCATCAGCATACATGGACACACATGCTTTGTTTAATGCCAGTGGCAGGTCGTTGGTAAAAATAGAAAAAGTAGAGGGCCTAGAGAGCTGCCCTGCGGTACACCACACTTTACATGTTTGACATTAGAGAAGCTTCCATTAAAGAAAACCCTCTGACTTCTATTAGATAGATAGCTCTGAATCCACAATATGGCAGAGGTTGAAAACAGATTATGGTCAATAATATCAAAGGCTGCATTAACATTACAGCTCCCACAATCGTCTTATTATCAATTTACATGTTGAGTGCCCTTTTCTATAAGCATGCTGAAAGACTGTTAATTTGTTTACAGAGAAATAGCATTGTATTTGGTCAAACACAATTCTTTCCAACCGTTTGCTAATTGTTGGCAGCCAGCTGATAGGTCAGCTGTTAGAACCAGTAAAACTGGTGTGATTAATGAGGAGCATCCAGACGCTGCACTTGATGAATTTATGAAATGTCTTCTTCCAATTATTGATAAACATGAACCTGTTAAGAAACTGACTGTTAGAACTGTTAAGGCTCCATGGATTGAAGAGAAATTTAAAAACTGTATAGTTGAAAGAGATGGGGGCAAAAGGAGTGGCTAATAAGTCTGGCTGCACATCTGACTGGCTGACTTACTGCACATCTGACTGGCTGACTTACTGCACATCTGACTGGCTGACTTACTGCACATCTGACTGGCTGACTTACTGCACATCTGACTGGCTGAATTACTGCACATCTGACTGGCTGACTTACTGCACATCTGACTGGCTGACTTACTGCACATCTGACTGGCTGACTTACTGCACATCTGACTGGCTGAATTACTGCACATCTGACTGGCTGACTTACTGCACATCTGACTGGCTGACTTACTGCACATCTGACTGGCTGAATTACTGCACATCTGACTGGCTGACTTACTGCACATCTGACTGGCTGACTTACTGCACATCTGACTGGCTGACTTACTGCACATCTGACTGGCTGACTTACTGCACATCTGACTGGCTGAATTACTGCACATCTGACTGGCTGACTTACTGCACATCTGACTGGCTGACTTACTGCACATCTGACTGGCTGACTTACTGCACATCTGACTGGCTGAATTACTGCACATCTGACTGGCTGACTTACTGCACATCTGACTGGCTGACTTACTGCACATCTGACTGGCTGACTTACTGCACATCTGACTGGCTGACTTACTGCACATCTGACTGGCTGACTTACTGCACATCTGACTGGCTGACTTACTGCAAATTGAGAAATGATGTGAATAAACTCAACAAAAAGAAGAAGAAACTATTATGAAGCCAAGATCAATGATATAAAGAAGCTACTGAGGATAGTAGCTGACTCTAAACCACTCCTATCTGTCATATCGTTAATCTGAGCCTAGAGGAAAGTCTTTGTCCTCAGGCCCGGAGGGAAGCCAAAGTCATTCCGCTACCCAAGAGTGGTGAAGCAGTTTTACTGGTTCTAACAGCAGACCAATCAGCTGGCTGCCAACAATTAGCAAACGGTTGGAAAGAATTGTGTTTGACCAAATACAATGCTATTTCTCTGTAAACAAATTAACAGTCTTTCAGCATGCTTATAGAAAAGGGCACTCAACATGTAAATTGATAATAAGACGATTGTGGGAGCTGTAATGTTAGATGGCTTCGGCGATGTCATCTACAAAATGGCTTCCAACACTCTACTCAGCAAACTGGATGCAGTCTATCACAGTGCCATCCGTTTTGTCACTAAAGCACCTTATACCACCCACCACTGCGACTTGTATGCTCTAGTCGGCTGGCCCTCGCTACATATTCGTCGCCAGACCCACTGGCTCCAGGTCATCTACAAGTCCATGCTAGGTAAAGCTCCGCCTTATCTCAGCTCACTGGTCACGATGGCAACACCCATCCGTAGCACGCGCTCCAGCAGGTGTATCTCACTGATCATCCCTAAAGCCAACACCTCATTTGGCCGCCTTTCGTTCCTGTACTCTGCTGCCTGTGACTGGAACGAATTGCAAAAATCGCTGAAGTTGGAGACTTTTATCTCCCTCATCAACTTCAAACATCAGCTATCTGAGCAGCTAACCGATTGCTGCAGCTGTACATAGTCTATTGGTATATAGCCCACCCATTTTCACCTACCTCATCCCCATACTGTTTTTATTTATTTACTTTTCTGCTCTTTTGCACACCAATATCTCTACCTGTACATGACCATCTGATCATTTATCACTCCAGTGTTAATCTGCAAAATTGTAATTATTCGCCTACCTCATGCCTTTTGCACACATTGTATATAGACTCCCCCTTTGTTTTCTACTGTGTTATTGACTTGTTAATTGTTTACTCCATGTGTAACTCTGTGTTGTCTGCTCATACTGCTATGCTTTATCTTGGCCAGGTCGCAGTTGCAAATGAGAACTTGTTCTCAACTAGCCTACCTGGTTAAATAAAGGTGAAATAAAAATAAAAAATCAGATCAACAATTTTGTTTTTTTACATCATCCACATAAGAGTCACAGCAAAATCTTGTGTATGATCTCTTATACATTATTTTAGGCCCAGCTGTTCGGCTTTCCTGGATATAGCCACTATATTGTGATCACTGCATCCAATGGGCACATTTACAGCTTTAGAACAAAGTTTTACAGTATTAGTACAAATGTGATTGATACATGTGGATGATCTTGTTCCTGTAGTGTTTGTAAACACCCAGGTAGATTGATTAATAACCTGAACCAGATTACAGGCACTGGTTACATTGAGAAGCTTCCTCTTGACTGGACAGCTTGATGAAAACCAGTCAATATTCAGGTGCCCAAGAAAGTCTCCAGTCTCTCTCTGTCCCAGTCTCTCTCTCACATTCTCTCTCTGTCTCATTCTCTCTGTCCTGTCTCTCTTTTTCCCAGTCTCTCTCTCACATTCTCTCTCTGTCTCATTCTCTCTCTCTCTCTGTCTCATTCTCTCTCTCTGTCTCATTCTCTCTGTCCCAGTTTCTCTCTGTCCCAGTCTCTCTCTCTCATTCTCTCTCTGTCCCAGTCTCTCTCTTTCCCAGTCTCTCTCTCTCTCATTCTCTCTCTCTGTCTCATTCTCTCTGTCTCAGTCTCTCTGTCTCATTCTCTCTGTCTCAGTCTCTCTCTCTGTCTTACCCTTTTGCTCTTTTGCTCTTTTGCTCTCGTGCCACTTATTTCATACTTATTTAGGTGACTGATTAAGAAGAGGATAAGATTAATCACAGCTCTTAGAGAGTAAACACTCACCTCTATTACAATGAATATGTGGTCTAGTTTTGCTCAGTAGCTTTGCGGTTGACCTGCGCAACGGATACGTTCACATCCAATGAATACTTGATGAAACAGAGAACGTACAGACAAGGGGTTGCTTCTTGGTTAATATTACAGTTTTATTGTTTCTACTTCTCAGGTAGTGAGCAGATATCAGCTGAACAGGGCTAACGCTACAGGACAGGAAATACTCAAAGGACAAGAGAGAAAAAGTCGCGACATAGGAATGGAAAAAAGCCAGGTGGTGGTATAAGCCCAATGATGGAAGCCCTTTTCAGTACTACAGCAGTCCTATAGGACCAGACAATGGTACGCACTTAACCCTAACTCCCCCCTATCCTCCCTCCCTCTCTTTCTCTTAGAAAGAGTTGCTCAGTAAAGCCCTTCAGTACAGCCAGGAGAAAGACGGCAGCTTCCTCACTGGGTGAAATATTACCCACGGTACCCCTGGGGTGACCGATTTGTTGTTTGTTTACACAGGAAGTAGAAAGCCAGGGTTAAGTCATGTGACCCTCTCTTAAATCCTTTTGTTTTTGTTGTCCCCCCCAAGCCCCAACCATCCCTCTCTTTATCCATTCTCATGGGTCATGAGTCATAATCAGAGGCAGAATATTAATATTGCCATAATAGTCTAGCGTAGTCTAAAAAAGGAGAAGATATTAGACTAGAAATACACTGATATCTTCTAAGTGTGGAGTCAGGGAGAGAGGGATTGGGGTAGGGTGGTGAGGGGAGGGGCGAGGGGGTGGGGAGACTTTGGGGGTAAAGGAATGTGTTGTTCAGCCCCCCGCACCCTGCCCCAGCCACACGGCTGCTTTATTTGGAAGAGAAGCCCCCCCCCCTGCATGCCCCCTTCCGCCCTTTGACACCCCCCGCATCCCCAGTGCCACCCAGCCGGCAGCACGCCCGTCTTCTTAAGAGGAGGGGGCAGCGTTAGTCTTGTCGTCGCGGGTGACGGGGATGCTGCGGTCGCCACGGCCGAGGTCACCACCGCCACCGGTGACCTTTGGGCCACAAAGGGTCAGGAGGCCGTCGGTGGACAGTGTGCAGGAGATAGCCGATTGGTCCACGCTGGAGGGGAGGCGGTAACGGCGGTGGAACTCACGTGCGATGTAACCGTGGTCGTCCTGGAGACAAGAGAGAGACAAATGAGGATGAGAGTAACGATGTAGTGTCCACGTTCAACACTTTATGATGGACGTTTTTTATGGTGCTTTTTAAATCATTATCCCTTCACACTGTCAGACACAGGCCTAACCATAGGAATTCAGCACTCTGGGAAAAAAACATGTGCGGCTGCTGGGAATGACGCAGAAAGGACGTGAGAGAAAGCAAAACGTTCCTTAGTTACAACGGCTCCCCCACTCAGCCTGTCCCTGGAGGCCACTAACATCCAGAATGAAAATAAATGATGAGAGAGGAGAGAGAGAGAGAGAGAGAAGAAAGAGAGAGAAGAGAGAGAAAGAGAGAGATAAGTAGCATATTGTAATCTAATTTAATGACTCTTAACTCTTACAAAGGAAAACTCAAAACATTGTGGGTCACGTTCACCTCTATGACTAACATACATCACATTTGTTCTGTGTCACCGTGTGGCCCCAGAAAATGAAATGATCCCAAACAATGTGTCCCATTGTTTATGTAGGAATCCCTATCATTGGAGATGTTTTTCCCTGCAAAGTGTGTCAGTGTGTATAGTTTCATCTGAGGACACGTAACTGCTTGGTTGTTGGACTTCATCCTGGCTGAACATTGGCCTAGAAAAGGGTTGAATTGAATTCGTATGAGGGGCAATGCGCGTAAGCCGACCAATTCCCAGAGTTAACAAAACAAGGCTGTGGGTGTGCTCGACACACATTAATTAGGTTGAGAAATTCTCCTCTGACTCAAAATGTTGAATCTAATAACACATCTTGTTAGCATCTCTTTGAGGATGTGGCTGGTTAAAGCTGGTTGTTGTAGCAGTGGCTCTGTCTAGGTAGCTGGAAGGAGCAACCTGCCTAAGGATGAATGCACTGACCTGGAAAGCACAGTGATGACAGTATCTGGTGCGCTTATTGCTTCAACTACTGCCACAGGGTGTTTCCATGTGACAGGCGTGCAGGCACTCACACTATACATGTACAGTATAGACAGTATGTCACAGGAGGTTGGTAATTGTGGAGGATGGGTTCGTGGTAATGACAGGAGTGGAATCAGTGGAATGGTATCAAATACATCAAACACATGGTTTCCATGGTGTTGATTCCATTCTATTGGCTCAGTTCCAGACATTATTATGATCCGTCCTCCCGTCAGCAGCCCCCACTGATATATATGTGCACAAGTCAGAAACCAGGCGTTGGTGTTCCAAGCCATAGTAGAGGGATTGTGTTTGAACTCAGGAGTGGGTGTACTACCACAAGTCACAGTGGTAGTTTTGAACTAGCTCAGCCTGTCCGTCCAGAGAGATTAGGGTGTGTGCTGCTTAGATGGGATGGAATCTTAACCCATCCAACCAGGTGGTCACCCGATGGTGGGAGGTCTCACCTGTCTCTCTCCATGCTTTCCCTGGATCTCCACATAGTCATCAGTCACCTTTACGTTGAGTTCATCAGGAGAGAAGTGCTTCACATCCATGAAGACCGAGAACTTGTCCCTGTCGGACCTCACCTGGAGAGATAGAGGGAAAGGGGTTGAAGGTTAAAGGTCACGGGTGGCGGGAACCTGGTAACCACAGTGATGCTCATGTATTTTTTCCCCCATATCAGTTCAGTTCTATATGTTGTCATGGAGTCATATCTCAGAGAGATATGAAGAAGAAGATCCATTTCTGAAGTGAGTATAGGAGCTGCAAAACAAAATGTGTGTCACTAGTCACCAAAACACTACATGTTGTTTGGACATCGGAATTCTGATATCCTGGCATATTACCCACGTTGAAATGCAGTTTGAGCTAGTAACGGAATGAGTCCGTATATTATGGGCAGGACAGAGCATGGTTTAGACTTGGTTTAGACTTGGTTTAGACTTGGTTTAGACTTGGTTGATAACACTGCAGCAGTCTCTGAGCTCTTCCCTGCTGAGAATCAAGATTAGTGCATTCCATTTGCAGCTCATTTTCAACATACTTGCAATAGTCTTGCAAACTGCAAAATGCACTTCTGATCGTTGTTTACAGCTCCAGTAGTAGGAGTATTTGACCTCTGTTCTCTGTACTCTCTTATGACAATCAGCAACATCTACTACAGCGGTATAGGATAGCAGGATGTCGTAGCCATTCAATAACAGATATGGCTAGCGCTACTGCTGTCATAGCCATTCAATAACAGATATGGCTAGTGCTACTGCTGTCATAGCCATTCAATAAGAGATATGGCTAGTGCTACTGCTGTCATAGCCATTCAATAAGAGATATGGCTAGTGCTACTGCTGTCATAGCCATTCAATAAGAGATATGGCTAGTGCTACTGCTGTCATAGCCATTCAATAAGAGATATGGCTAGTGCTACTGCTGTCATAGCCATTCAATAAGAGATCTGGCTAGTGCTACTGCTGTCATAGCCATTCAATAACAGATCTGGCTAGTGCTACTGCTGTCATAGCCATTCAATAACAGATCTGGCTAGTGCTACTGCTGTCATAGCCATTCAATAAGAGATATGGCTAGTGCTACTGCTGTCATAGCCATTCAATAACAGATCTGGCTAGTGCTACTGCTGTCATAGCCATTCAATAACAGATCTGGCTAGCGCTACTGCTGTCATAGCCATTCAATAACAGATCTGGCTAGTGCTACTGGTTCTCTCTGATTTAGTATAGCGACTTCCCCAGGGTCATGTACTTGTCTCCCCCACTCAGCTTTCTCTTCTCTATAACTGTTACATCTCCCTGTATTAGTAATGAATTCAGTGAAGGCCTCCTAGATTAAATACATTGAGTTTCTCTGTGAAAGATATGTACACATAGACCACCTTAGGGCCCATTACAGTACGAGTCAAATCTGTCCAATCTCAGTCCATTTTGTGAATCCTATTTTTTATAGGAAAACAGCATACTGTTCAACCAATGAAACTGTAGAGGATGTAACCAATGCATCATGGCACTAATAACTCGGCTTCAATTGATTCATTTTACCCTTATTTTACCAGGTCTGTTGACTGAGACAACATTCTCATTTACAGCAACGACCTGGGGATGATTTGATTCCCCCAAGGACACACAAGCTCTCTCTGTTAGCCAGGACAACATCTTCTGTCTATGAAGTATTACATCTTTCCCCATCAAACACTGACAACCAAGTCTGCTTTCTATCCATAAAGATAGACAACAAGAAACATGCAAATCATACATTTGGGTAGTTTGAACTAAACTAAAGGGACTACAGATTTAGAGTGATGGTGAATGAATAGGTCTTAGTGGATCCTATTCTTCCCCAGAGGACGGAGCAGCTTAGCCTGGTAATCCAGACTGAACACTTCCAATGCTGAGCACAGTGATCAATCAGTCAGGTTGAACAGGTTAGTTGTTACCTCAGACATGCCAGAGTTGGTGGAGTCCAGGAAGTTGCGGAACAGCGACTGTCTGTAGTAGGGGCTGATGGTGGAGGCAGCGTAGGGGAACAGGTCATAGTCGAACATGCCCTCCCCGAAAAACTGGTCAAAGAGACGAGCGGGATACATGGAGCCCATGGCACGTCTGAACCAGGGATGCTGGATGGCAATATCCATACTAGCGTAGGTTAGGTTTTAGCTCGACGGGACAAACTCAATACAGACGGTTTCCTGCTGCTCTGCTTTAGCTCGACTCGCTAGTGCCTGTGTTCTGTTAGGAGTAGAGAGAGAGAGGCGTGAGGGAGGACTAGAGGTAGTAGTAGCAGTACTAGTAGAGAGGAGTAGGGGTCCCAAGTGGTGCGTGTCCTCTCCTTTGCAGCCGCCCCCTCTTTATATACCTGTGGGGCAGAAAAGAGGGGCTTTAGTGCGGATCTCTGTGGAATGGCATTATCTCATGGTGGGACGGGCTCAGTCAGCAGAATCGGTGGGTGGAGTGCCCGCTGGCCCATCCAGCTACAGCCTGGCCCTCGTAACGTGGCGGGACCTGTGCCAGCGCCAACCGGACGACAAGGCTCTGACAAAACAAGCCTGTGGAGAGGGTGAGGAAGAGGGTGAGGAAAAGGGGGAGACGGAGAGAGAATCAGGAGGTCAGGGGTGAAAAGAAATGGATTGGTGGCACCTTAATATGGGAGTACTGGCTCATAGTAATCGCTGGAAAGAATAAATAGAATGGTATTGAACAAATCAAAAACATGGTTTATCATGAGCCGTCCTGCCCTCAGCAGCCTCCTGTGGTTGGTGGGGTTTCTGACACTGGATACGGGGGATGGGAATTAAATCTGTCTGGGTGTGGAGCACCGACATGCTCATCCTCCCTCTCTGTCTTTCACACACACACACACACGCACGCACACACGCACACACACACACACACACACACACATACACACACACTATTGTTCTGGTACTTTGTTGGGATGAAGAGCAGACTTCAGTCACAATACAGTCTGGGGGTGGCTGTGTGAGGGCGTGGAGAGGTCAACATCACAACAACAGCGGTCAAACATTGTGAGGATGGTTATTTGTCTGATTGACCAATATGGAATGTAAAGTAGAGGGGAAACAGCAGGGAAACAGCATGGGAAACAGCAGAGAAAACAGCAGGGGAAACAGCAGCGAAACAGCTGGGGAAACAGCAGGGAAACAGCAAGGGAAACAGCAAAGAAAACAGCAGGGGAAACAGTAGGGAAACAGCAGGGAAACAACAGAGAAAACAGCAGGGAAACAGCAGGGGAACAGCAGGGAAACAGCAGAGGAAACAGCAGGGGAAACAGTAGGGAAACAGCAGGGAAACAGCAGGGAAACAACAGAGAAAACAGCAGGGAAACAGCAGGGGAACAGCAGGGAAACAGCAGAGGAAACAGCAGGGGAAACAGCAGTATCTGAAGTTTGCTAGAGAGCATTTGGATGATCCAGAAGAAGATTGGGAGAATGTCATATGGTCAGATGAAACCAAAATATAACTTTTTGGTAAAAATTCAACTTGTAGTGTTTGGAGGACAAAGAATGCTGAGTTGCATCCAAAGAACACCATACCTACTGTGAAGCATGGGGGTGGAAACATCATGCTTTGGGGCTGTTTTTCTGCAAAGGGACCAGGACGACTGATCCGTGTAAAGGAAAGAATGAATGGGGCCATGTATCGTGAGATTTTGAGTGAAAACCTCCTTCCATCAGCAAGGGCATTGAAGATGAAACGTGGCTGGGTCTTTCAGCATGACAATGATCCCAAACACACTGCCCGGGCAACGAAGGAGTGGCTTCGTAAGAAGCATTTCAAGGTCCTGGAGTGGCCTAGCCAGTCTCCAGATCTCAACCCCATAGAAAATCTTTGGAGGGAGTTGAAAGTCTGTGTTGCCCAGCAACAGCCCCAAAACATCACTGCTCTAGAGGAGATCTGCATGGAGGAATGGGCCAAAATACCAGCAACAGTGTGTGAAAACCTTGTGAAGATTTCCAGAAAACGTTTGACCTCTGTCATTGCCAACAAAGGGTATATAACAAAGTATTGAGATAAACTTTTGTTATTGACCAAATACTTATTTTCCACCATAATTTGCAAATAAATTCATTAAAAATCCTACAATGTGATTTTCTGGATTTTTTTCTCTCATTTTGTCTGTCATAGTTGAAGTGTACCTATGATGAAAATTATAGGTATCTTTTTAAGTGGGAGAACTTGCACAATTGGTGGCTGACTAAATACTTTTTTGCCCCACTGTATGTGTGTGTGTGTGTGTGTGTGTGTGTGTGTGTGTGTGTGTGTGTGTGTGTGTGTGTGTGTGTGTGTGTGTGTGTGTGTGTGTGTGTGTGTGTGTGTGTGTGTGTGTGTGTGTGTGTCTGTATCATTGTGTTTGTGTGAAGTAGCGTGCAAAATTGTTTCTAAAGCAACCGTGTGTGTGTGTCTGAACCAGTGTGTGTGTGTCTGAACCTGTGTGTGTGTGTCTGAACCTGTGTGTGTGTGTGTGTCTGAACCATTGTGTGTGTTTGTGTCTGAACAATTGTGTGTGTGTGTCTGAACCAGTGTGTGTGTATTAAAGCCTAAGAACTCAGAGAGAGGAGCTATGCACCCAAACAGACCCCTCCACGCCCACTGCACCCACCCCCAGTTCCCATGGCTCTGATCCCTCTCCCGGTGACTTCCCTCCGGGCCTCGCCCCCTGCTGTATTAACCTAATCCCGCTGGGCTTTCACCCGGTCCAGCACAGAGGCTTACACAAAGCACCGGTCAGGCCCTTTTTCCAGCCCACAGACGCACCCGCCAAGACCAACCGGCCTCGGCCAGGGCTGAGCGCCTAGGGGACGTTGTGGGGCTGGATGGAGGCCAGAGGGGGATGGGGGAGAGGATAGGGGTGCCGGACGTAGCGGGGGTTGGGCCTTGTTACAGCCCTGTCAGCAGGTTCAGGGGCAGAGAGGGTTTTATCAATGAGCCAGACAATAGAAGCCCTGGTCTGTGTATATCCTACAGTACGCTAGACAGGTCAGGCTATTCATCGTCAGCTCTGGTTGGAACAGCGGTGTGTAACCTAACCTGGGGCTAACCAGAGGCTAACCTGGGGCTAACCTGGGGCTAACCTGGGGCTAACCTGAGGCTAACCTGAGGCTAACCTGGGGCTAACCTGGGGCTAACCTGAGGCTAACCTGGGGCTAACCTGAGGCTAACCTGGGGCTAACCTGAGGCTAACCTGAGGGTGTTGGGGATATTGATTTGTGTACTGGAATGTTGAGGGAGCTAGCACAGAAGCATTTCACTGCACCTTTTATACATGCCGACTGTGTACGTTACCATTACAGTCTGATTTGTATTCCTTCCTTTAGGTGATCACAAAATAATAGTGAGTAGGGAAATAGGACAGCAAGGAAATGTGGTAGACAAGGTTTGAATCCAGGTCTCCTGTGCACAACAAGACTGTTTTAGCACACTGAGCTAAATTGGGGGGTTTTGGACCCCCTAGTTGTACAGTAGCTAGAATACTTCCGGAATTGACTAGTTTAGGCATTAATAAGTCACTGTTATTCAAAACTCAATGAGCGGTCTTTATTTCAATGGTTGAAATGATCAATGAGCTTATATGTTCCATTGCTATTTTAAGTGTGATTTGGATTGGTCATAATGTGTTAACATGTAATAACTAAACAGCTTGCTGTTTGCATGGTTGAAGGACATTTCTAGCCTACAAGACTGACAATTATGCGAGGACTCACTATGCCTGGTACGGCAACTGCTCCGCCCTCAACCGTAAGGCTCTCCAGAGGGTGGTGAGGTCTGCACAACGCATCACCGGGGTCAAACTACCTGCCCTCCAGGACACCTACACCACCCGATGTCACAGGAAGGCCATAAAGATCATCAAGGACATCAACCACCCGAGCCACTGCCTGTTCACCCCGCTATCATCCAGAAGGCGAGGTCAGTACAGGTGCATCAAAGCTGGGACCGAGAGACTGAAAAACAGCTTCTATCTCAAGGCCATCAGACTGTTAAACAGCCACCACTAACATTGAGTGGCTGCTGCCAACACACTGACACTGACTCAACTCCAGCCACTTTAATAATGGGAATTGATGGGAAATGATGTAAATATATCACTAGCCACTTTAAACAATGCTACCTTATATAATGTTACTTACCCTACATTATTCATCTCATATGCATACGTATATACTGTACTCTATATCATCGACTGTATCCTTATGTAATACATGTATCACTAGCCACTTTAAACTATGCCACTTTGTTTACATACTCATCTCATTTGTACATACTGTACTCGATACCATCTACTGTATCTTGCCTATGCTGCTCTGTACCATCACTCATTCATATATCCTTATGTACATATTCTTTATCCCCTTACACTGTGTACAAGACAGTAGTTTTGGAATTGTTAGTTAGATTACTTGTTGGTTATTACTGCATTGTCGGAACTAGAAGCACAAGCATTTCGCTACACTCGCATTAACATCTGCTAACCATGTGTATGTGACAAATAAAATTTGATTTGATTTGATCCATGTTATCAATATTATGGTTTTAACCATGTTTGGATGATACAGAGCCCTCAAACTCAACTCTGGACCACAAAGCCAGTTTCACTGCATTGTTTCATTGTTTCCCTCTAATGAGGGACTGATTTAGACCGGGGACACCAGGTGTGTGCAATTAATTCCCAGGTAGAACAGAAAACCTGCAGGCTCTGGACCTCGTAGGGTAAGAGTTGGATACCCCTGGTAGAGTGTCAGTTGAACTAAGCTCATGGGGCATTTATAAGTTGTATTCAAGAAATGTAATTAATTAAAAGTCCAAAAATGGATGTACCCTTTAAAACCCTAAACAGTACCTTAAATAATTAAATTGTTGCAAGCCCAAGCAGACTCGAGAGCAGTCATACATAGAATGTTAGACCAACCAAATCTATGCTCTTTCACTGCCGCCTAGTGGTAGGGTGGTGTAACTGCTGATACTGTTATTCATATGCACAGCTCGGCTACACATTTTATCACAGAAGGTTCAGTTGTTTAGCTATCGAGAAGAGATGTCCAGAGAATTCGGCCACGCAGCCACTTTGTACATTCTAAACAGGTAATGGCTTAGGGTCTGGGCGAACCCAGAGTCTCTGACTCTGTCTCTGATGGCACAGCTGGCGCTGCACTTTACACATTCTACACACAAACAAAATGATAGCATAGCAAATATAAATTCAGAGATGTTTTAACAACTTTATTTTTCATAAGATTATAATGTGATTTTATAGCACACAAATCCCGATAGGACTTTTTACTCTGATACATCCAAAGTGAAAAGCATAAACAACCGTACAAATACATTGTTGGCACACCAAATTAACTCTGACTTTGTATTATACTGGCATATCAATCATTCTATTTCATATGATCTTGTCAAAAAGGCTATTTTGGTACTTACTAGCTAGACATATTTTTTAAAAAATGATATTTTGGTAGTTACTAGATAGACATATTTGACCATTCCAGAACAAAACCTCAGATTTTTCATCGTTGAAGAGTACGGTACATTTAATATGTTCTACATCTGCATTGCTTGCTCTTTGAGTTTTCTGTATAAGGCCTTTGTGACATCTGCAGATATAAAAAGAGCTTTATAAATACATTAGATTGACTGAAAAAGTCTGCCCTCATTACGGTAAATCACTCTGGATAGGAGCGTCTGCTAAATAACTCATTACTGTAAATCACTCTGGATAGGAGCGTCTGCTAAATAACTTGAATGTAAATCGCGAACATTCTGATGCCCTTGTAGGGTAAGAGCTGTTTGAAAAGACCGCCTGAAATCACAGCCTGTTTTGGTGCGACAGCATATAAACACAGAAAAAAACACTCTGAAAATTCTGTTTTTCCTGTGTTTAATATCATACAGCTGATGAAACTGACACTGACAGTGTTATTTCCTGATAGTTGCTGGTTGAAAATGCAATCTACACAGGGCCTTCTAATCAGCAGGTTTGTATGGGCGGGAGGTTAGACTTTCCATTGTGACATCATGCGATACATTTTTTTTAATAGACCAACAGCAAAATGTTCCATACCTCTCTTCCCAATAACAGCTAGTTTTGAGTTTTCCCCTCCCCACTCAGACCACACCCAAACTGTCCTAGCTAAAGTCTTGCTTGAGAAATTGCTCTTTGCTAAGAAACTACTTGTTTTAATTGAATACAATAACAGTAAAATACTTATTTGTTACCCAGAAATGAGTGATATCCAGATAAAAACAGATGCATTGGACCTTTAAAAAACACATCAACATACAGGTCTGTTTCCCAAACCTGTTGTAATTGTGCAGTGTTGTGTCATTATGCATAGCGTTGAAATGCGTTGATTGATGTTTTCACAATTAAAACCATTTTTTTTCTTCAGTAAAGATTGGTTTCACAATTATTGGTTCAGTACATGGGATGGGGCACAGTCTGATCATTTAAATACCCATCACAAAGCAACATGGGAAATCCCTCTGTAGGCAGTGTCTACATTCTATGATCAAGATCGCAAAATATAGCAAAGATTTAAGACTTTCATATGAATGCATTGCGCTTGCAACGCTAGGGTTGTGGGTTGGATTCCCACGGGGGACCAGTATGAAAATGGGTTGTGGGTTGGATTCCCACGGGGGACCAGTATGAAAATGGGTTGTGGGTTGGATTCCCACAGGGGACCAGTTGGGGGGGATACAGTATGAAAATGGGTTGTGGGTTGGATTCCCACGGGGGACCAGTATGAAAATGGGTTGTGGGTTGGATTCCCACGGGGGACCAGTTGGGGGGGAACAGTATGAAAATGTATGTCCTCACTATCTGTAGGTCGCTCTGGATAAGAGCATCTGCTAAATGACTCACATGTCATATGAGAAAGCAGCAACAACAGTTTGTCCACCAATCAAGTTCATACGACCTCATATTATTTATATTGTCGTTAATATCACAGTGTGTTTGTGTATGGCTGTGGGGCTGTAGGTGTAATTAACGTGTTCCATGTGTGTGTGTGTGTACACAAGGTGTTTGTGCGCACATGACCCAGCCGTCACGGGGACACGGTCACAGGTCACTGCACTCAGAGAAGGACCTCTCCCTCTTCTCCCTGGCCGTGACAAAGTTGAGCAGGTCGATGGCCGTCACCACACCAAACACCATCTGCTTCAGGCTGGGGGAGCCGTCCGTCAAGTCTGAGAGTAGGAGAGAGGGAAGGATAGAGAGGGTGGCATTAGCTCCCTCTTACAGCCATCATTGGACGAGGGGAGGGTGAGGTTATGGTTGGTTGCAGGCCCAAATCAATGTTGGGAACAAACAACTGAGGACTTTGAGACTGGCACATACAGTGCATTTGTAAAGTACTCAGACCCCTTGACTTTTCCCACATTTTGTTACGTTACAGCCTTATTCTAAAATGTATTAAATAGTTTTATCCCGCCTCATCAATCTACACACAATACCCCCTAATGACAAAGCAAAAACAGTGTTTTTAGAAATGTTATTATTTTAAATCACATTTGCATAAATATTCAGACCCTTTACTCAGTACTTTGTTGAAGCACCTTTGGCAGTGATTACAGCCTTGAGTCTTCTTGGGTATGAGGCTACAAGCTTGGCACACCTGTATTTGGGGTGTTTCTCCCATTCTTCTCTACAGATCATCTCAAGCTCTGTCAGGTTGGATGGGGAGCATCGCTGCACAGCTATTTTCAGGTCTCTCCAGAGATGTTCAATCGGGTTCAAGTCCGGGCTCTGGCTGGGCCACTTGAGGACATTCAGAAACTTGTCCCGAAGCCACTCCTGCGTTGTCTTGGCTGTGTGCTTAGGGTCGTTGTCCTGTTGGAAGGTGAACCTTCGCCCCAGTCCGAGGTCCTGAATGCTCTGGAGCAGGTTTTCATCAAGGATCTCTGTACCTTTCCCTCGATCCCAGTCCCTGCGCTGAAAAACATCCCCATAGTATGATGCTGCCACCACCATGCTTCACCTTAGGGATGGTGCCAGGTTTCCTCCAGACGTGACACTTGGCATTCAGGCCAAAGAGTTCAACCTTGGTTTCATCAGACCAGAGAATCTTGTTTAGATGCCTTTTGGCAAACTCCAAGCGGGCTGTCACGTGCCTTTTACTGAAGAGTGGCTTCCTTCTGGCCACTCTACCATAAAGGCCTGATTGATGGAGGGCTGCAGAGATGGTTGTCCTCTCCCATCTCCACAGAGGAACTATGGAGCTCTGTCAGATTGACCATCGGGTTCTTGGTTATCTCCCTGGCAAGGCTCAATTTAGCTGTGCGGCCAGCTCTAGTTAGAGTCTTGGTGGTTCCAAACTTCTTCCATTTAAGAATGATGCAGACATTTTTTGGTCACCTTACCCAGACCTGTGCCTTGACACAATCCTGTCTCGGAGTTCTACGGACAATTCCTTCGACCTCATGGCTTGGTTTTTGCTCTGATGTGCACTGTCAATTCTGGCACCTTACGTAGAGACAGGTGTGTGTCATTCCAAATCATGTGGACTCCAATCAAGTTGTAGAACATCTCAAGGATGATCAATGGAAACAGCAAGGACCTGAGCTCAATTTCGAGTCTCATAGCAAAAATTCGGAATACCTACGTAAATAAGCTATTTTATTGTTTGTTATAAATGTGCTAAAATTTCTTGAAACCAGTTTTCAGTTTGTCATTAGTGTGTAGATTGATGAGACTTTTTATTTATTTAATCCATTTTAGAATAAGGTTGTAACGTAACAAAATGTGGAAAAACTCAAGAGGTCAGAATACTTTCCAAATGCGCTGTATACCAGTCACATGCACACAGCAGACATTAAACCAGACTGGTTTAAATGGGTTCAGACCAGCCACCTTAGCACCTTGTTACTGCCCTCAAAAAAAGGTCAACGAACCTTCACTCCTCTTATCGCAACATGTTCACCATTATAGCAGGCAGAAAGACTTACATTGGATCTGTTCGTGTACCACCAGGGCAAAGTGGTCCGTCTCCAAGATACGAGAGAGTTTCCCCAGGTTATCAGTCAGACGGATCTGAGAATAGGATGAGACGTGAGGTTATCAGTCAGACGGATCTGAGAATAGGATGAGACGTGAGGTTATCAGTCAGACGGATCTGAGAATAGGATGAGACGTGAGGTTATCAGTCAAACGGATCTGAGAATAGGATGAGACGTGAGGTTATCAGTCAGACGGATCTGAGAATAGGATGAGACGTGAGGTTATCAGTCAAACGGATCTGAGAATAGGATGAGACGTGAGGTTATCAGTCAAACGGATCTGAGAATAGGATGAGACGTGAGGTTATCAAACAGATCTGAGAATAGGATGAGACGTGAGATTATCAGTCAGACGGATCTGAGAATAGGATGAGACGTGAGGTTATCAGTCAAACGGATCTGAGAATAGGATGAGACGTGAGGTTATCAGTCAGACGGATCTGAGAATAGGATGAGACGTGAGGTTATCAGTCAAACGGATCTGAGAATAGGATGAGACGTGAGGTTATCAGTCAGACGGATCTGAGAATAGGATGAGACGTGAGGTTATCAGTCAAACGGATCTGAGAATAGGATGAGACGTGAGATTATCAGTCAGACGTAAGATAGGGAGGACCGTTTCATCATATAAACAAACATGGGTGATTTCAGTGTGTGTGAGACCTATTTGCACTACTTACAGAAAAAGTGTGCCTGCAAACACGTGTGTGTGTGTGTGTGTGTGTGTGTGTGTGTGTGTGTGTGACTGACCTGTTTGAACTGGGTGTAGATCACCTTGATGACTGGGTCTGAGGGTTTGATCTTCCCAGCCAGCACAGAGGCCAGCATGTTCCCCAAAGTAACCATTCCTAGGACCAGCCTACACACACACACACACACAGTTATTTTAGCAGCAGAACAACACTAACCCCATGGATAATGTCACCAGAACAGTTGAATGACCTGAATCAGATGGTCAATGTCCACAGGTGAAACATGGGTTAACAACATTTACAAATCAACAATACTCATGAATTTAATTCCAGGGTTATTTCAATGGAAGATATTTTCAGATTCTCTACAACCATTTAATTTCTTCACCGTGAACTAGTAAGCGACACAAAGATAATGGATATGTCCAAAATGGCACCCTATTCCCTACATGGTCAACATTAGTGCCCTATGAAGGGAATAGGGTGCCATTTGGGAAACGTCCTCTGGTTAATGAAAGAGGCAGGAGATGAGACAGTGGAGGAGGACACCCACCCAGCCTCGTCCACTACAGGGGCCTGGTCAAAGCCGTTCTCCTTCAGGATCTTGATGGTCTTCTGACAGCTGACCGTGGGCAGGACGGTCAGAGGGGCAGAGAGGTTCAACCCCTGCAGCTTCAGGTTCCACCACCTGGGGAGGGAGGGAGAGAGAGAGAGAAATAGAGGGAGGGAGAGAGAGAGAAATAGAGGGAGGGAGAGAGAGAGAGAAATAGAGGGAGGGAGAGAGAGAGAAATAGAGGGAGGGAGAGAGAAATAGAGGGAGGGAGAGAGAGAGAGAGAGAGAAATAGATGGAGGGAGAGAGAGAGAGACATAGACAACCAATTAAATAAATAAAAACAAAATACAACCTTTAAAAGGCATAATATACAGAAATCACCCCACAATTGCCTGGGTGCTAAAACTCTACAATTTACACCTGAGACTGACACAGACCCAGCAGGATTTATTCAGAGACACAGACCCACCAGGGTTTATTCAGAGACACAGACCCAGCGGGGTTTATTCAGAGACACAGACCCACCAGGGTTTATTCAGAGACACAGACCCAGCGGGGTTTATTCAGAGACACAGACCCAGCAGGGTTTATTCAGAGACACAGACCCAGCAGGGTTTGGTCAGAGACACAGACCCAGCGGGGTTTGTTCAGAGACACAGACCCAGCAGGGTTTATTCAGAGACACAGACCCAGCAGGGTTTATTCAGAGACACAGACCCAGCAGGGTTTATTCAGAGACACAGACCCAGCAGGGTTTATTCAGAGACACAGACCCAGCAGGGTTTGTTTAGAGACACAGACCCAGGGGGGTTTGTTTAGACCCACCAGGGTTTATTCAGAGACACAGACCCAGGGGGGTTTGTTTAGACCTACCAGGGTTTGTTCAGAGACACAGACCCAGGGGGGTTTGTTTAGACCTACCAGGGTTTGTTCAGAGACACAGACCCAGGGGGGTTTGTTTAGACCTACCAGGGTTTGTTTAGACCCACCAGGGTTTGTTCAGAGACACAGACCCAGCGGGGTTTGTTCAGACCTACCAGGGTTTGTTTACCATGATGTCTGACTCCTTCAGGAAGCCTTTCTGGAACATCCACTTGTCACTCAGGAACTTGGTCCTGAAAAAAAGAGAAGAGTCGTTGTTGGTTACTTCATCCACTAGGAACAGCTGTTAATGGTTCAGATTAAAGAGAAGGGTTGTTAGTTACTTCATCCACTAGGAACAGCTGTTAAAGGTTCAGATTAAAGAGAAGGGTTGTTAGTTACTTCATCCACTAGGAACAGCTGTTGATGGTTCAGATTAAAGAGAATGGGTTGTTAGTTACTTCATCCACTAGGAACAGCTGTTAATGGTTCAGATTAAAGAGAAGGGTTGTTAGTTACTTCATCCACTAGGAACAGCTGTTGATGGTTCAGATTAAAGAGAAGGGTTGTTAGTTACTTCATCCACTAGGAACAGCTGTTAATGGTTCAGATTAAAGAGAAGGGTTGTTAGTTACTTCATCCACTAGGAACAGCTGTTAAAGGTTCAGATTAAAGAGAAGGGTTGTTAGTTACTTCATCCACTAGGAACAGCTGTTAAAGGTTCAGATTAAAGAGAAGGGTTGTTAGTTACTTCATCCACTAGGAACAGCTGTTAAAGGTTCAGATTAAAGAGAATGGTTGTTAGTTACTTCATCCACTAGGAACAGCTGTTAAAGGTTCAGATTAAAGAGAAGGGTTGTTAGTTACTTCATCCACTAGGAACAGCTGTTAATGGTTCAGATTAAAGAGAAGGGTTGTTAGTTACTTCATCCACTAGGAACAGCTGTTAAAGGTTCAGATTAAAGAGAAGGGTTGTTAGTTACTTCATCCACTAGGAACAGCTGTTGATGGTTCAGATTAAAGAGAATGGGTTGTTAGTTACTTCATCCACTAGGAACAGCTGTTAATGGTTCAGATTAAAGAGAAGGGTTGTTAGTTACTTCATCCACTAGGAACAGCTGTTGATGGTTCAGATTAAAGAGAAGGGTTGTTAGTTACTTCATCCACTAGGAACAGCTGTTAATGGTTCAGATTAAAGAGAAGGGTTGTTAGTTACTTCATCCACTAGGAACAGCTGTTAATGGTTCAGATTAAAGAGAAGGGTCGTTAGTTACTTCATCCACTATGAACAGCTGTTAAAGGTTCAGATTAAAGAGAAGGGTTGTTAGTTACTTCATCCACTAGGAACAGCTGTTAAAGGTTCAGATTAAAGAGAAGGGTTGTTAGTTACTTCATCCACTAGGAACAGCTGTTAAAGGTTCAGATTAAAGAGAATGGTTGTTAGTTACTTCATCCACTAGGAACAGCTGTTAAAGGTTCAGATTAAAGAGAAGGGTTGTTAGTTACTTCATCCACTAGGAACAGCTGTTAATGGTTCAGATTAAAGAGAAGGGTTGTTAGTTACTTCATCCACTAGGAACAGCTGTTAAAGGTTCAGATTAAAGAGAAGGGTTGTTAGTTACTTCATCCACTAGGAACAGCTGTTAATGGTTCAGATTAAAGAGAAGGGTTGTTAGTTACTTCATCCACTAGGAACAGCTGTTAAAGGTTCAGATTAAAGAGAAGGGTTGTTAGTTACTTCATCCACTAGGAACAGCTGTTAATGGTTCAGATTAAAGAGAAGGGTTGTTAGTTACTTCATCCACTAGGAACAGCTGTTAATGGTTCAGATTAAAGAGAAGGGTTGTTAGTTACTTCATCCACTAGGAACAGCTGTTAATGGTTCAGATTAAAGAGAAGGGTTGTTAGTTACTTCATCCACTAGGAACAGCTGTTAAAGGTTCAGATTAAAGAGAAGGGTTGTTAGTTACTTCATCCACTAGGAACAGCTGTTAATGGTTCAGATTAAAGAGAAGGGTTGTTAGTTACTTCATCCACTAGGAACAGCTGTTAAAGGTTCAGATTAAAGAGAAGGGTTGTTAGTTACTTCATCCACTAGGAACAGCTGTTAATGGTTCAGATTAAAGAGAAGGGTTGTTAGTTACTTCATCCACTAGGAACAGCTGTTAAAGGTTCAGATTAAAGAGAAGGGTTGTTGGTTACTTCATCCACTAGGAACAGCTGTTAAAGGTTCAGATTAAAGAGAATGGTTGTTAGTTACTTCATCCACTAGGAACAGCTGTTAATGGTTCAGATTAAAGAGAAGGGTTGTTAGTTACTTCATCCACTAGGAACAGCTGTTAAAGGTTCAGATTAAAGAGAAGGGTTGTTAGTTACTTCATCCACTAGGAACAGCTGTTAATGGTTCAGATTAAAGAGAAGGGTTGTTAGTTACTTCATCCACTAGGAACAGCTGTTAAAGGTTCAGATTAAAGAGAAGGGTTGTTAGTTACTTCATCCACTAGGAACAGCTGTTAAAGGTTCAGATTAAAGAGAAGGGTTGTTAGTTACTTCATCCACTAGGAACAGCTGTTAAAGGTTCAGATTAAAGAGAATGGTTGTTAGTTACTTCATCCACTAGGAACAGCTGTTAAAGGTTCAGATTAAAGAGAAGGGTTGTTAGTTACTTCATCCACTAGGAACAGCTGTTAAAGGTTCAGATTAAAGAGAATGGTTGTTAGTTACTTCATCCACTAGGAACAGCTGTTAAAGGTTCAGATTAAAGAGAAGGGTTGTTAGTTACTTCATCCACTAGGAACAGCTGTTAAAGGTTCAGATTAAAGAGAATGGTTGTTAGTTACTTCATCCACTAGGAACAGCTGTTAATGGTTCAGATTAAAGAGAAGGGTTGTTAGTTACTTCATCCACTAGGAACAGCTGTTAAAGGTTCAGATTAAAGAGGGGATCATGAATCAGTGATTCCCACGAGGCAACAGCTGCAATATTCAGACATGGCCACAAGGGGCCAGGCTAAGCTAAACGCTGACAGATCATTAGATTCACTATAGGACTACAGTATATTATAGTCATAATATAACAGTATATTCTAGACCCCGGTTCCTCACATGTAGTTGCGGATGGAGTCTGGCAGGATGACCACACACCGCTGGCCCTCCTTCAGGTCCTTGGCCACCCTCACCGCCGCTGCCATGGCCGTGCCCGAGCTGCCACCTGGCACAGGGGACAAGAGACGGGCACACTGGTTGGCATGACGACCCGTGGCCAGGTCAACCCACAAATCAGAACATGACAGGTGGTCTTTATTGGAGTGGGAATGTGCAGATATCCCAGCCCCTGGAGAAGTACTGAATGTCTCAGGAACCACCTTCATTTGATGTGCAATACAGATGACCTGCAACACGGCCACAGAGTCACCACTGGTGACAGTGAGATGAAAGACAGAGAAACAGAACGGTGACAAACGTACCACACAGCAAGCCCTCGTCTCTGACCAGCATACGGGACATGTTGAAGGACTCCTCATCGTTGGACTTGTACCAGCTATCCACCACCTACAGGTAGACACACCCTGGTGAGGTAGTGTGTGTGTGTGTGTGTTTATGTGTGTGTGTGTTTGTGTGTGTGTGTGTATATGTGTGTGTGTGTGTGTGTTTGTGTATGTCCATCTGACTCACTGATCGGTCCAGTACAGTGGGGATGAAGTCGTATCCGATGCCCTCCACCTCGTACTGGGTCTTGTCTGTCTTGTTCAGCTCCTCTGGTTCAGCCAGGATGGAGCCTTCAGGGTCCACACCGATGATCTGACCACACACACAGACAGAACCATACCAGACAGAACCACATCAGACCAGACAGAACCACACCAGACAAGACAGAACCACACCAGACCAGACAGAACCACACCAGACAAGACAGAACCACACCAGACAGAACCACACCAGACAAGACAGAACCACATCAGACCAGACAGAACCACATCAGACCAGACAGAACCACACCAGACCAGAACCACACCGAATCACACAAGATCAGACAGAACCACACCGAATCACACAAGATCAGACAGAACCACACCACACAGAACCACACCAGACCAGACAGAAACACACCAGACAAGACCAGACAGAAACACACCAGACAAGACCAGACAGAACCACACCAGACAGAACCACACCAGACAAGACCAGACAAGACCAGACAGAACCACACCAGACAGAACCATACCACACAGAACCACAACAGACAGAACCACACCACGTCAGACACAAGTTAACACCCAGTAAGGACGGCCATAGCCTGTGATCAGAACCAGAACCGTTTCTATTCCGTCCTGTTGAAGTAGTGGATGTGAAGATCCAAGTTGAGACTGATTCTATTTGTATGGATCTTTCCATACTTGAATAGCAATTTCAATTGAACTGTCCACAACCCTAGTCAGAAGCCACCTGGGGATGGGAATTGATTCCAGGTGGACACCCAGAGTTCACTCACCTGGATGTTGGGGCACCTCTCCTTCAGTTTGCGGGCAATGCCAGTGATGGTGCCGCCTGTGCCAGCGCCTGCCACCAGCATGTCCACTTTCCCTGCCAGGTCACAGACGTGGAGGGTGTCAGGTTAGCTCATACAGATCATGAACAGTGTCTCTATGAGGGCTACAAGCCCACACAACTGCTCAGACAATGCTTTGCTGTTGACCAAAACCATGAGTTAAACCTTATTCAAACACACACGCTTGTATAACAGTGATTCTCAGCTAGTGGATGACGACGAGGTTTTGAATGGGTAGCGGGTGTCTGAGTAATAATAAAAAAATAAGTGTTTTTGTTATATATATTTTTTTATGACTTATTCTATGAAAAAAATACTCCAGTCTGAACCTAAACCAGGCAGAAAGTGTATAGAAATAATGAATTTGCATTTCTAAATAACAATCTCTGAACAAATCACAGTATTTTGAGAGAGAGAGAGAATGCCAGCAAGACAAGAGAGAAGGAAAGAGAGAACAAGAGAGGGAGGAATAGAGGGAGGGAGCCGAGAGGAAGTCTGTCTCACCATCACACTGTTCCAGTATCTCCTCTGCTGTGGTGTCATAGTGGGCCAGGGGGTTACTAGGGTTACGGTACTGGTCCAGGATGTGAGAGTTGGGGATCTCGTTCTTCAGACGCCAAGCCACGCCCACGTGAGACTCTGGTGAATCGAAACGAGCGCTGGTGGGAGTACGGACGATCTCTGCGCCCAGGGCTCTCAAAACATCCACCTGGGTGCATGCAGACACACAGACAGGCAGCGTTTTCATGATCATTTGTGCAGACTTAAATCAAATAGGTCCTGTCAAATTCCTGGAGGGGAGATTGATGAGGCAGGCGTACAGCAGTCCTACCTTCTCCATGCTCATCTTCTCAGGCATGACAATGATACAGCGGTAACCCTTCACAGCTGCAGCCAGAGCCAGACCGATACCTGTCACACACACACGGACACACACACGGACACACACACACACAGGGATACACACGGACACATACACACACACACACACACACACACACACACAGGGATGCACACGGACACACACACACACACGGACACATGGGATACACACGGACACACACAATTCAGTGAATCTACCACTAGTGAGACACATTCCTATTCATTTACTGAGACACACACAGTTACCTGTATTGCCTGAGGTGGGCTCTATGATGGTGTCTCCTGGTTTCAGATGTCCTGCCCTCTCTGCATCCTCCACCATACGCAGACTGATCCTATCCTTCACACTGCCGCCCGCGTTGAAGTACTCACACTTGGCCACTGCACAGAGACAAAACAGAACGGTACACACTGGATCACACACACAGATTCAAATGTTTTTAATTCTGAATGTCTGAAAACATCTGATAATGTAACCAGACCTGGGTCAAACATGTTCATCTCATTTAGTTTAGAGTTTGCACTTTTGTAGCTATTCCATTGGTTCCATTGTACCATAAAATGTATGGATCACAAGTGGGGTCATTTTCTGTGCAAAAGTCCTAAGCCAACAATATAATTAAACTGTTATATTCGATACAATATAACTGTCAATAAATCCCAAATGGGATTATGGAGTCAAGCATAAAGAAATCTACAAAGAAGTCAGCTGAACACAGACGCCCCAAAGTAAATCCAAATTCACACGACTTCTTAAGCCAACCAATGAAAAAGGTTTTGACTGCCTGTGTTCTATGTCTGCCTCAACAGAAAGAGACATGAAGGGAAGACAGCCTTGAATACTGTCTGAACAGTATTCTCAGGACTGTCTGCCTCAACAGAAAGAGACGTGGAGGGAAGACAGCCTTGAATACTGTCTGAACGGTATTCTCAGGACTATGTCTGCCTCAACAGAAAGAGACGTGGAGGGGGAAGACAGCCTTGAATACTGTCTGAACAGTATTCTCAGGACTATGTCTGCCTCAACAGAAAGAGACGTGGAGGGGGAAGACAGCCTTGAATACTGTCTGAACGGTATTCTCAGGACTATGTCTGCCTCAACAGAAAGAGACGTGGAGGGGGAAGACAGCCTTGAATACTGTCTGAACAGTATTCTCAGGACTGTCTGCCTCAACAGAAAGAGACATGAAGGGAAGACAGCCTTGAATACTGTCTGAACAGTATTCTCAGGACTGTCTGCCTCAACAGAAAGAGACATGAAGGGAAGACAGCCTTGAATACTGTCTGAACGGTATTCTCAGGACTATGTCTGCCTCAACAGAAAGAGACGTGGAGGGGGAAGACAGCCTTGAATACTGTCTGAACAGTATTCTCAGGACTATGTCTGACTGGCAGATAATGCAAGATTCAGGGATAGGTTTTATCATGGAGGCACAAATAAATTGGTAACTCTCCGTGAGAAAAGTGCACAAACAAGGCTGAAACATTGAGTGGGAAACATTTGCACCCATGTAGCAAGTTAAGGTTCATTCATCTCAAAAGGGTTCTGAGAAAAGACTCCCTGATAAACTCACAGACTTCACACTTGAGGCCGAAGGTCTTGGGGATCTTGTTCATGCGCACCAGCGGGGTGTCACCGATCCTCCGGAGGATGTTGGTGAGGATTTTAGGAGCTTTGGTCCTGGAAGAGGGGAATTTATGATGTCACTGACTAACTCGACGTTGATGAATGATCAACGCTCATTCCACATTGACATGAATCTGACTAAAAGATGGATAATGGAATAAAGTGGAAATGAGTAGAGGAGGAGACGGGTGGAAGGAATAACATAAAAGGTTACCAGTCTTACTGTTGAGGGTCACCAGTCTTACTGTTGAGGGTTAGTAGTTTTACTGTTGAGGGTTACCAGTCTTACTGTTGAGGGTTACCAGTCTTACTGTTGAGGGTTACCAGTCTTACTGTTGAGGGTTACGGTTAGGGTGACCAGTCTTACTGCTGAGGGTCACCAGTCTTACTGTTGACGGTTACCATTGTTCCGGTTGAGGGTTACGGTTAGGGTGACCAGTCTTACTGTTGAGGGTCACCAGTCTTACTGTTGAGGGTTAGTAGTTTTACTGTTGAGGGTTACCAGTCTTACTGTTGAGGGTTACCAGTCTTACTGTTGAGGGTTACCAGTCTTACTGTTGAGGGTTACCAGTCTTACTGTTGAGGGTCACCAGTCTTACTGTTGAGGGTTAGTAGTTTTACTGTTGAGGGTTACCAGTCTTACTGTTGAGGGTTACCAGTCTTACTGTTGAGGGTTACCAGTCTTACTGTTGAGGGTTACCAGTCTTACTGTTGAGGGTTACCATTGTTACGGTTGAGGGTTACCATTGTTACGGTTGAGGGTTACCATTGTTACTGTTGAGGGTTACGGTTAGGGTGACCAGTCTTACTGTTGAGGGTTATGGTTAGGGTGACCAGTCTTACTGTTGAGGGTTATGGTTAGGGTGACCAGTCTTACTGTTGAGGATGGGTGTGGGGGGAGTCGGCGTGGTTGCCCCCCAGTCTCCAGGTGCACCGGCTAGGAAGGTCGGGACGGATCCACTTCCTCTCCCCCACCGCCTGGATGGTTCCAGTCACGTCCTCCACCTCTAGCTTGTCTCTGACGCCCCCCTTGGTTGGGAGTTGTAACAGCCCTTCCTGGATCTTGGAGGATCCGTTGGCGTCCCCATTGCCGTTGGTGACGCGTAGCCTGGCAGCGTGCGGGCACACAGGGCCCAGGACGCTGCTGTCTTTAAGGGAGGGGACCGCAGGCATGTCTCACCTAGGAAGTTAAATGGCACATGGGCTAGTAAATGGCACGTAGCCTCTGTCCTGCTCGTAAGCACAGATCTAGGATCATATTCCCCTGACCCCAGTCCTAATTGTAACCGTTAGCTGGACAATAAGTGATCTGACCATGTATCAGTGGTTTGGGGCTATTTAAGAGTCCAACGTCCAGACAATGTTTCAACACCACCTAGCGGTCTGAGGGACAGGAGCAGCAGAAGGCCTCTTCAGAATATTTGAGGGAATCGAGGAGCTGCTGCTGTTGTCTGTCTCATACTATACACACTGCTGGACAGACTGACGACTTCAAACTAATTACAGCCAGGAAGCCAATAAGAACATTCCTGACAAAAATGACACAAAAAAAAAAAGTAAAACGTTTGACCCCAAGAGGCCCAGTGAGGTGCATATTAACCTGCACACCTGACACCACCATGCCATGCTGTACGTCCCTCTGAAGAGTGGTACTGGGAGTCCCACAGTTCAGTTACAAATTACTCAGGCAGACGCACTACCTCAACACGTTTGATGTTTAAGTCAGTGAACATCCTCAGGTCAATGAACAAAACAATCACTTAAAATATGTGAAAGGTCAAATGTGAGATTGGCTCCTATACCCGAGTTGCTAGGTGTGAGGCGCTACAATTTAAAGAAATGACCCCTGTTCAGAAGGGCTAATCATTAATGGAGGTAATTGTGTGTGTCCAGCTAATTTGTATTGCCTAAAGACCCAGGGTTATAGAAGACAATGACCTGTCCCTAACATATCAACAAGACAACATACTGTCCCTAATGTATTAACAAGACAACATACTGTCCCTAACGTATTAACAAGACAACATATTAACAAGACAACATACTGTCCCTAACATATTAACAAGACAACATACTGTCCCTAACATATTAACAAGACAACGTATTAACAAGACAACATACTGTCCCTAACATATTAACAAGACAACATACTGTCCCTAACGTATTAACAAGACAACATACTGTCCCTAACGTATTAACAAGACAACATACTGTCCCTAACATATTAACAGGACAACATACTGTCCCTAACATATCAACAAGACAACATACTGTCCCTAACATATCAACAAGACAACATATTAACAAGACAACATACTGTCCCTAACATATTAACAAGACAACATACTGTCCCTAACGTATTAACAAGACAACATACTGTCCCTAACGTATTAACAAGACAACATACTGTCCCTAACATATTAACAGGACAACATACTGTCCCTAACATATCAACAAGACAACATACTGTCCCTAACATATCAACAAGACAACATATTAACAAGACAACATACTGTCCCTAACATATCAACAAGACAACATACTGTCCCTAACATATCAACAAGACAACATATTAACAAGACAACATACTGTCCCTAACATATTAACAAGACAACATACTGTCCCTAACATGTTAACAAGACAACATACTGTCCCTAACATATAACCAAGACAACATACTGTCCCTAACATATTAACAAGACAACATACTGTCCCTAATGTATTAACAAGACAACATACTGTCCCTAACATATTAACAAGACAACATACTGTCCCTAACATATTAACAAGACAACATATTAACAAGACAACATACTGTCCCTAACATATTAACAAGACAACATACTGTCCCTAACGTATCAACAAGACAACATATTAACAAGACAACATACTGTCCCTAACATATCAACAAGACAACATACTGTCCCTAACATATCAACAAGACAACGTACTGTCCCTAACATATTAACAAGACAACATACTGTCCCTAACATATTAACAAGAGAACATACTGTCCCTAACATATTAACAAGACAACATCCTGTCCCTAACATATTAACAAGACAACATCCTGTCCCTAACATATTAACAAGACAACATACTGTCCCTAACGTATTAACAAGACAACATACTGTCCCTAACATATTAACAAGACAACATACTGTCCCTAACATATTAACAAGACAACATACTGTCCCTAACGTATTAACAAGACAACGTATTAACAAGACAACATACTGTCCCTAACATATTAACAAGACAACATACTGTCCCTAACATATCAACAAGACAACGTACTGTCCCTAACATATCAACAAGACAACGTACTGTCCCTAACGTATCAACAAGACAACGTTAACAAGACAACATACTGTCCCTAACATATTAACAAGACAACATACTGTCCCTAACATATTAACAAGACAACATACTGTCCCTAACATATCAACAAGACAACATACTGTCCCTAACATATTAACAAGACAACATACTGTCCCTAACGTATCAACAAGACAACATACTGTCCCTAACATATTAACAAGACAACATACTGTCCCTAACGTATCAACAAGACAACGTTAACAAGACAACATACTGTCCCTAACATATTAACAAGACAACATACTGTCCCTAACATATTAACAAGACAACATACTGTCCCTAACGTATTAACAAGACAACATATTAACAAGACAACATACTGTCCCTAACATATTAACAAGACAACATACTGTCCCTAACATATTAACAAGACAACATACTGTCCCTAACGTATTAACAAGACAACATATTAACAAGACAACATACTGTCCCTAACATATTAACAAGACAACATACTGTCCCTAACGTATTAACAAGACAACATATTAACAAGACAACATACTGTCCCTAACATATTAACAAGACAACATACTGTCCCTAACGCATTAACAAGACAACATACTGTCCCTAACGTATTAACAAGACAACATACTGTCCCTAACATATTAACAAGACAACATACTGTCCCTAACGTATTAACAAGACAACATATTAACAAGACAACATACTGTCCCTAACATATTAACAAGACAACATACTGTCCCTAACATATTAACAAGACAACATACTGTCCCTAACGTATTAACAAGACAACATACTGTCCCTAACGTATTAACAAGACAACATACTGTCCCTAACGTATTAACAAGACAACATACTGTCCCTAACGTATTAACAAGACAACGTATTAACAAGACAACATACTGTCCCTAACAAGACAACATACTGTCCCTAACAAGACAACATACTGTCCCTAACGTATTAAAATGGTACTAATTCTTTGGATTCCCAGACAGAGAGTTCAGTCTGTTGTGTTGCTCCTGTCTAATACTAATAGGCAGTGTACACTTCCAAGCAGCTGTTCAAATGGACCTCTTTCTGAACTGCACTGAAGACACAAACCTCGCCTGAGTGGCTTGACACCAAATGACCAGCACACAATAAACCCACCGGAGAGCATTGTGTCCTTAGGAAAACAACGTAGGGTTGGAGACAGAGAGAGACCAAAGGAAACGTTCCCTCCTGAGCCAGCGCATTTCTTAATGGAACTACTACTGCTGGTCATGCTACTGCTGTTACAGCGTCTGTCTAACTACTGCTATGACAGATATGGGAGCAGAGGTTTGAGTGTTCCTTGGGTGAGTTCATTTGCAATCTGATCCCCCTTGCAGACAGGTTCACTGAGTGGCAATGAGGCTGAGTTGAGGCTGAAATGTTCAGAGGGTTGTGTTACGTCACAGCTGGCCTTGCTTGTGTAACCAAACCAGTTGAGCTGACACCCTCCAGACCCAACCCACCAGTTGTAACAGTTACTACATGAGATAAACTTCCTTTGGAGCTTCTCTCAACGGATATTCTCAATACCTTCTACCACAAAGTATGTTATTTTTTAAATCTCTTTCAGAATTCCCAAAAGTGGAATTAAACGATAGTGTGCGATGATATATAGCCTGGCTAAAAACAAGGGTAAATAACAAAAAGGACAGGATTTACAACCATATAATAATACATATAACTGCCCTACCAAGACAGTGTCCAATTACGTCGGTCAAAACTATTCAGAGCCATGAAGGCCATAGCGGCAGGTAGCCTAGCGGTTAGAGCGTTGGCCTAGTAAACGTAAAGGTTGTAAAAATCGAATCCCCGAGCTGGTGAAAACCTGTCGTTCTGCCCCTGAACAAGGCAGTTAACCCACTGTTCCTAGGCCGCAATTGAAAATAAGAATTCGTTCTTATTAACTGATTTGCTTCGTTAAATAAAGGTAAAATAAAATAGCGGATTAAACACCATGGTGAAGGAAGTTTGACGACTCTGTGGAATCGAGCTCTGACTAGATGGGCTCTGCCTCTGAATAGTTATGACAGGCAATGTCTTTTTAGGGCCATACTAGAAACATATCTTTTGTTTAGTCATGGCACAAGAGTGCACTCAACTATGGCAAATTGTGATGGGCAAAATGAACTAATGGTGCAGCTCAAATTCATTACCTGCAGCCCTCAGTCACCAGAACAGAAAGAGACGAAGAAGTGTGATGGAGGATTCACAGGTATAAATTATATAACTAATTTCTCAACACAAAGTGATCTTGTATTCAGGTAACTGATGATAGACAGTAGGACCCAGAAATAGTCCCATATGGTGGGTCAAAGGCAGATGTTGTGTGCCTTTTTGCTAACCCAAACCCGTTTCCTAAATGTACCATCATTTTCCTTTTTATTTCACCTTTATTTAACCAGGTAAGCTAGTTGAGAACAAGTTCTCATTTACAACTGCGACCTGACCAAGATAAAGCAAAGCCGTGCGACACAAACAACAGAGTTACACATGGAATAAACAAGCGTAGTCAAAAACACAATAACTCCTAACCTACTGTACTACGAAAAGTCAAATCTGACGTTAATTTGACAAACGTTGGATCCCTTCTAGCCATGACCCCATATGGTCGGGGGTTTATGGACCCCGGAAATAAACCCATGTGCTTGTTTAAAACACGAACGGTCATTGTAGTACCCACCTCTTACTATTATTTTGATTGCCATGACTCAGTAGGTAGGTACAGCATAATTACACAACTTTACAAGGACACATAACCTTATTTCGATGAATGAAACATGGCATCATAAAATACATGTGCATTAAAAAACAGTTGCACTAACATCATCATGCAAGTGGTCGATCAGTTTCAACTTACCTATGTATCTGATGGTCTGGGAATCTGGAGAGGTAAAGAATCTTCCTCCGGTGATAGAAAGAGACTTAGGTAACAACAGTTGGATAATAAAGATGACCATCAGCGCGAGGAGGTTAGCCAATCGTTGGGGAAGAATGCATGTTTAGGGCGCACTTTGATTGGCTGCAGCGAGGGAGTCTATTTCTGCCCCTCCTCCAATAAGAGATGCAGATTTGGTGAAACAAGTAGTACATGGCGAAAACGTATGGAAGTTAACCAGGGATCTATTTATATTAATTTCCAAAAAGTAAAGAACCTTTTCAAATGTTAGTTTCAGAAACATCGGAGCCTATACGCAACTCGCGCATCCCAGTGTGCCATTCAATGCGTTAACGTGCCTTTCACGCATGGTTTATGGTCGTAAATGTTTTTTTTTTAGGTCACTATTCTTTGTGAGGACTGTATTTTTCCAACTGTTGATCTTGGTTGTCCAAGGTCATTTCCATGCGTAACCATTAGACATAATACGGATGGATACATTTGGGTACACGGTCATAACATTTGCTGAGTTCAAAACAACTGGGTACTCGGAAAAATAGGTTCAATCATGACGTCAGTGACCTTAGAAAGAGGCTGGAGTTCGAGTTGGGTGACCGTTCAAAAGATTTTTCCCAGTCGGAGTTCGTTTTTCCCCCCCGCCGAGTTCCCAGTTGTTTTGAACGGGGCAACTGTACAACTCACGACACACTTAACTATTGGTGCATTCAAGACAACTGATGGCTCATTCAAATAACTGGGAACTTGGAGGGGCGAGGGCAACCCCGGATCTCAGGACGTTTTCTAGAGCTCCAAATTACGTCATGATTTGACCTCATATTTTTCCAAGTTCAAATGCTCCATTCAAAATTGGGAACTCCGAAAAATAAGAAGTCAAATCATGACGTCAGTGAGCTTAAGGTTGGCTCTTAAATGCCCAGTGACAGTAGCTTTACTCTACCTGTCAAACTCATTCCAGAGGGCCAAGTGTCTGCGGGTTATCCCTCCTCTCTTGTACTTGATCAATTAAGTCACTAATTAGGAACACCCCTCACCTGGTTGTCTAGGTCTTAATTGAAAGGAAAACCCCAAAACCAACAGACACAAACTCTGTCCAGCTGTGTAGTGCTAGGATAAAAACCAAAACATGCACCCAGATGGGGCCCCAGGACCGAGTTTGGGGAAACCCTGTGTAACAGTATAGCTTCCGTCCCTCTCCTCGCCCCAACCTGGGCTCGAACCAGGGACCCTCTGCACACATCAACCACAGTCACTCACAAAGCATTGTTACCCATTGCAGAGCAAGGGGAACAACAAGTTTGTGAGAAACTGTGGTTGATGTGTGGAGAGGGTCCCTGGTTCGAGCCCAGGTTGGGGCGAGGAGAGGGACGGAAGCTATACATCTAGGTCTCAGAGCGAGTGACATCACCGACTGAAACACTATTAGCGCACACCACCGCTAACTAGCCAGCCATTTCACATCGGCCTCACTTGCATACATTACATTCAAACGTGTGATAAATGCAGAGGGATTTCTTAAGCTCATTGCCTATACCAGGGCTCTCTAACGCTGCTCCTGGAGCGCTACCATCCACTGGGTTGATAAGCTGTTAGTTATAACTGGGGTTGGAGCGAAAACCTACAGGAGGGTATCGCTCCAGGACCATGGTTGGAGAGCCCTGGCCCGTGCAGTAAACCCTTTCACCCAGTCTTATCCCTGCTAGATTGTAACTCCAACACCAACCAATGAAAGAGGACACAGCAGAGAATCACTACAAAGTCTTGTTTTATTGAGAAAGCAACGGAAGCTTGTATTTGTGTCTTTAAAAAAAGGGATAAAAGAAATGAAATTAACGAGGATTCCAACATGTTACACACATTTTTCATCACGGGAGAGAGAGGTAAGGAGGAGGGGGGACAAGGGGTTGGAAGAGGGGGATAATTAGGTCTTGGCTCATCTTAAAACCTTCCAGAACGTTCCCGGTCCCTGGACCTCCGTTTCTCGCGGTCTCGTCCACCACCTCTTCCACCATCGCCACCACGGCCACGGTCTCGGGAGCGAGAACGCCTTTCCCGGGATCGCGAGCGAGAGCGGTGTCCTCCTCCTCCTCCTCCTCCTTTGCTAGAAAGGGAGAAATAAAATGCTTGAACCACAGCACACAACTTAACCAGCCTAGAGAATACTCAAAAACCTCAACTAAAAATGAGGCTCTTACTTTAGTCAACTACACAAGTTCCAGTGGTGGGAAAAGTACCCAAATGTCATACTTGAGTTAAAGTACAATATACCTTAATAGAAAATGACTCAAGCAAAAGTGAAAGCCACACAGCAAAATCCTACTTGAGTAATAGTCTAAAAGTATTTGGTTTTAAATATAATTATCAAAAGTAAATTGCTAAAATATACATAAGTATCAAAAGTAAAAGTATAAATCATTTCAAATTCCTTATATTCAGCAAACCAGATGGCACAAATATATACAGTGCCTTGCGAAAGTATTCGGCCCCATTGAACTTTGCGACCTTTTGCCACATTTCAGGCTTCAAACATAAAGATATAAAACTGTATTTTTTTGTGAAGAATCAACAACAAGCGGGACACATTCATGAAGTGGAACGACATTTATTGGATATTTCAAACTTTTTTAACAAATCAAAAAATGAAAAATTGGGCGTGCAAAATTATTCAGCCCCTTTACTTTCAGTGCAGCAAACTCTCTCCAGAAGTTCAGTGAGGATCTCTGAATGATCCAATGTTGACCTAAATGACTAATGATGATAAATACAATCCACCTGTGTGTAATCAAGTCTCCGTATAAATGCACCTGCACTGTGATAGTCTCAGAGGTCCGTTAAAAGCGCAGAGAGCATCATGAAGAACAAGGAACATACCAGGCAGGTCCGAGATACTGTTGTGAAGAAGTTTAAATCCTGATTTGGATACAAAAAGATTTCCCAAGCTTTAAACATCCCAAGGAGCACTGTGCAAGCGATAATATTGAAATGGAAGGAGTATCAGACCACTGCAAATCGACCAAGACCTGGCCGTCCCTCTAAACTTTCAGCTCATACAAGGAGAAGACTGATCAGAGATGCAGCCAAGAGGCCCATGATCACTCTGGATGAACTGCAGAGATCTACAGCTGAGGTGGGAGACTCTGTCCATAGGACAACAATCAGTCGTATATTGCACAAATCTGGCCTTCATGGAAGAGTGGCAAGAAGAAAGCCATTTCTTAAAGATATCCATAAAAAGTGTTGTTTAAAGTTTGCCACAAGCCACCTGGGAGACACACCAAACATGTGGAAGAAGGTGCTCTGGTCAGATGAAACCAAAATGGACTTTTTTGGCAACAATGCAAAACGTTATGTTTGGCGTAAAAGCAACACAGCTCATCACCATGAACACACCATCCCCACTGTCAAACATGGTGGTGGCAGCATCATGGTATGGGCCTGCTTTTCTTCAGCAGGGACAGGGAAGATGGTTAAAATTGATGGGAAGATGGATGGAGCCAAATACAGGACCATTCTGGAAGAAAACCTGATGGAGTCTGCAAAAGACCTGAGACGGAGATTTGTCTTCCAACAAGACAATGATCCAAAACATAAAGCAAAATCTACAATGGAATGGTTCAAAAATAAACATATCCAGGTGTTAGAATGGCCAAGTCAAAGTCCAGACCTGAATCCAATCGAAAATATGTGGAAAGAACTGAAAACTGCTGTTCACAAATGCTCTCCATCCAACCTCACTGAGCTCGAGCTGTTTTGCAAGGAGGAATGGGAAAAAATGTCGGTCTCGATGTGCAAAACTGATAGAGACATACCCCAAGCGACTTACAGCTGTAATCGCAGCAAAAGGTGGCGCTACAAAGTATTAACTTAAGGGGGCTGAATAATTTTGCACGCCCAATTTTTCAGTTTTTGATTTGTTAAAAAAGTTTGAAATATCCAATAAATGTCGTTCCACTTCATGATTGTGTCCCACTTGTTGTTGATTCTTCACAAAAAATACAGTTTTATATCTTTATGTTTGAAGCCTGAAATGTGGCAAAAGGTTGCAAAGTTCAAGGGGGCCGAATACTTTCGCAAGGCACTGTATATATATTTTTTGCATTTACGAATAGACAGGGGCACACTCCAACACTCGGGCATCATTTACAAACAAAGCATTTGTGTTTAGTGAGTCCGCCAGATCAGACGCAGTAGGAATGACCAGGGATGTTCTCTTTGCGTGATTTAGACCATTTTCCCGTCCTGTTAAGCATTAAAAACGGAACGAGTACCTTTCGGTGTCAAGGAAAATATCACGAGGAAATAGTACATCATTTTCTTTAGGAATGTGGTAGAGTAAAAGTTAAAGCAATCAAATACACACATAGTAAAGTACAGGTACCCCACAAAAACTACTTAAGTAGTACTTTAGAGTATTTTTTACTGAAGTACTTTACACCACTGGCAAGTACAGTATTGGATGCTTCACCATTCAATCCCATGAAACAGTCAAAAGTTCTCCGTGACACAGAACAAGGTCTTCCTGGAATACAAACATTCCTTAGAATGCGTCCTACCCTTTTCTGCGGCGTCCATACAGGTCCCGACGAAGTTCCCTGGAGATGGGTTTCAGGTGCATGAAGTTGCAGAAGCCTCCTCTGGTGCACTCTCTGTGGATGGCAGGCAAGCAGGGGGTTAATACTGTTACCCGCGTGTGAGAAAAGCTTTTCCAATCTCCACCTGTATCCACTGACTATCACGTTTACCACCCTACACTCCAAAGCAGTGGCCTAGCTAGCTACATGTATCTCTCCTGCTGGAGTTAGCCAAACAGTTCAACTGTAGCCTTTAAGCAAACAATGGGTGTTCCAATGGAAAAACACTTGAGGCACCATCCCAAATGACACCCTATATAGTGCACTACTTTGACCAGGGCCCATAGGAAATAGGATGCCATTTCCCAACACAGCCTGAGTTAATATATATATGCTGCAGGGAAACAAGACTACATTCTTCCTGTCGGATAAGAGGTGGCAACTTAAGCCTCAAGCCAAGGGTGTATTCATTTGGAAGAAAACGGAACAAAACAGGGAGGATTCTGAATTTGTCCAATAGAAACTCTAGTTTTCGGGTGTAAAACTTTTTCCGTTTGGTGTAAATGGTTTACGTTGAAAATAGTTTTAGGACTACTGATTACATGGTGGAACTGTAAAAATATGGTGGAATGCAGTGGTGAAACAAGGCGTCTGGTTACTGTTGCAGGTACACCGACTGTCACACACAGCAGTGTATAGAAACATTAATCAGAAAGAGAGATGGACACTGACCCCATCTCATACTGCCGACAGCAGGCTTCCCTGAAGTCAGTGACGGGGGAGAGCTCTGAGTGGACAGGCTGACCGTTGAACCAGCGGTTGTTCAGGTCCATCACCGCTTTCTCCGCATCCTCTTCCCGACGGAACTATACACACAGAGAGAGAGAAGAGGCCATGTTTTAGACAGATTTATGCTCCGATGAAGGTCGATGAACCCAAAGACAAGCTACTATAAAAAACAGGACTTTTTCCTGTTTCTCCAGACAGATTAACGCAATCACACCGAAGATGGATGCAGGGAGAATTTAACATGGCTGACATGGGATCTCTGACCCTCACCTTCACATAGACGTTGCCGACCAGGTGGTCGCCAAGGTTGTCACACACGTTCATCTCCTCCACCTCTCCGTACTTCTCCTCCATCTCTGTGAAGACTTCCTGTAGGGGTTAGGGTCAGAAGATGGGGTTAGGGTCAGAAGATGGGGTTAGGGTCAGAAGATGGGGTTAGGGTCAGAAGATGGGGTTAGGGTCAGAAGATGGGGTTAGGGCCATGTGTGACAAAACAATCACTGATTGATAAGTAAAGCAGCACCATGGAGACCCACTTTAAAAGATCCACTAAGAACTACACTGAACAAAAATATAGAAATGCAACATGCAAACAATTTCAAAGATTTTACTGAGTTACAGTTCACATAAGGAAATCAGTCATTGAAATAAATTCATTAGGCCCTAATCTATGGATTTCACATGACTGGGAATACAGATATACATCTGTTGGTCACAGATACCTTAAAAAAAAAAAAAGGTAGGGGTGTGGATTAGAAAACCAGTCAGTATCTGGTGTGAACACCATTTGCCCCATGCAGCACGACACATCTCCTTCGCATAGAGTTGATCACGCTGTTGATTATGGCCTGAGGAATGTTGATCCACTCCTCGTCAACGGCTGTGCAAAGTTACTGGATATTGGCGGGAACTGGAACACGCTGTCGTACACATCGATCCAGAGCATCCCAAACATGCTGAACGGGTGACATGTCTGGTGAGTATGCAAACCATGGAAGAACTGGAACACTGTCAGCTTCCAGGAATTGTGTACAGCTTCTTGTGACATTGGGTAGTGCATTATGCTGAAACACGAGGTGATGGCGGTGGATGAATGGCACGACAATGGGCCTCAGGATCTTATCACGTATCGCTGTGTATTCAAATTGCCATGGATAAAATGCAATTGTGTTAGTAGTCCGTAGCTTATGTCTGCCCATACCATAGGGAACTCTTTTCACAACGCTGACATCAGCAAACCGCTCGCCCACACGACCTCATACACGTGGTCTGCGATTGGAAGTACTGCCAAATTCTCTAAAACGATATTAGTGGTGGCTAATGAGAGATATTAACATTCAATTCTATGGCAACAGCTCTGGTGGACATTTTCTGCAGTCAGCATGCCAACTGCACACTCCCTCAACTTGAGACATCTGTGGCATTGTGTTGAGTGACAAAACTGCACATTTTAGAGTGGCCTTTTGTCACCAGCACAAGGTGCTCCTGTGTAATGATTAAGCTGTTTAATCAGCTTGTTGATATGCCACACCAGTCAGGTGGATGGATTATCTTGGCAAAGGAGAAATGCTCACTAACGGGGATGTAAACGAAATTGTACACAAATGTGTACGTGTGGAACATTCCTGAGATTTTTTATTTCAGCTCATGAAACCAACACTTTATTTAGGAGATCCAATTTATAACTAGATCCTTTTATCATTAGACTTTATCTAGAGACCCACTAGTCTAGACTATTTTCTTTAAATGCGTTCTAAGCTGCAGCAGTAAACAACAGTCTGCTCTTGGAAACGACACCAACATGAGTCTATTAATACTCTAGGACAGGTCATCACCGCAGGTCAAACAAATGACATAACGCACTGACAGGCCCTGTTTGAGAGCATCAAAACCATGGTGTATTATGGGTAAATTGTGACCGAGTAATCTACAAATATTATTGAGTAGTTATTTATGATACAAGGCGATTTGTACGTCAGTTACGCCTCGACCTTCAAAGTCAGCTGCAATGTGGAACCCATGGTTTCTACAAGGCTGACAAGACTCACTGAGGGTCTTCTCCATTACCCAACTACATATCCTCTACTGTACAAATACTGCCCCTTTCACATCAGTGAACAGGGACAATATTGGCACAGCAGTATTGATCCTGTTGTGAAAAGTAAATGGGAGAGAGGAGGTTGATACGGTGCGCAACAGGCAGGTTTGGCAGAGATGAGGTGAAACACCACAAGTATCTCGTGCCGAGGTCACTCACCTCAAAGAACTCGTCATAGTGCTCTTGCATTTCCACATCGCTGACGGCACCTAAAACCATGAACAAATAACCAGTCAGAAAGCAGCTAGGCGGAGGAGGCAGAGTCACTAAGCATCTGCATCAGTGCAATTTCACATCCAACGACTTACGAGAATATATAGACAACATACCAAGCTGAACCATGAAACTTCACACATGTCCTATAGCCACCATTTTAACTCCCTTTTAATTCATCCCCCTTAGAAATCCCCAGATAAACATTACAATGGTGCAACAGCTTAGTAAATCAGGCCAGTGATCTATTAGATTTGTATCAATTAAGCCAAGTTCGTGTATACATTAAGATGACACCACTTTGGAACAACAACCTTAATGACAGTGTCTCAGCACCAGCCAGCTCCAATGACAGCGTTTGAGAACACTGGCAGTGGTGCTGAAAATGAGTCCCAACGAAGCTAGTATGAAGCTAGTATGACAGTGGAGCTGGCTGGTGCTGAAAATGAGTCCCAACGAAGCTAGTATGAGCAAGAAATGCATGCAAACTAGTCAATTTTAGAAGTTGAAAGTCTAGAAATATACAGAAACATTCACTGCATTTTAGGAGTATTTTACCCATAACGTTCAACCTGAAGGACAGGACAGACGGCTCCCCATTTCTCCCTTGCCTGTGGTCTTGGTATTAAACTGAATGACCCTCATGCAAGAAGCAATATAATGGCTAGGTAAATATGTAGCTGATATCTTGCCAGTCAGAGGGGGTCTGTGGGAATGGTATGCTTTTCAGAGCTATTGATCAAGTGACATGTCTGGCCTTCTCCATGACACAAACACTACTTCATCCTTTATATTTCGCATAAGCAACAGCATTATTGTGTGCCATGGGGAAAGCTATCTACACTGAGCCCATCACACCAGGCTCACATCAGTGATGCCTCCAGGGATGACAGTGTACATGTTTGGATTCAGCTAATAGGAATATAATAGCATCTGGGTGTTGTCTGGCCACATTGAATTCAGGTCCAGGCTACTAAAAACAAACTAAATGTTTCCCAGGAAAAAAATCTAAGGTATTGCTACTGTTTCCTGGCAAATGGGGGTGTTGTTTCAGTGTAGGTAGGTGTACACCAGATAACAGTATAATATAATGGAGGTGTTGTTGTAGTGTAGGTAGGTGTAGACCAGATAACAGTATAATATAGAGGTGTTGTTGTAGTGTAGGTAGGTAGGTGTACACCAGATAACAGTATAATATAATGGAGGTGTTGTTGTAGTGTAGGTAGGTGTACACCAGATAACAGTATAACATAATGGAGGTGTTGTTGTAGTGTAGGTAGGTGTAGACCAGATAACAGTATAATATAGAGGTGTTGTTGTAGTGTAGGTAGGTAGGTGTACACCAGATAACAGTATAACATAATGGAGGTGTTGTTGTAGTGTAGGTAGGTGTAGACCAGATAACAGTATAATATAGAGGTGTTGTTGTAGTGTAGGTAGGTAGGTGTACACCAGATAACAGTATAATATAATGGAGGTGTTGTTGCAGTGTAGGTAGGTAGGTGTACACCAGATAACAGTATAACATAATGGAGGTGTTGTTGTAGTGTAGGTAGGTGTAGACCAGATAACAGTATAATAGAGGTGTTGTTGTAGTGTAGGTAGGTAGGTGTACACCAGATAACAGTATAACATAATGGAGGTGTTGTTGTAGTGTAGGTAGGTGTAGACCAGATAACAGTATAATATAATGGAGGTGTTGTTGTAGTGTAGGTAGGTGTACACCAGATAACAGTATAACATAATGGAGGTGTTGTTGTAGTGTAGGTAGGTGTAGACCAGATAACAGTATAATATAGAGGTGTTGTTGTAGTGTAGGTAGGTAGGTGTACACCAGATAACAGTATAACATAATGGAGGTGTTGTTGTAGTGTAGGTAGGTGTAGACCAGATAACAGTATAATATAGAGGTGTTGTTGTAGTGTAGGTAGGTAGGTGTACACCAGATAACAGTATAACATAATGGAGGTGTTGTTGTAGTGTAGGTAGGTGTAGACCAGATAACAGTATAATATAGAGGTGTTGTTGTAGTGTAGGTAGGTAGGTGTACACCAGATAACAGTATAACATAATGGAGGTGTTGTTGTAGTGTAGGTAGGTGTAGACCAGATAACAGTATAATATAGAGGTGTTGTTGTAGTGTAGGTAGGTAGGTGTACACCAGATAACAGTATAATATAATGGAGGTGTTGTTTCAGTGTAGGTAGGTGTACACCAGATAACAGTATAATATAGAGGTGTTGTTGCAGTGTAGGTAGGTAGGTGTACACCAGATAACAGTATAATATAGAGGTGTTGTTGTAGTGTAGGTAGGTGTACACCAGATAACAGCATAATATAATGGAGGTGTTGCAGTGTAGGTAGGTGTACACCAGATAACAGTATAATATAGAGGTAGTGTAGGTAGGTGTAAACCAGATAACAGTATATAATAGAGGCGTTGTTGCAGTGTAGGTAGGTGTAGACCAGATAACTGTATATAATAGAGGCGTTGTAGCAGTGTAGGTAGGTAGATATTATAGTTATCTGGTGTACATAATGAGCAGTCCATGCCGCAGGGCCTTGCAAATGTAGGGGGAACTTACAGCGTATACCATCGGCAGACTGGGCAGTGTTTTGAGGGTTACGGTAAATGTTCAACAGGGCAATGGTCTGAAATACAAAACGTACATTTTTGTGATACATGTCAAGCAGAAATGGGGTTTTAGGGGAAGAAAGTTAAATTAAATAAAGTATCATGCTCCTTACAACAGGCCCTGAAGAGAACACACTGGGTCAGCTAATACTTCCTCAATGAACACATTTGAAGCCATAACTAACTTCATTAGTCCCCTCTATGGAACTCTGCTCTGAAACAGAGTGCATGGTGTGATCTGAAATGCTGAAAGAGAAGGTAACGGTGTGTTTCCAGACCACAGACGTCTCTGCCAGGGCTTCACAGGAGGCTGCAATCACAAGGAACTCAGAACGAATCAAAGTAATGCCAGTTAAAAAGAGACATTACTGACAAGTGTTACTAGAGAAGTAGCAAGGACTCTGGTATATTCATGTGTTGGTTGATCATTCAATCCAACACATTTTCCCAAAGGAAATAGCTGTTTGTGAATAGGCCACAGTACAAAAGTCATCTAAGTAAGCACATGTGAAGCCATCTCTGGGCTATGGAGGGAGGGAGGTGTTTGGCTAGTTCTGAGGTCCTTGTGTGGAAAGTCAGTCATCAGAAGAGAACAGAACCGTGGCCCAGACAGAGTCTCCTGTGAGAGTCCACAGCCATACCTACCTGTGTGAGAGGAGAGGCGTCAGCTCTGGTAAGACAGGGCTCAACACTGGGTACTGCTCACACAGTGGATGGTTGCAACTAGGTCTACCCATTTATAGTGCTCAAGGTAGTTTGGGACTTAAATTGGTCAACATAGCCTATAGCAGAACGGAATATGTTTTTGTTTTGAGTGGCTGAGAGATTGTGTATAAGAGGGCAAAGACTGAGGCAGAGGAAACAGAAATATTTGACTATACAAAGCAGAGATTGAGGAGCAGCCTGTTTATTTATCTGATAGTAATGGTTTGCCATTCGGGGTGGGGACTGGGAGGAGCAGTTACAGTAGCTGAAGTGTGAGAGAGGTACTGTAATGTTGGGTTCCCTGCTAACAGAGGTGAGGCAGTCCCTCACAGCTCGGCTGCTACGTGACCTACATATGGGGAGCAGGAGGGGGGAAAGGAGGGATTTCTGAACCCCTGAGGCTAACAGATCTTTGGACTTACAGCGAGAGGCGTCGGCCGTCTGTGCACTGTTTTGGGGGTTACGGTAGATGTTTTGAATCAAGATGGTCTGCCGGGATGACAAGAATACAAGAGATAAATAATTAAATTTGTGTAAATTCCAAATGAGTCTAGGTCCCTGATTACTGACGTAGATACGCTATTGTGTTTACTGACTTAGGAGTCGAATCTCTCCTTAGAATCTATGGGCTGTATTTCAGAGAAGTTGGGGTAGAGGACAGAATGTGAACGGAGCGAGCTCAATTTGACTGGAGAATGCAGCGAGTTTCCAAAGGCTGGAGCGTCAGCCTTCTTGCCCGATTCCAATAGCGCTCACTTCCCAAGCATGCCCAGCATGCATTTGTAGTCTACCTGTGTGCTGCTATAGCCCCTTGCTTTAGCTACTACCATCAAGTATGCTACTTATTTCCATTAAAAAAAAAGGTTTTTAAATAATAATCAAGGTGACTTACAAAGACCAAGAGAGACTGCGGTGATGTAGTGTCCACAACTAAAGAATCATTTTGGCGGCTTCCCAGGTCTAAGGCACTGCATCGCAGTGATGTGGAGTCACTACAGCCTGGGGTTCGATCTCAGGCTGTGTCACAATCGGCCGTATCTGGGAGTCCCATATGGTGGCGTAACAATTGGCCCAGCGTCATCTGGGTTAGGGGAGGGTTTGGCCGGGGGGGCTTTACTTGGCTCATCGTGCTCGTGACTTGTGGCAGGCCAGGCGCCTGCAGGCCGACTTCGGGCTTCAGTAGAACGGGGTTTCCTCCAACAAATTGGTGCGTCTGGCTTCCGTATTAAGCGAGCGGGTGTGAAAAAGCACGGCTTGGCGGGTCATGTTTCGGAGGACGCACGACACGACCTTCACCTCTCCTGAGCTCGTTGGGGAGTGGCAGTGACGAGACAAAATAGTGAACACGAAATCAGGGACAAAAAGGGGGTAAAAAAAATGACACCAAAAAATTATCATTTTGGAATCTGAAAGAAATCCCGAAAGCATGATGGGGAACTTACTACGTGTACATGCTAACAGAAAGGAACGAGGTGGGCAGCTAGCTAAGAGTGTTATTGTAGCAAAGTATTTATAAACTAAGTTTTGTAAATTTTGGTTCTATTATCTATACAATATGCCATAATTGATTTGGCTCAATAGGTCTGGCATATTACCTCTTTCAAGCTTTCAATTATTATAGGATTATTTGTTAAATTGTGATTTAAACGAATGGAGCGGCTGTTTTTTTTCCTTCTGTGTCTGCAGAGCGTTTTTTTAGCGGAGCAATTGGAAAGGACATGGATCGCCGCGCAAGCACCACTCCATGAGCGGGATTTCTGACCGGCTCAACTCCGCCCACATGCTCTGGTAGAGGAGGATCATCCAATCAGTCTACTGATAGAAAGCTTTGTTTTGTTTCTCATGGTTCGGCATAGGGCCAAGCACAACTATCCTGAGTTGGGAGACCTAGGGTTGGGTCAGATTGAGTCTTTCGATATGAAGTGGCTGAGCTGTTTAATGAAGCACAAGGACAGGGGAATTGAGCTGCCACCGTGTCTACCAAAGAGCCAGACAAGCCGTCTATATGAGGGGAGCAGGTTGGCCGCATGTCCATGTGAGCATAGTCAAAAGACCCAGGCTGGAGGAAAATATATACCATTCAGGATAACACTACTTCCTTTCATCAAGGTTGTGCCATCTGCCATTGCATCATGCATACCATAATCAGCAGTAGCCTACCAGTGGCTAGGGTGACCACATATCCCGGATTGTGCAGGACACTCCCACATTTAAATTCAATTAAAACATCACTAATTTACAAAAAAGTTAGATGTCTGTATTTAAGTCAGATTTCCTATTTGTTTGATGAGAATTGACATTCTTAACCGTCTCTTTTGTAGTCATGTTGCACTTTTGACAAGATATATTATAAGGCAGTGGTACTGGTAACGTTGAACACTTCTCCAATCGTTGAGGATCTCTGATATTCTGCACAGCGCAAGACGAGACTAAGGCCAATGTCATATTGTCAACCAAAATCACATGTCAAATCCTTTCGGGATTTGCTGCTGACAGTAAGTAAACTACTTACAAAAAGTGTGCTTCTGATGAATAGCTACAAGAGTAAATATTAGACTGACAGAAGGTAATTTTGTCACACTTGTAAGGCACTCCATACTCAGTTGCTCATTCAACGTAATTGCTGCTACTTCACTCAATCCCGTTTTAAGTCTTCCTTCCTAACTGTATTAAATTCTCTGACAAACCAGAAATGGTTCCTTGGCCAAATATTCCCTGATTTTCATAACAGCCACACATGTGGTCTCTTTTGCATCACCAAATTTTGTGCGAGCCCGGAAAAAGAGTAGGCTTCATGCGCTCCGATTACCCTGGTGCAGCTGCAAAAAAAAATGTATTCACGTTCGTGGGACAGTATAGCCTACGTCTCGCAAAATCATCCTGTTGTCCCGCATGTGGGTATATTAAAAATGTGGTCACCCTACCAACAGCAGTTGCTTCTCTTCTGATGATAAATATTGACTGAGAAGCAATGACATGCTGCCAAGCCTATCCTCATCAATCATAATGCAGGTTCTCTGAAAGGCAACAGAACACAATGTTATATACACACACACTTCTGTAGGTAAGCCAATCGTGGAATCTGAAATGCAAACGTGCACAGGGTTAGTGGAAACAGATCGGCAAACATTTAGGTCTACTTTACATCTGCTCAGCAACCTGTTCTTCCACATGATGCTATTGCAGTATGTACCTAGGCCCATTGGAACATGGAAGCAACATTGCACACGTGAATGGAATTAGGGCTAATTGACAACACTGCATGTTTCAGTACTTCATGAATGGTTATTTGATCCTACACAAGGTTAAGTCCAATCTCCACACAAACAAGTAAACAATCAAAATGTGAGTATAATCAGTAACGCGAGCTAGCTAACAAAGAAACCTAAGGAAGTCCTGATACATTCTAGTGGGCAATATCACAAGCATCGGGCAATTGCTTGCCATAAACCCCTAGCTAGCTAATCATATTCAAGACACAGAAGTACGCTTACCTGGCTGAAAGTTGGCTTGTTGTGCAACCTAGAGCAGCGGTCCCCATGTCTGCACGCTCCAATTTTAAAGTAGAATGAACAATTGACCCTTGAACATGGACAAGAAAGTAAAATTAGATGTTGATAAATGGCTAGGTTAGTGTTCGCTTTGTATAGGTTTGTTGCTGCATCTAGCTAGCTACAATGGAAAACAAAAACATGATTCGGTGTATACTTGTGCAGTAGCCAACCTAGCCACTGGAGTCGTCTCGAGACAATGCTAAAGAGTTAGCTAGCTACAGTAGCACGCTAGTTAGCTGCAGATTAGCTTAGCAAACCAAACTTTGAGGTTATACTAAATAGCAAACCATTTAGCTACTGACTCGTAAAACATTTGATACTAAATTGATCTAGAAAATAAAGACTGATTTAGCTTAGTCTGGCCGATTTGGAGGGATACTGACGCGACGCAGCACATGCCGCATTTTCAAACCAAGCCGCCGCCTCCTCCATTCAAGCAAGTTAACTAGCCTTCTACAGTATAGTCAGGAAGCTACGCTAGCTAGCCACACAGGTCTGAATGAAAAGCAACGGGTGCAGTAGCAGTCGTATTTGTAAGTAACCTGGTAGCTTTTTGGGTTAAAACGTGCACGTTCTACAGAATAGCCATTTTATTAGCATTATTATTTCAGCAGTTTCACAAAAAGACGAAATAACCTACTTGTCTTTCTCTGTTCCGAAAATGGAGGCCAGGTACTCCGCCATCTTCGGTTTGTCAACTAAATGGTGCTCTACGTCATGTATTCGACACTTGCCGCTTTTTTTTGACAGAGGCAAAAGCTGTGCTCTTCGTCATTGTCGTTTGCATACGCTCTTATCTTGTCTGTTTTTTCCCCGTAATACTCTCATGGGGGCGCAATTGCATCCATTTTGATTTCATGAATAGGGCCAAAGATTATGATAACTAAAGCCCTTTCATCTGTTTTAGGGCCCTGTAGAAAATCTCTGCCTGTATGCTACGCTGAATGAAGAAGAAGAAGAAGAAGGAAAGAAGTTTTACTTTAAGAAGATTACTTTATTGTATAACGTCCATTCATAATGTAAATTAGTAGTAAGGTGTTTCAGACTTCCTAGTATCATTCAATGAGAGGATAGTAGAGCTGACAAAACAACGACAGCATAGATCCTAAAGCCACCACACAATGTTGGCACATGACTCAATATTACCCTCCAACCACACAGAAAAGCCACAGCAGGGTTATATTAGAGACTATGTGTATGTTCACACAGAGAGATCTGACAGATATTGTATGAGATATTAAGCCTACTGTAATGTGTATCACTTTAGCCTACTGTAATGTGTATCACCTTAGTCTACTGTAATGTGTATCACTTTAGCCTACTCTAATGTGTATAACTTTAGCCTACTATAATGTGCTTAACTTTAGCTTACTGTAATGTGTATAATTTTAGCCTACTGTAATGTGCTTAACTTTAGCCTACTGTAATGTGTATAACTTTAGCCTACTCTAATGTGTATCACTTTAGCCTACTATAATGTGTATAACTTTAGCCTACTATAATGTGCTTAACTTTAGCTTACTGTAATGTGTATAACTTTAGCCTACTATAATGTGTATCACTTTAGCCTACTATAATGTGCTTAACTTTAGCCCACTATAATGTGTATAACTTTAGCCTACTATAATGTGTATAACTTTAGCCTACTGTAATGTACATTTGTTTCATTCACTGTATAACCAGTCACACATCCTGCATCTATCTGTTCATGATCATAGCGGATTTATAGTAACAGGGCCACCATGAAGGGGGTCAAAATATTTAAGTTCCTCTGTGTACACATCTCAGAGGAACTGAAATGGTCTAACCACACTGACACCTTGGTGAAGAAGGCACAACAGAGACTCTTCAACCCACATGGACACTCTGGTGAAGAAGACACAACAGAGACTCTTCAACCCACACTGACACCCTGGTGAAGAAGGCACAACAGAGACTCTTCAACCCACATGGACACTCTGGTGAAGAAGACACAACAGAGACTCTTCAACCCACACTGACACCCTGGTGATGAAGGCACAACAGAGACTCTTCAACCCACACTGACACCCTGGTGATGAAGGCACAACAGAGACTCTTCAACCCACACTGACACCCTGGTGATGAAGGCACAACAGAGACTCTTCAACCCACACTGACACCCTGGTGAAGAAGACACAACAGAGACTCTTCAACCCACACTGACACCCTGGTGAAGAAGACACAACAGAGACTCTTCAACCCACACTGACACCCTGGTGATGAAGGCACAACAGAGACTCTTCAACCCACACTGACACCCTGGTGATGAAGGCACAACAGAGACTCTTCAACCCACACGGACACCCTGGTGATGAAGGCACAACAGAGACTCTTCAACCCACATGGACACCCTGGTGAAGAAGGCACAACAGAGACTCTTCAACCCACACTGACACCCTGGTGATGAAGGCACAACAGAGACTCTTCAACCCACACAGACACCCTGGTGAAGAAGGCACGACAGAGACTCTTCAACCCACACTGACACCCTGGTGATGAAAGTACGACAGTGACTCTTCAACCCACACTGACACCCTGGTGACGAAGGCATAACAGAGACTCTTCAACCCACACTGACACCCTGGTGACGAAGGCATAACAGAGACTCTTCAACCCACACTGACACCCTGGTGATGAAAGTACGACAGTGACTCTTCAACCCACACTGACACCCTGGTGACGAAGGCATAACAGAGACTCTTCAACCCACACTGACACCCTGGTGACGAAGGCATAACAGAGACTCTTCAACCCACACTGACACCCTGGTGATGAAAGTACGACAGAGACTCTTCAACCCACACTGACACCCTGGTGATGAAAGTATGACAGTGACTCTTCAACCCACACTGACACCGTGGTGAAATCACAACAGCGACTCTTCAAACCACACTGACAGGAGGCTGAAGAAATCCTGCCTGTTCCCGAGGGCCCTCACAGTGTTCTACAGAAGCACCATCGAGAGCATACTGTCGGCTAGATCACAGCCTGCAAGGCTCTACAGAAGGTGGTACGCTCAGCCGAACACACCATTTGGTGTACGCTGCCTGCCCTCCAGGACACCTACAACACCAGGTGTCGTATGTGATAAGAAGACCTTACCCACCCGAGCCATGGCCTGTTCTCCCTGCTTCCATCACTCAGACATGGGCAGTATAGGTACATCATGGCAAAAACTGTCAGACTTCTACCACCAGACCATCAGGCTGATGAATAGCCACCACTAGTCAGCTACCTGCTACCCCTGTGTCCCCCCCAACGGACGTTTACCCTGCCCCCACCCCCCAATGGACATTTATAATTGTTACAGTTGTAAATATGTATATATTATTATTATTATTATTGTTTCATCCACTTCTCTTTGACCAGCACTGTTGGAGCTCAGAGCTGAAGAATGTCACTGTACCCTGCTATTACATCTGCAACCTTGTGCATGTGACTAATAAACCTAATCTAATCTATAGTGATCACCACAGCCAACTTTATGTAGATTAGAGAGGATGAAGCACATGGGGAGGGAGAGAAAGAGTGAAAGAGAGAGTAGGTAAAGGAAGTGAAACGGAAGAAATGTTACCACAAACACTTGTGCAGTGACGGCGACACTATGATGCTGGGGTGTGTTAAGACTGATGTGAGAGACATTTAAAATTGAGGAAGAGAGAGAGAGAGAGAGCGAGAGAGAGAACAGACAGTGTATTTCACTCACTCTTACACACACACAAACACACAGAGAGATGATCATCTACCAATGCTGTGGCTGTCTTCCTAAACCACCTCTGGTGTAACCTGTTGATTGTAGAAGGCCGGTGGTCTACAAGTCACCATGGGGCCCCGTGACTGCTGGTCCTGGACCAGCCTACCTCTCACCATCCTGGCTGTGCTTCTCTTCCACCGGGATGCCAATGGTAAGTTAGACCCAGGGGGAAAAAAACGTTTTGTATGTGATTAAACTACAGCGTATTGTGGTTGGTTCAGTTTCAACACACAGTCAGAGAAGTGTTGCTGGTAAATAAAAGAACAACTCTCTTCGAGTGAACATTTTTATAAATATCTGAAATGTCATCCTCACATTCAAGACTTCCAGTTTTTGTAAATATCTGAAATGTCATCCTCACATTCAAGACTTCCAGTTTTTGTCATCCTGGCAAAAAAAAACACTTTTTTTTGTATTTGTGTGTGAGAGCTCGATGACAGAAAATATATATCCTGTTGTAGAAAAAGATAAAGGGACTTAAAATAATAGATTAGCGGGGCAGGAACATTTGTTCAAAGTCATCTTAATTTCTTCCCGATCTTCCTCCCTAAAGATTAAAAATGTATGTTGTTCATGTTCTTCTCCCTGTTTTCCAGTTGTTGTTGTTGAAACAAATCGCTCTTCTGGCTTCCATTTTGTTTCCGCTGAATAGCAAATACTCCACATTTCACAAAATGGCATTTTGAATCCATCAACAACATCAATATTTTATAATTACACATTACAGAGATTTTGTTGCTTACTGATACCCAGCTGGAATTGTTTTTTTGGCACATCTCAGTTATACCAATACTAGTGTCATGTATTTTAATTTACGCTCTTATCCAGAGCTACTAACAGGAGCAATTAGGGATAGGTGCCTTGCTCAAGGACACATCGCCAAATTATTTTACCTAGTCTGCTCGGGGATTTGAACTAGCAACCTTTCAGTTACTGGCCCAACGCTCTTAGCTGCTAGACTGTAATATTCATATGTGTAAACATACTGAATTATAATTGAATGCATTTTACCGTCGTATCATACTGTGCTATGATTGGTTAAGACCACCTACAGTGCCTTGCGAAAGTATTCGGCCCCCTTGAACTTTGCGACCTTTTGCCACATTTCAGGCTTCAAACATAAAGATATAAAACTGTATTTTTTTGTGAAGAATCAACAACAAGTGGGAGACAATCATGAAGTGGAATGACATTTATTGGATATTTCAAACTTTTTTAACAAATTTTGCACGCCCAAAATTGGGCGTGCAAAATTATTCAGCCCCTTTACTTTCAGTGCAGCAAACTCTCTCCAAAAGTTCAGTGAGGATCTCTGAATGATCCAATGTTGACCTAAATGACTAATGATGATAAATACAATCCACCTGTGTGTAATAAGTCTCCGTATAAATGCACCTGCACTGTGATAGTCTCAGAGGTCCGTCAAAAGCGCAGAGAGCATCATGAAGAACAAGGAACACACCAGGCAGGTCCGAGATACTGTTGTGAAGAAGTTTAAAGCCGGATTTGGACACAAAAATATTTCCCAAGCTTTAAACATCCCAAGGAGCACTGTGCAAGCGATAATATTGAAATGGTAGGAGTATCAGACCACTGCAAATCTACCAAGACCTGGCCGTCCCTCTAAACTTTCAGCTCATACAAGGAGAAGACTGATCAGAGATGCAGCCAAGAGGCCCATGATCACTCTGGATGAACTGCAGAGATCTACAGCTGAGGTGGGAGACTCTGTCCATAGGACAACAATCAGTCGTATATTGCACAAATCTGGCCTTTATGGAAGAGTGGCAAGAAGAAAGCCATTTCTTAAAGATATCCATAAAAAGTGTTGTTTAAAGTTTGCCACAAGCCACCTGGGAGACACACCAAACATGTGGAAGAAGGTGCTCTGGTCAGATGAAACCAAAATTGAACTTTTTGGCAACAATGCAAAACGTTATGTTTGGCGTAAAAGCAACACAGCTGAACACACCATACCCACTGTCAAACATTGTGGTGGCAGCATCATTGTTTGGGCCTGCTTTTCTTCAGCAGGGACAGGGAAGATGGTTAAAATTGATGGGAAGATGGATGGAGCAAAATACAGGACCATTCTGGAAGAACCTGATGGAGTCTGCAAAAGACCTGAGACTGGGACGGAGATTTGTCTTCCAACAAGACAATGATCCAAAACATAAAGCAAAATCTACAATAGAATGGTTCAAAAATAAACATATCCAGGTGTTAGAATGGCCAAGTCAAAGTCCAGACCTGAATCCAATCGAGAATCTGTGGAAAGAACTGAAAACTGCTGTTCACAAATGTCTCCATCCAACCTCACTGAGCTCGAGCTGTTTTGCAAGGAGGAATGGGAAAAAATGTCAGTCTCTCGATGTGCAAAACTGATAGAGACATACCCCAAGCGACTTACAGCTGTAATCGCAGCAAAAGGTGGCGCTACAAAGTATTAACTTAAGGGGGCTGAATAATTTTGCACGCCCAATTTTTCAGTTTTTGATTTGTTAAAAAAGTTTGAAATATCCAATAAATGTCGTTCCACTTCATGATTGTGTCCCACTTGTTGTTGATTCTTCACAAAAAAATACAGTTTTATATCTTTATGTTTGAAGCCTGAAATGTGGCAAAAGGTCGCAAAGTTCAAGGGGGCCGAATACTTTCGCAAGGCACTGTAGTTGGTTAGGTGATGGTCAGTTGATCCTGGTTGGCGATACGTGAACATGCCAGTTGTAGCTAGCTAATAAAGAGCTACGTTAAGAAATATCCTGTAGTACTGCATTTTATTATTTTGTACAAAGCGTGCAAAACAAGACATAGACTACCTGCTGTCCACTGTTATATTAACTTATTATAACTTGATAATTATGAAAATACAGGCTCTATTTTTCCTCAGTAGCTTTTTATTAACCACAATGAGTCATACTATATCTGTCAGATCTCTCTGTGTGAACATACCTGTGGTCTCTTTTAAAGCTGTGATATGTCACTTTTTGGGCGACCCAACAAAATTCCCATAGAAATGTGAGTTATAGATCTGTCACTCTCATTGAAAGCAAGTCTAATAAGCGATAGATTTGTTCTCTGTGCGGTATTTCCATGCTCCCCATTTTTAAGTTTAGTTTTTTGAGTCTTGTACTTTCGGTTTTGTACACCAGCTTCAAACAGCTGAAAATACAATCTTTTTGGTTATGTAAAATACATTTCATAGTGGTTTAGATGGTACGATTATTCTCTACACTGTAACTTGCTTTTTTTTGTCACATAAACTGAAATTAGACAAACTATTCGATTTTTAGCAACCAGGAAATGGCGGAACGATTTCTGCATAGTGAATCTTTATTATAGCCCTACTGTGGTTTTCCTGTGTGGTTGGAAGGTATAATCGAGTTGTGTGCCATTGTGTGGTAGGCCTACAGTAAAGTTGTATATGATGCTATCGTGTTGTCACCTCTACTGTCCTCTCATTGATACTGGGAAGTCTGACACTCCATGCCACTAATTGACATTCAGAATGTCATTGATGGTCAGTTATACTGAGTTAAACTGAGATCATTTTGGATATACTCAGTTCCTTAGTGACGATTATGAAGTCTGAAAGTCTTTAAGTTCCCCCATGGTATGATGAGGTGGTCCTATTTAGTCTGAGACAGGATGCAGCACTGAATAAGTGCAGGTGGGGTTGAATCTCAGTTCCCTAGAACCTGTAGTCCCATTGTTTTATGCTAATTGAGTTCCAACTCTTCAGGATGTGAAATGTGTTTTGTCCTTTTTTTATTTCTCTGTGTGTATCTCCCTTCTATTAGTCATGAACATGTCACTGTCACTGATACCAAGGGGAAATTCTGATGAAGGGGAAAATCTCCTTCACCTGTCTGCAACCTTTAATCACCTCTCATCTTAGTAAAAAGCTTATTTTCAACCAACTAGGATCCAGCTAAAAAAAGATTGAGGCCTGTCCCTGCAGCCATTGTTGCAAGATTAGTATTTTTTGTGTGTGTGTATGTGTCACCCCCTGACCTTAGAGAGCCATTTTATTTCTCTATTTGGTTAGGTCAGGGTGTGATGTGGGGGTGGGCATTCTATGTTTTGTTTTCTATGTTCCTTTATTTCTATGTTTTGTCCGGGTATGGTTCTCAATCAGGGACAGCTGTCTATCGTTCTCTCTGATTGGGAATCATACTTAGGTAGCCCTTTTTCCCTCCTTCAGTGTTGGTAGTTAACTTTGTTTGTGGCACTTAGCCCTATAAGCTTCACGGTTGTTGCTTGGTTTGTTGGAGACGTTTAAAACATAAAATATACGCTCACCCCGCTGCACTTTGGTCTACTTCCAACGATACCTGTGACGGTATGATTTGATATAGAGGTGATGGGTGATCTTATGGGGACCTATTGGTCAGGCAGTGACTGACTTCAGTTTAATTCTTTGCAGGTCAAGATTCTGATTGTTTCCCAGAGATTAGAGTGGCACGGAACACAGAATGGAGAGCTTCAACTGGGAAAAAACTGAAGATGAACTGTTCTGTTGATTTCTGTTCTAACTCACCAACACCATCATGGTGTAAGTTTGATGAATCAAACATATGCCTAACTGTCAACACAACAACTCTCATTCAAACACAGTTGACAAATTTGACAAACACTACATGGATCTCATTTCTGACTTTCAAAAGCATATCCAGAGGTGATGCTGGTCTATACAGGTGTGAATTACACACGGCTGTGGGTCATTCTATCAATGTTATCGTCTCAGGTGAGCAATCTATTAATACATTTTCTCAGTTTGAAATGTTTAATCAGTCAAACATTTAGTTATTTTTCCCATTCATAGAAGCAAACCCCCTGTGATGGGTGTCAATTGTTATGTATTTCAGAGAGAATTGAAGACACCACAGATTTATATCAGAACAATGAAACAAGTAAGAGGAGATTTTGACTCTTCATAGCTTAGCATGCATTGCACACTGAACGGAAAGGTGCTGCAGTATGAATGTACTTCAAGGCACAACACAATGCTATGTCACACCTAGCTCTGAAACACTGTGGTAACCAGTAACACCCTAACAGCCAGTTAAAACTAGTAACCATGTTGAGTCAAACCTTCTATTCAGGATCGTCATTTTGATTTAAAACGTGTGTGTGTCTGCATGTGTGTAATTAGCCAGAATTATTTTGCTGTTAAACTCATTTCCTGTATTTGTATATTTTTTTGGCCTATAGCTTTTATGAATTAAAATGTGGGGTGGGGGGACATTTCCTCCCTGTTCATAGTGGAAATTAGGCCTCTTTCTCTTATAGACAGTACAGCGAGTCAGAGTGACAGCTTCCTGGAGTGGGTGTGGCCTTATGTTTACTCCTCGGCTGGGATTGTGGTGTTTGTCATCGTGGTGATAACCATATCCATGCTCTCATTGCGTGGTTGTAAAAGTAAGATGCTCACAATTACCATAGCACATTAATACAGACTAATGATGATCATAGCACATTAATACAGACTAATGATGACCATAGCACATTAATACAGACTAATGATGACCATAGCACATTAATACAGACTAATGATGACCATAGCACATTAATACAGACTAATGATGACCATTGTACATTAGTACAGACTAATGATGACCATAGTACATTAACACAGACTAATGATGGCCATAGTAGATTAATACAGACTAATGATGACCATAGCACATTAACACAGACTAATAATGACCATAGTACATTAATACAGACGAATGATGACCATAGCACATTAACACAGACTAATAATGACCATAGTACATTAATACAGACGAATGATGACCATAGTACATTAATACAGACTAATGAGGATCATAGTACATTAATACAGACATTTATTTCTGGGATATGACTTTTCATTTCAATGTTTCGTTCATGATTCCCTTGAAATTGCAGGTGCCTGTCCGGCCAGGAAGTCAAGGAAAGAGGACCAAACAGAGAACCAGGTCAAACAGATATACACTACACATCTAACTTTAATTTAGTCCTGTATTAGTACTATTAGTACAGATTCTGGATGGTCTTTAATGTGTTTACAGTATGTAACATGGTGGAGTCTTTTGGTGCACTCCTTGTCTGTCAGTCCCAGGTGTTGTGTCTCTGACTGATTCAATTATATGACAGGCTATTTTATCAAATCGATTACCTAACGTTTGATTACGTGATTGAATTAAACCATGCAACAATTAACTCGTTAATAACCTGGGGCACCACGGAAGAGTGTTTATAGAGTTGCTCTTTTCCGAATAAACTCTTAAAGATCTGAAGATCTTTTATAATCAATAGCAGTCAATTATTAATCATCACCTTATTTAGTCTCATCTGAACGTCGTAAAATTCTTGATTATCTGCACGAACCCTGGCTAACAAGTTGAATCAGCAATACAAAATTTGGCTTAATTATTTATTTACTAAATACCTAAATAATCACACAGAATTACATATACACAGGATAGATCATACATTGATTACTAATCATGTCATAAAAGCAAAAGTCCCTAGCGGATGAAACCGATATGACGGCTGGTTACCCAAAGAAAGGGGGTTGGGTTTGAATGAAAGAGCGGGATAACTGAGGGACAAAGGGGATTGGGTCTCTATCGGACCTTGAGAAGCCATGCTACCGTAAATATAGAATCTTATGCATTCTAATAATCATCCATTCGGAAATTGAAAATGCAAGATATATATTTACACTGAGCTGCGCTTCGATAGATGGTTTGAAGATGGAAGACTGGTTTGCCCAGCAGATATCTCCATTGTCCTTTGAAGAATCTTTCTGGTCGTAGTGTTGTAGAGCGGATACGTTGAAGTAGCCTGTCGTTCTCAGGAGATCGTCTGTCCTTTGAAGAATCTTTCTGGTTGTAGTGTTGTAGAGCGGATACGTTGAAGTAGCCTGTCGTTCTCAGGAGATCGTCTGTCCTTTGAAGAATCTTTCTGGTCGTAGTGTTGTAGAGCGGATACGTTGAAGTAGCCTGTCGTTCTCAGGAGATCGTCTGTCCTTTGAAGAATCTTTCTGGTTGTAGTGTTGTAGAGCGGATACTTTGAAGTAGCCTGTCGTTCTCAGGAGATCGTCTGTCCTTTCCTAGGCCACGTACGTTTACAGCTGCAGCTGATAAGTTGACGTACAGAATTTCTCACTTATTCTATAGTGAATAGGAGTTCAAAGTTCATACCAAGTTGCCATAATCAGCTCGTGCTGTATTCTGGCTGGTCTAGTCGAAATTTCTCCTTCCAGCGTGGTGATCGTCACCTCCACATGATCTCGTCTCATGTAAATTTCGTTATGTAGAGAGGAATATTCAGCCATTCGCAACCACAGCTCACACTGGGGTTTGCTTAGTCTGACATGAATTAGGTCACGGGGGCTTTATACTGGCGTGTTTCATCCCTCTCCAACCAATGTCTGTTCACTTGGGCGTGGCCACTGACTGAGAATAAAATTACTTGAAAACAATTCTCTCATTTAGAAGGCTAAAATTACATTTAATATTCTCACACACAGTTTCATATTTAAACGTTTAAATTGCACAACAATTCCATGTGAATCTAATGTCTAGACGAGAATGTGTAGACTTTCAAGATACAATTTATGTTGTCCTGTCATCAGTAATAATGTCCCAGACAACAACTGATCTGACATCATGTTTTTTAAGTACTTTCAACTGGTTGGATTACAGAAATATTGTTAAATTCCCCAACCTTTTGATGTTACCATACTCTCTCTACGTTAACAAAGGGCTTTCCAAGAGTCCATTCTGTAGAGGGGAGAGAAAAGGGGGAAAGGTATTTATGGGGGGGTCATAAACCTCACCCAACAGGGCAACGTCATGACACAGATGTGGCCCTCTATAATCAAGGGTGGGGGTTGCAAATACACAGAGTATTAAAGTAGCTTACTTGTTGTTACAGTATATGGCTATACCAATGACCCAGCAAGCATTCCCACGACCCAACCCACAATCCCACCACAGAGGAAGCATCCGATCCCACCAATCCCAGGACCGGCTCCAAGCCCAGCCCACCCCACCGCCGGACTGTATCTATGACAACGCACCTGCCAGGGGCCCACGTCGCACTCATCCGGCACCCGGCCAAGCTGCAGCCAATCAGGTAGCTGTCCCGGTGGACACGGACAATCCCTATAGCAACGGGAAGGAGAAAGAGGAAGAGAGTGATATCATGTACGCAGCGCTAAACCATCAGGTAAAGCCTCGGGCCGCTGCGCGCCCTGCACAGCCTCGGGTAGAGGGCTCAGAGTACGCAGCCATACGAGTGTCCTGAGCCCTGGAACCAGGAAGTAAAACTCCTCTTCCCAGAGGGCCACAGTCCGACTGGTCTTTGTTTCTCCCTGATTACGAGAAGGGGGTCGCTGCGTCCCAAAATGGCGACCGGAGTATGGGCGAGTGGGTGTGTCAAAAGGGAAGTAGTGGGTGTGTCAAATCGTCTGCTATAGGTTAGACGGTTTTGATTGAGCTGTATTTTTTTCTCTTCCGTTTCTTGCCACTCAACCAGACTGTGACACACAACTAGGTGCTATCATCAACCAAAAAGGGTTATTTGGCTGTCCTCATAAGAGAACCCTTTAAAGAACCCCCTTTGTTTCCAGGTAGAACCCTTCTGGGTTCCATGAAGAACCCTTTCCACAGAGGGGTCTGCATGGAATCCAAAAGAGTTCTACCTAGAACCAAAAAGGGTACTCCTATGGGGACAGCCGTAAAACCCTTTTGGAACCCTTTTTGTGTACCTCACATTGAGCTACCATACTGCGAGAGTTGGGACATCTGTTTTTAAGCCAGAGGATGAGTCTGAGTGTTAGAATTACATGAATAATTGTACATTTTCTGGTTTAAAACTGAAGATTGTTTATTGGGGCGGCAGCTAGCCTTGCGCTGGGTCAGTAACCGAAAGGTTGCTAGATCAAATCCCAGAGCTGACAAGGTCAAAATCTGTTGTTCTGCCCCTGAACAAGGCAGTTAACCCACTGTTCCTAGGCCGTCATTGTAAATAAGAATGCGTTCTTAACTGACTTGCCTAGTTAAATAAATATTAAATACATTTTTTTAAGTATTGATGATGAGTGTACTGTTGCTTTATGGGTTGTACGCATGTTCCTACTGTGACTGTCACCCTGATATATTACTGTGACTGTCACCCTGATATATTACTGTGACTGTCACCCTGATATATTACTGTGACTGTCACCCTGATATATTACTGTGACTGTCACCCTGATATATTACTGTGACTGCCACCCTGATATATTACTGTGACTGTCACCCTGATATATTACTGTGACTGCCACCCTGATTTATTACTGTGACTGTCACTCTGATATATTACTGTGACTGTCACCCTGATTTATTACTGTGACTGTCACCCTGATTTATTACTGTGACTGTCACACTGATATATTACTGTGACTGTCACTCTGATATATTACTGTGACTGTCACTCTGATATATTACTGTGACTGTCACTCTGATATATTACTGTGACTGTCACTCTGATATATTACTGTGACTGTCACTCTGATATATTACTGTGACTGTCACTCTGATATATTACTGTGACTGTCACTCTGATATATTACTGTGACTGTCACTCTGATATATTACTGTGACTGTCACCCTGATATATTACTGTGACTGTCACCCTGATTTATTACTGTGACTGTCACCCTGATATATTACTGTGACTGTCACCCTGATTTATTACTGTGACTGTCACTCTGATATATTACTGTGACTGTCACCCTGATATATTACTGTGACTGTCACCCTGATATATTACTGTGACTGTCACCCTGATATATTACTGTGACTGTCACCCTGATATATTACTGTGACTGTCACCCTGATATATTACTGTGACTGTCACCCTGATATATTAATGTGACTGTCACCCTGATATATTACTGTGACTGTCACCCTGATATATTACTGTGACTGTCACCCTGATTTATTACTGTGACTGTCACCCTGATTTATTACTGTGACTGTCACTCTGATATATTACTGTGACTGTCACCCTGATATATTACTGTGACTGTCACCCTGATATATTACTGTGACTGTCACCCTGATATATTACTGTGACTGTCACCCTGATATATTACTGTGACTGCCACCCTGATATATTACTGTGACTGTCACCCTGATATATTACTGTGACTGTCACTCTGATATTGGCTACTAGGTAGCTACTTCCCACACCATTGCTGGACAGTAGTGCCTGTCATACGAGAGCGAACGGTACTGGGTCCCGGTGTTCTTGTTTTTCATGCGTGTCCTCCCCATTGAGTAGTAGACTGTATGTACTGTATGTATCAAGGTGACATCTAGATGGTTATCAATATTAGTTACTTCTTGTGTAGGCTGCTGCCCTCTTTTAAATAAAATAATTTCAGAGAAAACATTGCCACGTTAGCTGCCGCCTGCAACATGACCACGATACCAGTGGCAATCGGTGCCATTTAAGATTCTTATTATTTTAACCTTTATTTTACATGGCAAGTCAGTTAAGAACAAATTCTTATTTACAATGATGGCCTGCACTGGCCAAAACCGGACGACACTGGGCCTATTGTGCACCTCCCTATGGGACTCCCAATCACCTCCAGTTGTGATACAGCCTGGAATTGAACCAGGGTGTCTGTGGTGACGTCTCAAGCACGGAGATGCAGTGCCTTAGACCGCTGCGCCACTCGGGAGGGATGAGCATGGCCTTATTTCTGTTACAGCTTATTGGATGACTGTCATTCATATTCCATTCACCCAGTTCAATGTAACATCGATAGGTTTAGGCTACTACATGATAGTCAAATTTTCCCTATACTCATGAGGTTTCCTCAACCTAGACTATGATTGAAAGCTACACCATGGTGCTGTTTAGGCTACTGTAGACCAACACTGCAAAACAGTGTGTTTTAATCAATTATTTGGTGACTTGAATACATTTAGTATAGTTTTATCTAAAAAAGCTAACTTCTTAAAAATATTTAGCTATTGACATTTTTATGAAATTCACTGAAGAAGATGTTCCTCCCCTTCCTCCTCTGAGGAGCCTCCACTGCATGGTACCCAGTAGGAAGGACTTCGGCAGGCATGTGGATACAACCCCGGTGCACTGGTCCGGCTTATCGACTCTTCTTGTAGCCCAATCAGCCACGTAAAACGGTATTCAGTAGAAACAAATCTGCCCAATTAGCTAATAATCCATACACCCACTGTCTCAGACTTCGGTCGCCATATTGGGCTGCAGATACCCATTCTTGGTATTACAGAAATCGATCAGCTGGCTGCATCGAACTTTGAACTTCCACCAATGATAATGTCAGTTTTAACTATGGCCTTTTGGGTACAACTTTCTTACAGAGGTTGATTCTTGAGGCCTACATGAAATATTCCACTGCACTGTAATTAGGTGGAAATCAGTTGACTGTGAATGTAACTGTGATTGATTGTTTTGTTTAATGCATTTTTCTGTGATTGCGTGTCTCCTATTTTAAACAAATAATCAGATTTGATTTACTATAATATAATTTTCACTGCAATATTACTCTTCTCCATTCCTTACTGTAATCAACCAGTTTCAGTGAAATCACTGTGAGTGATGACAATCCCCTGGCCTTGGGTTTAGTTGAGGTGTTACTGTCGTTGTGCAGGGTGTTTTGCAGTTTACCTCTTGTGCTGGGATGTGATTAGGAGGTTTCCTGTGCTACACAAACCAAAACCCCCACATGCTGCAGCACACGGTTACATATCCTGTGATGCAGTGAGAAGCTTTCTGTGTGTGTGTGTGTGTGTGTGTGTGTGTGTGTGTGTGTGTGTTCATGCCTGATCTTCTGTTCCTGTATGTGTGTGTGCATGTGTTATCCCAGCTAGCACATAATGTTCTGAGAACCATATATTTCTTAGACCTTGGTGAGAGCGTGGTTCTCCTATGGTTATTTTGCACACGACCTTCCCACAATGTTCTGGGAATGGTGCAGGATACCCAGCTAGCACATAATGTTCTAAGAACCATACTTCAGCATAATGTTTTCTGCAGGTTTCCTCATGTTTCTATTTAAAGGAAAAATCCACCCAAAACCACTCATTCCTATAATTTACAGTGTTGCATAACACTAATATGTGAGAACAATATTGTGAATTTTATTTTATTTTGTCATTGTAATAAGGTTGGTAGCAACGTGAAAATCATTGTGGAAATCTGTTGCAGCTCAAGACGACTAAAAAACCCACAATGCAATGCTCTCTCTATGGGCTTGCTGGCCAGTAGCTAGCTAGCAAACGTAGCTACACACAATACTACCAAAGTCAATATCAGCATGTGAAGAAGGTAGTTAGCTTTATAATTGCCTAAACAAAATGCAATATCAATTTAGGAGTCTACAATCTCACCATGTTTAACCTGCAGATTGATGTGCCTCACAGAGTGGAGTCTGACATTCACAACGACACCATGCAATGCACCCTGGACTGAAGAGGCAGACAAATAGGAGAAATGTGTTAGACCCTCTGTTCAATTACACATTTCTCGAGGTAGGAATATCGCGAAAATATGATGAATGGCTCATTTGAGAGAAGACTACCTTCCGTGTTATGACATCGGCCAGTATTAGAATCTGACATGCATGACAGACATTTTAACGATCTAAAAGTCATATTCCTATTAACTTCCAGAGACCCTTTAACACAATGCTACATCATACTGGTAGAAGTTCTGCCTGCTTGAACGGCAATAACTCAGATACACATGAAATGACGCAGGGAATCGATAGAGCATCACTCAGAGATACACAAAAACAACAGAACATTCAAAATGGGTGAATCTTTTACTTTAAAGTCATGTTCTCAGAACACAAAGAAAACTTTCCATAAAAAGCACAAGCAAACATTAGTTACATTCTAAGAATGTTATTTAAAAACATGTACATTCCATTCTCAACATCAACAAAACTCTCTCTGTACTCTCTCTTGTTAAGTGTGTTCAGGTGTGTTGACCGCAATGGGTGCTTGTTTCCTTTAAAATGGGGTCTGTTTGAAAAGATCAAAATGGACGGTTTTGTGAACGCTAGCTCCATCTTGGTGGCGCAGTGGATTAATTCCAAAACATTCAGGGAACCATAGTAAACGTTCTCAGAACCTCCCTGCAAACTAAAAATGAACATTCCCAGAAAGTGTTTTACTGGTCAGGAAATGTATGGCTACCTTCGCAGAAGGAATGGGAAACCAAAAACGTACGTTTCCCCGACTTCCAAGTAACCACATTTAGTAGATGTGAGGGTTTATATGCTTGCATGAGTGTGTGCTTTACTATATGTGATTGTGATCTCCTAACCATCACAAAGACACAGGGCCTTGAACAGGAAACACAGGGCTGACCACCGTGTCGTGAAGAACACCTGACATGGTGGGATTGAGACTGTGTTGTTTTACAGTACAGCTCAGGTGTCAAACTCATTCCACGGAGGGCCGAGTGTCTGCGGGTTTTGGTTCCTCCATTCTACTTCACTGTAAAAATAGAAAGCCTCAACACTGTGCATGATTGTGTAACGAAACCATGGAAAATAGTGCAGCTAAACTGAGATCTGGTGTTTGGAAGGTGTTTGAATGTAAACCCAATGAAAGTGTTTTAATACGCAGAATGTGTTTTAAAACAGAAAGGAAGTACTTTGAACGACCCAAAGTGGTTCATCAACATGACTTGGTGTTTTTTTTAAGAGATTGTTGTAAAAACACTTTTTGTGGTTTCAGTGCATGTAAAAGGCAGCATCAAAACACAAAAACTGTTTTTCTCATACAATTAATAGTTTATAAATGCAAATGGTTTATAATCTTAAATATGGATTGATGAAAAGGACCTATGGAGAATATTGTTTGTGGAGTTCTACCTATTTTTTCCAAAGCTTTATTTAGACAGATTAGAATCCGGAGGTGCAGTCAGATGGTACATTTTGTTGGAATTTTGCCCATTCACCCACACACCCACTCACCCACACACCCACTCACCCACAGCCACTCACCCACACACCCACTCACCCACACACCCACTCACCCACACAGCCACTCACCCACACACCCACTCACCCACTCACCCACACACCCACTCACCCACACAGCCACACTGTAAGAAATTATTCAGGGGTGAATTGAAATTGAATTTTATGACTATAACCAAAGAGAGAGAAAATTAGTGATTGAACTCATTAGAAGTCTGGTTTTAATCACGTTGTATTTTCTATCTTGTCACTCTGATTTTAGGGGATTGTGTGTAATATATATTTTTTGACTTTATGATTTTTTCACACAATGATTTATGCATGTTTGATGAAATCCAAGTATATTTCTGTTTTAGTATTGAGCTTGTGTAATGGATCATGATATCTGAACCGTCAGACTGACGTTCAATGAGGACAGCACCCATTCCCACATATTATTAATGGTGGAGATGATTAATGGTGGAGATGATTAATGGTGGAGATGATTAATGGTGGAGATGATTAATGGTGGAGATGATTAATGGTGGAGATGATTAATGGTGGAGATGATTAATGGTGGAGATGATTAACGGTGGAAATGATTAATGTTCAACCTCCAGTTACTGCTGGTGATTTGGACACTGTGCTTGACAATGCCTGCCCAAAACGGTAAATAATGTCAAATGATCAAATAGATAACAATGTTAAACATTAAGACACTTCAGACAAAGGGATCTAATTCTGTACTAGACAGTATTCAAAACATCAGAATGGCGTTTAGAAGCTTTAAATAGAGGAAATGGCACCAAAAGAGAAGGGATCTAATTCTGTACTAGACAGGACTCGAAACACCAACCTAGTGTTTTCAACCTTTTCTGAGGGCTCCCAGTCTCTGGCAAGGTGTTGCACAGCACTTTTCTGTGAGGGCTCCCAGTCTCTGGCAAGGTGTTGCACAGCACTTTTCTGTGAGGGCTCCCAGTATCTGGCAAGGTGTTGCACAGCACTTTTCTGTGAGGGCTCCCAGTATCTGGCAAGGTGTTGCACAGCACTTTTCTGTGAGGGCTCCCAGTATCTGGCAAGGTGTTGCACAGCACTTTTCTGTGAGGGCTCCCAGTATCTGGCAAGGTGTTGCACAGCACTTTTCTGTGAGGGCTCCCAGTATCTGGCAAGGTGTTGCACAGCACTTTTCTGTGAGGGCTCCCAGTATCTGGCAAGGTGTTGCACAGCACTTTTCTGTGAGGGCTCCCAGTCTCTGGCAAGGTGTTGCACAGCACTTGATTAAGTGGTGTTACAACACACCGTGTCATGTTTCAAAACAGCTCAGGATGATGTGTTTCAACACTCCAGCAAAGTTAAGGCTTCGTCTCCTTCAATTTGGTGGCAGCTCAGTTACCACAAGTTTTGGCATTACAACGTACTTCATTTTAACAGTGTTGATTGATAAATTAAGGTCACTAATTAGTAAGGAACTCCCCTCACCTGCTTGTCTATGGCTTAATTGAAAGGAAAAACCAAAAACCTGCAGACATGAGTTTGACACTCCTGCAGCACAGTATTGTAGATGAGGTGAACCCTAGGTGCACTGGTCATCTGACACCATGATTTAAAAAAACAGGAACCGCTTAGCTGACTGGCATGTTTAGGCCAGTAATGGGACTTTATCTCTCAATACCAACATGCACATTTACGTAGACACTCTTGTCCAGAACGACTTACAGTTGTGAGTGCAAACATTTTAAAAACTTTTTTTGTGCCACGCTCTACCAACTGAGCTGCACGGATCACATACATGATACTGTTGTGTGAGGTCACTTACACCATAAAGGCTGTATTGTGAACACAGTTAACCCCACAAGGCATCCTACTCTGACAAGACTTGTTTCATTTCTGTTCTTTTTTCTCTTATAGCAACCTGACAATCTGCATTGTCTCCAGGTCTCTCTTGAAAAAATAGACATGTTTTATATCAACGAGAGTAACCTGGTTAAATAAAGGGGAAATAAGTGCTAATCCTTCCAGGGTGCTGCTTCTATAAGACACTGTTCTCTCACTGAATGTACTGGAACAGAACAGCAATGATGATTGCCATTGACTGGCTATTTAAAATGAGGCTTTTTTTTAATAAAATATGTGTTGTTGCTTTACATGTATTATTCAATAAATGTCTATTTTCTGAACGGCGAATGATGAACTGTACATGAATTAGGATGAAGCTATGTATTATGTTTGGTTTAACTGTGTCTGAACTGCATATACAGTTAACCTGATTATTAAGCCTATATATGAATTAGGATGAAGCTATGTATTATGGTTGGTTTAACTGTGTCTGAACTGCATATACAGTTAACCTGATTATTAAGCCTATATGTTTTTTCCCAACCAAAACATCAGTGACATTTAAGACACTCAGAGAGGGAAGCACCTGTTCCCCTACAAGACCATGCTCCCCCATGCTCAACGTCCCACTGAATCCAGGAAATGAGCCATTTCAGTTCAAAACAGTGATCCAAAACTTAGACCACGTGGTGCTTCTCTGGTCTCAACCACTTCAGTCCCGTGGTGAGAGGTGGACGTAGGTTGTTCCCGCCACCTCTCTGTGGTCTGTGAGTGGAACTAACTGTTGAAGCCTGACTCTGTGATAGCACGCTCCCCCCCCACACACACAGACAGACACGTGGATGGGGTTTTAGGTTGGTTTCTGTAGAAGCACTTTGTGACATCTGCTGATGTAAAAAGGGCTTTATAAATACATGTGATTGATATGTGCATCCACCAAGTGCTACACCTACAGCAGACTGTGTGGCTGACCCCTGACCCCTGACACTGCGGAGAGGAGGATGTGTAGAGCTACACCTACAGCAGAGTGTGTGGCTGACCCCTGACACTGAGGAGGATGTGTCGACTTACACCGACAGTAGACTGTGTGTCTGACCCCTGACCTCTGACACTGAGGAGGATGTGTAGAAGTGAGAAAAACAATACCTGAAAAGATTTTGAGCAGAAAACTTGCCATTAAAATGTATTTTTAATCCCCCTCATCATAAGGCAATCAATAAAGTCTAGCTGGGGTGTGTGTGCGTGTTTGTGTGTGTGTGTTCGTACTATACAAGCACCATGACAGGGGTAGTGGTGTCAGGGGGGACAACTTCCTACTGTTATTCTCATGTCTCAATTCCCTGTTCTGCTCTCAGGAGGAAGTTGGATATTTCACATACTTCTACAGGTAAACGAGTATGTGTCTGAAGAATGTGCTTAACTGACATCAGAGGACCAAGATTAGAGATCTGAAAACTATATAAATACAGGTGGACCACCTTAAAGTTGCTTATATTAGAACCACCACTACAGAGTTAACCGCTGTAGGGAGTACTTAAAGGGTTAATTACCAGAAGATGATCTAGAGTGCCCTCTAGTGGATATATAGTATATAGCACACAATTAGCTAAACCTCCCACTGAGCTGTTATCTTGTTTCGGACTGATAATATTGTTATGAACGGGTTCAATCCAAATGTAATCATCTAGTTTCAACATGAGACCATGACCTGCTGCTCGGTCTCAGGTTAAGAGGCAGGGTATGACCACTAAAATATATAGGTCCCACATAAAACCAGGCATAACCTTTAAGGCATAATGAAGCCCTATAGATGCTTCATAAGTCATCCATAAGTCAATGTGATGCTATATAAACGGGTAGAAAAAAGGTTATGCCACATTTGGTAAAGAACCAGACGTACGGTCAGACCTGTCACATGACCCTTTGTAGTGCTTATGAAGACTTTACGAATTTATGTCATGTTACGTCAACTCAAATGAAGAAGAAACACATTCAATATAATGATAAATGTCTTTGGTCTGACAGAGTTGGATATAATGATACATGTCTTTGTTCTCACAGAGTTGGACATAATGATACATGTCTTTGGTCTGACAGAGTTGTGGAGTCAGGGGGGACAAAGAAAAATCAGTGATGCCAAGTTCCAGAGTCAAGAGGTTCATTCAGAGTCAAGAGGTTCATTCATAGGTAACAGAGGGTTTCCTCCAGATAAGCCTTTGATTTACACTCCTAGATTAATGATTTGCTTTTAGAACTTTAATAATATTCAGAACATCAATAATAAACGTTTGTTTGTACAGAACGGATTGTGTCCACTTTCCTGTCATTGTGAAGTGCTCCAGCTTCCCCATGCAGTCAACAGAACTAACATACATATCTAGTATTACCATGTGTGGACTCTGGGGGGGTTAGGGTTCCTTCGGAAAGTATTCAGACCCCTTGACTTTTTCCACTCTATGTTACGTTACAGCTTAGTCCTAAAATTGATTCAATATTTGTTTTTTCTCATCCATCTACACATAATAACCCATAACGACAAAGCAAAAATAGATATTTAGATTTTTTTGCAAATGTATAACAAATTAAAAACTTAAATATCACATTAACATAAGTATTCGGACCCTTTACTCAGTACTTTGTTGAAGCACTTTTGACAGCGATGAAAGCATCAAGTCTTCTTGGGTATGACGCTACAAGCTTGGCAAATCTGTATTTGGGAAGTTTATCCCATTCTTCTCTACAGATCCTCTCAAGCTCTGTCAGGTTTGATGGGGAGCGTTGCTACACAGCTATTTTCAGGACTCTCCAGAGATGTTCGATCAGGTTAAAATCCGGGCTCTGGCTAGGCCACTCAAGGACATTCAGAGACTTGTCCCGAATCCACTCCTGCATTCTCTTGGCTGTGTGCTTAGGGTCGTTGTCCTGTTGGAAGGTAAACCTTCACCCCAGTCTGAGGTCCTGAGCGCTCTGGAGCAGGTTTCATCAAGGATCTCTCTGAACTTTGCTCCGTTCATCTTTGCCTCAATCCTGACTAGTCTCCCAGTCCCTGCCGTTGAAAAACATCCCTGCAGCATGGTGCTGCCACCACCATGTTTCACCTTAGAGATGGTGCCAGGTTTCCTCCAGACGTAACACTTGGCATTCAGGCCAAAGAGTTTAAACTTGGTTTCATCAGACCAGAGAATCTTGTTTCTCATGGTCTGAGACTCTTCAGGTTCCCTTTAGCAAACTCCAAGCGGACCATCATGTGCCTTTTACTGAGAAGTGGCTTCTGTCTGGCCACTCTACCATAAAGGCCTGATTGGTGGAGTGCTGTAGAGATGGTTGTCCTTCTGGAAGGTTCTCCCATCTCCACAGAGGAACTCTAGAGCTCCGTCAGAGTGACCATCGGGTTCTTGGTCACCTCGCTGACTAAGGCCCTTGTCCCCTGATTGCTCAGTATGGCTGGGCAGCTCTAGGAAGAGCTGGCCACCCAAAACTGCATTAGTTGCATTACAACCATTCATAGATGTATTGGCATTTGCATTTGAACCATAAATGGACAAAATATCCTATACAACTAAAGCAGACATTCCAACTGAGGCCAGTAGAGCTGTGACTAGATCACACTGTTTAAACACCCTTCTGTTAGGATCACACTGTTTAAACACTGTTCTGTTAGGATCACACTGTTTAAACACTGTTCTGTTAGGAACACACTGTTTAAACACTGTTCTGTTAGGATCACACTGTTTAAACACTGTTCTGTTAGGAACACACTGTTTAAACACCCTTCTGTTAGGAACACACTGTTTAAACACTGTTCTGTTAGGATCACACTGTTTAAACACTGTTCTGTTAGGAACACACTGTTTAAACAATGTTCTGTTAGGAACACACTGTTTAAACCCTGTTTAAACACTGTTCTGTTAGGAACACACTGTTTAAACACTGTTCTGTTAGGAACACACTGTTTAAACACTGTTCTGTTAGGATCACACTGTTTAAACACTGTTTTATTAAGACAGACCCGGACAAGACAGACCAAAACAGACCAAGACAGACCAAAACAAGACACCAAAACAAGACAAGACAGACAAGGCCGGACAGGCAAAGACAAGACAGGACAAGACAAACCAAGACAGGAAAGGGACAAGATAGACCAAGACAGGACATGGAAGGACAAGAAAGGGACAAGATAGACCAAGACAGGTAAAGTCAAGACATGACAGACATGCTGAAGAGAATCACAATTGTAGGCAGGATGAGTGTGAGTGTGTGTTTATGTGTAGGCCCAGTTTCCCTGACTCATATGACTACCTGAAACTGGAGTGAGACTGGGTGTGTGTTTGCTTTGAGGCTATTTCAGAACTTTCACTGTGCCACAATAGTCACAGAACATTCAAGAGTAGATATGTTTAAAAAGCAGTGCCAGTCAGACGGTCCAAGAGAAACAGCATCGAGTCCAAACTGGGCACAAGAGGGGCAGACTGAATGGGCTTTCTGTTAGCTCACCTCCCACAATCTATTCTGACCATCTGTTTCCAACGGGACTCTTGTTGTGAAACTCTGGTGAATAATCTTCAAGAACAACACACACTAATTCATACAGGTACACACACTAATTCATACAGGTACACACACCGATTCATACAGGTACACACACCCGTAAACACACCCACACCCAAAAAGTATGTTGTGGCTCACAAAGCCCTTCAAAGTTGAAGCATCTTCAAAAAGCATAGGTTTGATAAATCTGGCACCTAATGAAATAAGCCTGGCTGGTGCCACGCTTGTATGGTCTGCAGGATGCAAGGGGCACACAAACACCTCTGGAGTCAAAGCAAGACTTTCAGATCCTGGTACAAGGAGGAGCACTTCCAATGGTGAGGTCCACTAATTATCATAAACACATAAAACATACTTTAAAAAGCATTGTTTCTAAAGGCAACAGAGTCATGCAACAATTCATTTGATAATGAAGATCAACAGAGTGAAATAAAGAGCATCTCTGGGTGGTTTAATTGTCCATGTAGGTCCTGTAATAGTGCATTACATACTGTACATAGAGCGCCTTCAGAAAGGATTCACACCCCTTGACTTAATCCACATTTTGTTGTGTTACAGCCTGAATTCAAAAAGGTATTAAATAGATTATTTCTCCCTGCTACATCTGCTCTTGCCATCTACTTCTCATCATGTGTCTCCCTAACCCGCCGCCACTTCCCCAGTGCTCTCTCCCTGTGTGTGTGTGTGTGTGTGTGTGTGTGTGTGTGTGAGTGGAGACAGGTGTGCTGGAGACGGAGCAGATCCCCACCAGCTGCAACATGTTCCATAATCAAGGCCTTTACAAATAATCAGCCCTGCCACTTCCACGCTGCTAGTTCGTAGCCTCTGCTCAGTCAGTCTGCGGTTTAAGCTGTTTGTTCCTGCATAGCTCGTGTTATCCTCTTGTGCCTGGTTTTCCCTAGCCTGACTCTGCTTTCCGCTACAGTTCCGTCCGCTCTGACTCTGGTCCGTCTCCAGTCCCTCGTCAGTCCTGCTTACCCTGCCCCTACTCCCCTTGTCTCAGCCTCAGTTCCTGGTTCCCTGCTACCCGCCCAAGCTTTATTCAAGCTTTGTCAAGTTGGTGGTTGATCATTGCTAGACAGCCATTTTCAAGTCTTTGTGACGTGGTGAGGTTGGACCCAGGTGCAGAGAAGAGACCAGACCAGGAATCCGTGGTTAAGGATAAACATAGTACTTCACTGAGAAACGGTAGTCTCAGGATCACAGTAAACGTAGGTGATTAGATGTTGAAATGGTGCTGGATTAGTGGAGGCAGCGCTTGTTTTCTTTGTGACTTGCAGTAACTCTCTGTGGTTCTAAATCAATAGTTTAGTAGTCCGAGAATGTCTGAAAAATGTACTTGTTCTACCGTGCTGTAGGTTTGTAACTGTTTGTTACATGCAATATGCTTTCTGGACTTCACCGGACAGATGTTGCTCTCTGGTTTTGTGGTGAAACAAAGGTGAGGTTGAATTTATTCTACCACTGTCTTCTTATTGTCTAGGCTTTAAGCCTATATATATCACAGTGACAAGGCATATGAACTAACAGGTTATAGCTCAAACAATGCAATTATCACAACATATTGGTTGAAAAATTGCCCACCTCTATTGATCCTCAGCTCTTTCTTTGTTTACCCATCTTCTAATTGGTGCTCTTCTTTGTGAGGCATTGGAAATTCTCCCTGGTCTTTGTTGTTGAATCTGTTTGAAATTCACTGCTCAACTGAGGGACCTTACAGATCATTGTATGTGTGGGGTACAGAGAGGAGGTAGTCATTCAAAAATCCATTCAACTTATTACGCGACTTGTTAAGCACATTTTTACTCCTGAACTTATTTAGGCTTTACCATAACAAAGAGGTTGAATACTAAATTGACTCAAGACATTTTAGCGTTTCAATTTTAATTACTTTGTAATAGGCCAGTGACACAAAATCTAATTTGAATCCATTTTAAATTCCGACTGTAACACAACATGTGGAGAAAGACAAAGGGTGAATGTTTCTGAAACCGCTGTAGGTCTGTTCACCAGTAATCCTCAGGCAGCACTTAGAAACACACAGCTCAGCTCACTATTAGTGCTGTTTGACATTCCAACAGGAATATTCTCAGTGACGTAAGGGACAGTAGCCTAAAAAGCTATCCTGATATACCCAACCTGACATCCAATGTCATAAGTATATTTCATTGACACAATCACGTCAACTTCCATCGTTGTCTAGACTATTTTGGGCAGGCTGATTTGGTGTGATGTTAAACTATAGGAAGATGCTGAAGAGTTTATTGCTAATAAACAGTAGTAGTTAATTTGTATACATACATCTGTTGTGAGGTTTAAACAGGCTGAAAAGTTGGAGGCCATTTTCCTGCTGTAATTACACCTTCAGTTCAAATGGGCAGATGGTAGTAATACGATTCAATAGGAAAGGCACGCGACACAGACATTTTGTCATTCCCTGTTGGAAATATGTAAGTTAAATATTGAGCATGAGAATTATATGATATTGTTTGTATTCTAAATGTCATATAGCTAACTAATACATGGCAAATTGCATTTTAATACTGGAACTCCCATGAAGTCAACGTGTGTGTTTGAGTCATAAAATATAAAGATATGTGTAACACACCACCCCCCCCCCCCCCCACGGCCCTTATAACAGCAGCAAAATCACACAAACAAATAACAGGAGAACTCCTACACAAAACAGCAGCCTGGTCCTTAAACACACTGTAACTGTTAAACATTACAGTGTGTAATTAGAAAGTTTTTGCGAACGTATAATTTAAAACTTACTTTTAAAGCACTTTCAATTAAGGGCCTTTGTCCTATACTTTTTTCTTCATCGAGTGGACCGGTTATAGCCTGATCCCAGATCTGTTGAGCCATTGGCGTAACAATGACTATAGGAGTTGGCAAGTCATTACAAACTGATCTGGGACCAGACAAACTAAACTTCAAAGCCACATTTTGATAAGTGTCTTTATATCTACTGTTAATAGAAACATGGCTTTAGTGTTGTTGATGTTGTCGTCACTGGTGGGATGAAGGTGTATGTCCAGTTCACCCAGTGGGGTCTGGGGAAACAGCTGTTGGTGATGTGTAGTACTGTAGTGAGTTGTTCCTTCTAACAGACATGGGGCGTATGGTGCTGAGGAGCTGATAGGTCTAGCTGGATGACCAGAACTCTGGCTTCTCATCAAAACAGTCCTTCTTCCACCATTCCAGGTCAAATCTCAATCTGGATGGTGGGAGAGAGAGAGGGTGGGAGGAGGGGGGCAGAGAGAGAGGGTGGGAGGAGGAGGGGGGGGGGCAGAGAGAGGGGGGAGAGACACAGCGAGAGAGAGAGAGCGTGAGAGAGAGAGGAGGGGGGCAGAGACACAGCGAGATAGAGAGAGACAATTAGACCAAACAAAATCATGAGAAAACAAAAAGATAATTACTTGACACATTGGAAAGAATTAACCAAAACTGAAAAAACTAGAATGCTACTTGGTCCTAAACAGAGAGTAAACAGTGGCAGAATACCTGACCACTGTGACTGACCCAAACTTAAGGAAAACTTTGACTATGTACAGACTCAGTGAGCATAGCCTTGCTATTGAGAAAGGCTGCTGTTGGCAGACCTGGCTCTCAAGAGAAGACAGGCTATGTGCACACTGCCCACAAAATGAGGTGGAAATTGAGCTGCACTTCCTAACCTACTGCCCAATGTATCACCATATTAGAGACACATATTTCCCTCAGATTACACAGATCCACAAAGAATTAAAAAACAAACCCGATTTTGATAAACTCCCATATCTACTGGGTGAAATACCACAGTGTGACATCACAGCAGTAAGATGTGTGACCTGTTGCCACAAGAAAAGGTCAACCAGTGAAGAACAAACACCATTGTAAATACAACCCATATTTATATGTATTTATTTTCCCTTTTGTACTAACTATTTGCACATCGTTACAACACTGTATATAGACATAATATGACATTTGTGAGTGTAATGTTTACTGTTCATTTTTATTGTTTATTTCACTTTTGTATATTATCTACCTCACTTGCACTGGCAATGTTAACATATGTTTCCCATGCCAATAAAGCTCCTTGAATTGAATTGAATTGAGAGAGGCGGGAGAGAGACAGTGAGAGACAGAGAGAGACAGAGAGTGAGAGAGACAGAGAGTGAGAGAGACAGAGAGTGAGAGAGTGAGAGAGTGAGTGAGTGAGAGAGTGTAGGGGGGGGGGCAGAGAGAGAGATATTTAATTAATCATCATATCCAAAAACGAGGTGTTATTGTGTTAGTTGTACCCTCATCTACTCCACAGTTTCAACTCAAAACAACAGTCCCCTGTCAGTCAGTCACTCCCTCTTCCTGACCCTCTAATGTCCTCATTACACAAACAGGCAGCCAGCATCATGTGGAGACCGATCAGTCTGCCGCAGGGCGAGAAGTCTGGTGCAGGGCGAGATATCAACACCTTTGTCTTTGAAAGAACAAAGGCCTTACATCGGAGTAGAGACTTCCTCTGGTTTGCTTAAGGAGCAGGACCAAACCTGGTCTTATTCCTCTTCCTGAAAGTGATTCAATCATGCAATGTTCCCTGCCAAAAACATCATAACATCCTGGCCAAGCGTTACACTCATCCAGACACATTATAGAGCAGTGGAGGCTGGAATGGAATCAAACAGTGGAGGCTGGAATGGAATCAAACAGTGGAGGCTGGAATGGAATCAAACAGTGGAGGCTGGGATGGAATCAAACAGTGGAGGCTGGAATGGAATCAAACAGTGGAGGCTGGGATGGAATCAAACAGTGGAGGCTGGGATGGAATCAAACAGTGGAGGCTGGGATGGAATCAAACAGTGGAGGCTGGGATAACAACAAACAGTGGAGGCTGGGATAACAACAAACAGTGGAGGCTGGAATGGAATCAAACAGTGGAGGCTGGAATGGAATCAAACAGTGGAGGCTGGGATGGAATCAAACAGTGGAGGCTGGGATGGAATCAAACAGTGGAGGCTGGGATGGAATCAAACAGTGGAGGCTGGGATGGAATCAAACAGTGGAGGCTGGGATGGAATCAAACAGTGGAGGCTGGAATGGAATCAAACAGTGGAGGCTGGGATAGCAACAAACAGTGGAGGCTGGGATAACAACAAACAGTGGAGGCTGGAATGGAATCAAACAGTGGAGGCTGGATGGAATCAAACAGTGGAGGCTGGGATGGAATCAAACAGTGGCGGCTGGGATGGAATCAAACAGTGGAGGCTGGGATGGAATCAAACAGTGGAGGCTGGGATAACAACAAACAGTGGAGGCTGGGATAACAACAAACAGTGGAGGCTGGAATGGAATCAAACAGTGGAGGCTGGAATGGAATCAAACAGTGGAGGCTGGGATGGAATCAAACAGTGGAGGCTGGGATGGAATCAAACAGTGGAGGCTGGGATGGAATCAAACAGTGGAGGCTGGGATGGAATCAAACAGTGGAGGCTGGAATGGAATCAAACAGTGGAGGCTGGGATAGCAACAAACAGTGGAGGCTGGGATAACAACAAACAGTGGAGGCTGGAATGGAATCAAACAGTGGAGGCTGGAATGGAATCAAACAGTGGAGGCTGGGATAGCAACAAACAGTGGAGGCTGGGATAGCAACAAACAGTGGAGGCTGGGATAGCAACAAACAGTGGAGGCTGGAATGGAATCAAACAGTGGAGGCTGGAATGGAATCAAACAGTGGAGGCTGGGATGGAATCAAACAGTGGAGGCTGGGATGGAATCAAACAGTGGAGGCTGGGATGGAATCAAACAGTGGAGGCTGGAATGGAATCAAACAGTGGAGGCTGGGATGGAATCAAACAGTGGAGGCTGGGATGGAATCAAACAGTGGAGGCTGGAATGGAATCAAACAGTGGAGGCTGGGATGGAATCAAACAGTGGAGGCTGGAATGGAATCAAACAGTGGAGGCTGGAATGGAATCAAACAGTGGAGGCTGGGATAGCAACAAACAGTGGAGGCTGGGATAACAACAAACAGTGGAGGCTGGAATGGAATCAAACAGTGGAGGCTGGAATGGAATCAAACAGTGGAGGCTGGGATAGCAACAAACAGTGGAGGCTGGGATGGCAACAACCAGTGGAGGCTGGAATGGAATCAAACAGTGGAGGCTGGGATAGCAAGAAACAGTGGAGGCTGGGATAGCAACAAACAGTGGAGGCTGGGATAGCAAGAAACAGTGGAGGCTGGGATAGCAACAAACAGTGGAGGCTGGGATAGCAACAAACAGTGGAGGCTGGGATAGCAACAAACAGTGGAGGCTGGGATAGCAACAAACAGTGGAGGCTGGGATAGCAACAAACAGTGGAGGCTGGGATAGCAACAAACAGTTGAGGCTGGGATAGCAACAAACACCTGGCAACCACATGTTTGATGTATCGATACCATTACACTCATTTCGCTCCAATCATTACCTCGAGCCCGTCCTCCCCAATTAAGGTGCCACCAACCTCCTGTGTTATAGAGGGTGTCTACAGTACACGCATTCCACCCGTTTCCAGGAACAGAGGAAACCCCTTAACACACAACCAGCCCTGAAAGACCACATGCACACTTAGAACTCACCAACTACTTCTCTGACAGAGTTCAGTGTGTCAAATCTGTTGTCTGGACCTCTGGCAGTCTCTATGGGGGTGCCACAGGGTTAAATTCTCGGGCCGACATTTTTCCTGTATACATCAATGATGTCGCTCTTGCAGCTGGTGATTCTTTGATCCACCTCTACACAGATGACACCATTCTGTATACCTCTGGCCCTTCTTTGGACACTGTGTTAACTAACCTCCAGATGAGCTTCAATGCCATAGAACTCTCCTTCCGTGGCCTCCAACTTCTCTTAAATGTAAGTAAAACTAAATGCATGCTCTTCAACCGATCGCTGCCCGCACCTGCCTGCCCGTCCAGCATCACTACTCTGGACGGTTCGGACTTAGAATATGTGGACAACTACAAACACCTAGGTGTCTGGTTAGACTGCAAACTCTCCTTCCAGACTCACATTAAACATCTCCAATCCAAAATTAAATCTAGAATCGTCTTCCTATTCCGCAACAAAGCATCTTTCACTCATGCTGCCAAACAGACCCTCGTAAAACTGACTATTCTACTGATCCTCGACTTCGGCGATGTCATTTACAAAATAGCCTCCAACACTCTACTCAACAAATTGGATGCAGTCTACCACAGTGCCATCCGTTTTGTCACCAAAGCCTCATATACTACCCACCACTGCGACCTGTATGCTCTCGTTGGCTGGCCCTCGCTTCATACTCGTCGTCAAACCCACTGGCTCCAGGTCATCTACAAGTCTCTGCTAGGTAAAGCCCCGCCTTATCTCAGCTCACTGGTCACCATAGCAGCACCCACCCTTAGCATGCACTCCAGCAGGTATATCTCACTGGTCACCCCCAAAGCCAATTCTTCCTTCGGCCGCCTCTCCTTCCAGTTCTCTGCTGCCAATGACAGGAACAAACTGCAAAAATCACAGAAACTGGAGACTCATATCTCCCTCACTAACTTTAAGCACCAGCTGTCAGAGTAGCTCACGGATCACTGCACCTGTACATAGCCCATCTGTAAATAGCCCATCCAACTACCTCATCCCCCATACTGTTATTTATTTGATTTATTTTGCTCCTTTGCACCCCAGCTTGTACATTCCTCTTCTGCACATTCTACCATTCCAGTGTTTAATTGCTATATTGTAATTACTTCGCCACCACGGCCTATATAAATAAAGGTGAAATAAATAAATAAAAGTAAAGCATGGCTGATATTCCATAGTAGTGTGCGTTTGTGAGTGTGGGATAATCAATGGTGGTTTATCAGTAACAATAGGCATCAACTTTTTATTGAAAAGTAAATGAACATGTACAGGCAACCACCAGCAGGTGTCTCCTAACCATCCAATCAGAGGATCTCTAACCAGGTTGCCAGATTGGTGATAGATGACCATGCTTAACGGTCAAGATAACGTAAAGGTGATACAACTAAAACTGTTATTTCCCTTCTTCTCTTAGACTGTTTCTGAAACTGTCTTCCCTACTTCCCCACAACCAATCAGAGTTTTGCCAACAGTGCCACACTCATGGCGAGGTAAGGTCGGTTGAGCATGTTTGTGTGCCGGACAGGATATGGTTACTCCCCGCACTTCCTCCTGTGTTGCAGATTAAAAGTGCCCCATGCAAACTTCCCCTTTCATCAAATAACAGAAGTTCTTATCTGGACTTGACTTTCTGCATGACTGGCTGAAGCTCATATCCTACAAGACACACATGAAGCTTTTTAACAGTCTGTCTGACGACCGGGTCTCCTGTGTGCCACGACTATGTTATCATACAAACGCTAACTCTGTGTAGACATAAATAGAACTGCCCAATTTGACTGGAATACCTTCAGTTCTGGGTTGGGTTCTATTTCCCAGCTGTCATTGAAGCAGACAGTCACCACTATGGCCCATTGATTTAGTAGAACCACAGTAGAACCACAGAAACCCACTTGTGGTTCCATGCTGCTCCCAGTCTCTCCCCACACATATCAATAATCTACTCCACCATCCAGACTAGCCACATCTCTGAGCTCCAAATGTTTTGGGACAGTGACAAATGTTTTGTTGTTTGGGATTTGAAATGATACAGTGACTATGAGGTTAAAGTGCAGAATGTCAGCTTTCATTTGAGGGTATTTATCTATTTCTTTTGAACCGTTAGAAATTACAGCACTTTTTTTGTACATAGTCCACCTATTTTAGGGGACCAAAAGTATTGGGACAAATTCACTTGTATTTGTATTAAAGTAGTCAAACTTGTTTGGATGCACTTGCTGTTTGTTTTGGTTGTGTTTCAGATTATTTTGCGCCCAATAGAAATGAATGGTCAATAATGGATGGAGTCACTTTTATTGTAAAGAAGAATAGAATGTTTCTTAACACTTCTACATTCATGTGGATGTTACCATGGTTACAGATCATCCTGAACGAATCGGGAATAATGAGGAGTGAGAAAGTTAGACACACAAATATCATATTTTCAAAATGGACAAAGATAATTGTCAATCATGAGATTATATTAGATCAATTAGAGAAGCCATCTCTCATTCCATCGCAAGTGTTGGTGTAATTTCAGCTGCTGACATGCAGTTGTTTGACCTATAATACAACACAGTGGGAGATAAATCTGAAATCAGAGATGCAGGTGCCTCTCTTGATACAACAACTTCACAGCAACGTCATAATCAAAACCATCTTCTGACCCCATCACGTGATTAATCACGGCACTCTGCACAATGTCATTGAGGGCACAGCAATGAGTGAGGGCCGGGCTAGCATGCGGCAGGAACAGTTTGAGAAAAAGAGAGGCGTTGTTAGCCACTGGGCAGTTTGTCAGATTTTTGGGTTCTTTCTGCCCCCTCTTCCCTCCTCCTGGCCCCTTGTGTGAATCTGGCTCCAAGTAGCGGATTAGAGAAAGTCCTTTCTACTGAGAAACTAGCACTGGACAGCCAGCACTTGTTATTCTGGGGGGAGAGGAGAGGAGCACGAACCATAGACAACACTTAGAACAAACTGAATTAGTAAACATATCTAAATGACCTCTGTGGTGTTTTTTGGCAGGGGTGACAGTGTGTCACCTCTAAGTTCTATACACACATTAAATCATAGTGAGTTACATTTACTCACACACATTCTATTTACCAATCGGAATATTTCTCATAAGGATTTTATGAGAAACAGCTATGCAAAGTCAATTATTACCTCCACAGGTAATGGAAGGTAGTGCACTACTTCAGACCAGGACCCATAGGGCACTACTTTAGACCAGAACCCATAGGGCACTACTTTAGACCAGGGCCCATAGGGCACTACTTTAGACCAGGACCCATAGGGCACTACTTCAGACCAGGACCCATAGGGCACTACTTTAGACCAGAACCCATAGGGCACTACTTTAGACCAGGACCCATAGGGCACTACTTTAGACCAGGACCCATAGGGCACTACTTTAGACCAGGACCCATAGGGCACTACTTCAGACCAGGACCCATAGGGCACTACTTTAGACCAGGACCCATAGGGCACTACTTTAAACCAGGACCCATAGGGCACTACTTTAGACCAGGACCCATAGGACACTACTTCAGACCAGGACCCATAGGGCACTACTTTAGACCAGGACCCATAGGGCACTACTTTAGACCAGGACCCATAGGGCACTACTTTAGACCAGGACCCATAGGGCACTACTTTAGACCAGGACCCATAGTGCACTACTTTAGACCAGGACCCATAGGGCACTACTTTAGACCAGGACCCATAGGGAATTGGGTGCCATTTGGGACGCATCTGCGGTCTTGAATCCACATCATGATTCAGGAGGTGAACCAACAAGGACATGTCTATGTCTGCCCTCCAGGATGTTGATTTTGGAGCCTTTGCTGAAAGTCTGAGAAAAGTAACTCAACAGGAAAGAGTTTGGAGTATTTTGGAGTAGATGAGTACCAGTGAATCTGTCTCCTCAACACATCTACCCACATGGCAGAGGTCTTCCTCATCAGTTCCAGCCTTTCTTATCACGTAAGAACACAGCAATGAGGAAGAGCAACATCGTGATGAAAGCTCTGACCGACCAGTGGGCCAGTGAGTCAAGTCGGACACTTTCATCAGCTATGGAAACTAAAATAATTACTAAACCTACGAGGTACGCGAACCATGGACGGTCCGTTCAATGACCCTTAAACTTTACAAGAGTACAAAAGAGATCCAACGAATCCGATCAACTTCTAAAATGTCTTGGTCTATCTGTAAGAATTGAGAAATCAAATTGTCCCTATTGCTAAATGCTAGACCACTTATATAATATAGCCATGAGTCAACAGAGCCAACACTCATGGACTGTGATTATAATTCCTCCACAACCCTACCTGGCTTATATTGACACCTCAGTGCCAGACTCGGCAGCAGTGTTTTGCAGACTACACCTCTTTCAGAATAAGTTGACGTACCGCTCACCCTTCCCACTACTGCTTATCATAGACCACACTAACCCCAGAGCCACTTCCCTCTCATTGGCTAAATCACATCATTATCACTAATGATATGGTTAGCGTAATGAGCCTCTTCAGTTTGAACATGTTGAGGCGTAAACATGTTGAAGCGGCAGGAGGATTTCTCAGTAGGAAACTGAGTAATACTGTTGTGTTGAATTTCTTGAAGGAACTACCTGAAAGTACTCATACAATTTCATTTTTAATGCCAGGTAAATACCAATGTAAACTAGTGCTGCCAGAAACTGTGCCCACAGGATTTCACAATCGGAAATGGAACCAAAAAAAAGGGACCTTTCCTGAAATCTCTCTCCTTTGGCTGACCAAAAAGCTCACTTTGACGGCAACTGTTGTCGGTAGCGTGATCTGTTCTGTTTCCTGCATCTACCTGGGAACTGGGAAGTCCTATTATTATCGCCAGTTCACCCTACCCTGAAGAGGTCATGGGAAAAGGTGTCAGAGGTCAAGGGTCAAGGGAGCGACGATGACAGAGGACTGGCGTATCCCCCTTTCACTTTCCTGTGGACCTCCCACCTCCATGTTAAAATATGTCATCGGTCTCAAAGAGTTATCCTTTTGAGTCATGTTTCCTTACCTTGGTGATGTTGGTTTTGTGTTTTAGGGGAATGGTAACTTTCCATCAGTGAACATTTTGAAGGTCATACTGTTGTGTTTTTGTATCAAGCTTTGTGCCAGCTGTTACTGAGTGTTCTTTAACAACACTGGTAGTTGCAGAAGTTTGAGATACTTATTACCAAAGAGATAAAACAATTTGTTTTATCATCTGTTTTTACTACTCTCTAGGGCTCTCTGGAGATCCTGAGAGTCCACTGAAGTCACAGAGATATGATGACGAGGCCTTGACCCCATATCATAAATACGTTATTAATCTCAGAGGGGAAATTTGTTAAATTAAGGTTTAGTTTTTTGATTGACCCAAAACCGCCCCTCCCATGCTAACCAGTGGGAGTTGCAATCAAGAAGGAGTCGCAATCAATGAAACATTTGAGCTGCCTTCTACATTGTGTTTATATGCCATGGTCCAACCGTGCAAACTCATGGAGCAAGATGTTAACTTTTCACTCTGAGATTGACCAATTGGCTTTTAGAGATCGTAGATCTCAGGGAAAGTGACGTCACATTCCGATGCCAACGAAAAGTCTCCTCTATATCTTGAACACATGAAACAACCACAGTAGGAGACAGATGACCCGGGTTATGAGAAGCACTCATAACTTGGCAAGCATAACCCGGTCAAACTGTGTCTGCTGTGTCAGCTCTGAAGAGGCTTGTTCCCAGGATTCAGAAGGACACTGGTATCATTAGCCTCACCATGGCAACAACACATCCATGGTGTTGGAGACGACACAAAAATAGCAGTAATGTCCTTTTTGGGACTGTTTACAAAACACCTAGGGAGTGTATTGAGTAGGACACAACCTTTGAAACATTGCAGATGTAATTACAATGTATATTGAATGGACAGGGTCCTCTATTCTGAATGAGAGAATCGTGTCCACTCTATATGTTCAGGTTACATGACAATGTTGCTTCCCACTAAATAAGCCCATGGAGTGTCACCTCTTCGACCAGGAAAATGGACTCAAGGAGGATCAGAAGCTGATTGGCTACTCACCGTCTCGACACAGGAAGCACTTGCAGAGGCACACACACAGACAGCACAGAAGCAAGGCTGCCACACAGGATACTGAGATGATAGTAGTGAGGGCCGGACCAACTGCAACACACACACACACACACCATGTTTACCAACAGACATATGACAACCCATGAGATGTGATTGGCGCTGGAGGGATGGCTGCCGTCTTATCGGCTCTCAACCAACCATGCAATTTTCTTTTCTTTTTTCGTGTTTGTTCGTAACTTGTTTTGTACATAATGTTGCTGCTACCGTCTCTTATGACCTAAAAGAGCTTCTGGACATCAGAACTGCGATTACTCACCTCAGATTAAAAGCAGGGGTTTTCTTCAATGAGTCAGACATAATACAGACACGCGAACATGCCCAGATCCCCGTCATTGGCTGGAGAAGAAAACTGAGATTTCACGGAAAAGGATCAGGCGACGAGTGGCTAATCTGCCTTCGCCTTCTGCCTTTGCCTGCTAGCTAACGTTCAATCGCTGGAAAATAAATGAGATGAACTGAAAGCATGTATATCCTACCAACGGGACATTAAAAACTGTAATATCTTATGTTTCACAGAGTCATGGCTGAACGACGACATTAAGAACATACAGCTGGCGGGTTATACACTATCGTTGGGATAGAACAGCAGCCTCTGGTAAGACACTTGGTGTGGGCCTATGCTTATTTGCAAACAACAGCTGGTGCACGAAATCTAAGGAAGTCTCAAGGTTTTGCTCACCTGAGGTATCTCATGATAAGCTGTAGCCCACACTGTCTACCTAGAGATTCTAGACCACCTTTACTCCACACACAGAGATGCGTACAAAGCTCTCCCTTGCCCTCAATTTGTCAAATCTGACCATATTTCTATCCTCCTGAATCCTGCTTACAATCAACAATTTAAGCAGATAGCACCAGTGACTCAGTCTATAAAAGAAGTGGTCAGATGAAGCAGATGCTAAACTACAGGACTGTTTTGTTAGCACAGACTGAAATATGTTCAGCGATTCTTCCGATGGCATTGAGGAGTACACCACAGTCACTGGCTTTATCAATAAGTGCATCGAGGACGTCGTCCCCACAGTGACTGTACGTACATAGCCCAACCAGAAGCCAGGCAACATTTGCACTGGGCTAAAGGGTAGAGCTGCCGCTTTCAAGGAGCGGGACTCTAACCTGGAAGCTTCTAAGAAATCCCGCTATGCCCTCCGATGAACTATTAAACAGGCAAAGCGTCAATACAGGACTTGGAACGAATCGTACTACACCGGCTTCGGCGCTCTTCGGATGTGGCAGGGCTTGCAAACCATTACAGACAACAAAGGGAAGCACAGAGCTTCCCAGTGACACGAGCCTACCAGACGAACTAAACAACTTCTATGCTCGCTTCGAGGCAAGTAACACTGAAACATGCATGAGAGCATCAGCTGTTCCGGACGACTGTGTGATCACGCTCTCCGCAGCCGATGTGAGTAAGACCTTTAAACAGGTCAACATTCACAAGGCCGCAGGCCCAGACGGACTACCAGGATGTGTACTGCGAGCATGCGCTACCAACTGGCAGGTGTCTTCACTGACATTTTCAACCTCTCCCTGTCCGAGTCTGTAATACCAACATGTTTCAAGCAGGCCACCATAGTCCCATTGGCCAAGAACACTAAGGTAACCTGCCTAAATGACTACCGAACCATAGCACTCACGTCTGTAGCCATGAAATTCTTTGAAAGGCTGGTCATGGCTCACATCAACACCATTATCCCAGAACCCCTAGACCCACACCAATTTGCATACCGCACCAACAGATCCACAGATGATGCAATCTCAATTGCACTCCACACTGCCCTTTCATACCTGGACAAAAGGAACATCTATGTGAGAATGCTATTCATTGACTACAGCTCAGCGTTCAACACCATAGTGCCCTCAAAGCTCATCACTAAGCTAAGGACTCTGGGACTAAAAACCTCCCTCTGCAACTGGATCCCGGACTTCCTGACGGGCCACCCGCAGGTGGTAAGAGCAGGTAACAACACATCCGCCACGCTGATCCTCAACACGGGGGACCCTCAGGGGTGCATGCTCAGTCCCCTCCTGTACTCCATGTTCACTCATGACTGCATAGCCAGGCACAACTCCAACACCATCATTAAGTTTGCTGATGACACAACAGTGGTAGGCCTGATCACCGACAACGATAACACAGCCTACAGGGAGGAGGTCATAGAGACCTGACCGTGTTGTGCAAGGACAACAACCTCTCCCTCAACGTGATCAAGAGAAAGGAGATGATTGTGGACTACAGGAAAAGGAGGACCGAGCACGCCCACATTCTCATCAATGGGCAAGTTGGAGCAGGTTGAGAGCTTCAAGTTCCTTGGCATCCACATCACCAACAAACTAACAAGACCCAAGACAGTCATGAAGAGGCCACAACAAAACCTATTCCCCCCCCAGGAAACTGAAAAGATTTGGCATGGGTCCTCAGATCCTCAAAAAGTTTTACAGCTGCACCATCGAGAGCATCCTGACGGGTTGCATCACTGCCTGGTATGGCAACTGTTTGGCCTCCGACCGCAAGGCACTACAGAGGGTAGTGTGTATGGCCTAGTCCATCACTGGGGCCAAGCGTCCTGCCATCCAGGACCTCTATACCAGCCGGTATCAGAGGAAGGCCCTAAAAATCATCAAAGACTCCAGCCACCCTAGTCATAGACTGTTCTCTCTGCTACTGCACGGCAAGCGGTACCGGAGCGCCAAATCTAGGTCCAAGAGGCTTCTAAACAGCTTCTACCCTCAAGCCACAAGACTCCTGAACAGCTAATCAAATGGCTACCCAGACTATTTGTCAACCCCCCCCCCCTTCTACGCTGCTGCTACTCTGTTATTACCTATGCATAGTCACTTTAATAACTCTACCTACATGTACATATTACCTCAATTATCTCGACACCGGTGCCCCCGCACATTGACTCTGTACCGGTACCCCCTGTATATCACCCCACTATTGTTATTTGCTTATGCTCTATAATTATTTGTTATTCTTATCTCTTACTTTTTTTGTTTTTTTTGTTGGTATTTTCTTAAAACTGCATTGTTGTTTAAGGGCTTGTAAGTAAGCATTTCACTGTAAGGTCTACAGCTGTTGTATTCGGCACATGTGACAAATAAAATTTGATAGCATATACCATTTAGCAGGCGCTTTTATCCAAAATGACTCACAGTACAGTGACCGCATACATTTTGGTAAACAAATCTGACCCCCTGGAAATCGAAGCCAGGACCCTGGCGTCGCTAGCGTCATGACCAACTGAGCCAGACAAGACCACAATATTGACTTCAAGGACATTAAACTATGCCTCATTTTGACCATAACTGATGATATGAGCTTCACAACAAGAGAGATAGACGCACTGTGGAAAAGGCTTGATGCTTATTTTGGTTTTCCACTTCCTGGAAACTGGAGCACTTAATGGTCTATCAAACGAGCCATAATTGTACATAACTAGAATAGCAACTGAAGCTCTCCTAAGAATCACTCCCCCAAATGGATACAATCACAAAACTAGATCAGGACAGTGTTACAATACAGGATTTCAACACACAACTCTACACATGTTGAACCACAATGCAGACCTGGGTTCAAATAGTAGCCCCAAGTCCTGGGCTTGATTGACCTCGCCTGGCGGAATGGACCCAAAACAATAGTCCTAAAAGTGCAAACCCTGCCCATCGCACTTGGCATTTGAAAGAAACAAAATACTATGTGAACCCAGCACTGTCACATTGCGAGGGCTGTTAAGCAGACTTGTCTTCATAAGCAGAAAAAATCTGTTTTTTTATTAAAAAAGTATAACTAATATACCTTTATTAGATCTTTTATAAGACATGTATTAATGATTTACTGCTAATTTATAAATCTTTATTGAGCCAATGTGATTCTCTGAGCTGCTCACCATTGAGGTTGACGGACATGGGCGAGTCCAGGCCTCGGTGGTGCACCATGCATTTGACGGATTGGTCGTGGGGCAGGCCCTCCTGGAGGAGGAGGGTGCTGGTGACCAGGGTGGTGCCGTCCCCCTGGTCGTAGGACGAGGACACGGACGGCCCCAGCGTCCGGTTGTCCCCCTCCACATTCCATACCATCTGGGCTGCAGGACGGGCTGCGGCCGTGCAGTTGGCCTCGATGACCCCGCTGGAGGTCACGTGGGTGATCTCTGGGTTGGGCAGCACTGAGGGAGACATCACACACAATGGATGAGAGATCATGTTTATGGTGAATGACAGTATATATATACAGTGTAAGACAGTGGTTCTCAACTCCAGTCCTCCAGTGGTGTCTGACTGATGTTATCTTGTCTGGTGTGGTCTGACTGATGTTATCTTGTCTGGTGTGATCTGACTGATGTTATCTTGTCTGGTGTGGTCTGACTGATGTTATCTTGTCTGGTGTGGTCTGACTGATGTTATCCTGTCTGGTGTGGTCTGACTGGTGTTATCTTGTCTGGTGTGGTCTGACTGATGTTATCTTGTCTGGTGTGGTCTGACTGATGTTATCTTGTCTGGTGTGGTCTGACTGATGTTATCTTGTCTGGTGTGGTCTGACTGATGTTATCCTGTCTGGTGTGGTCTGACTGATGTTATCTTGTCTGGTGTGGTCTGACTGATGTTATCTTGTCTGGTGTGGTCTTGTCTGGTGTTATCCTGTCTGGTGTGGTCTGACTGATGTTATCTTGTCTGGTGTGGTCTGACTGATGTTATCTTGTCTGGTGTGGTCTGACTGATGTTATCTTGTCTGGTGTGGTCTGACTGATGTTATCCTGTCTGGTGTGGTCTGACTGATGTTATCTTGTCTGGTGTGGTCTGACTGACGTTATCTTGTCTGGTGTGGTCTGACTGGTGTTATCTTGTCTGGTGTGGTCTGACTGGTGTTATCTTGTCTGGTGTGGTCTGGCTGATGTTATCTTGTCTGGTGTTATCTTGTCTGGTGTGGTCTTGTCTGGTGTGGTCTGACTGGTGTTATCTTGTCTGGTGTGGTCTGACTGATGTTATCCTGTCTGGTGTGGTCTGACTGATGTTATCCTGTCTGGTGTGGTCTGACTGATGTTATCTTGTCTGGTGTGGTCTGACTGATGTTATCTTGTCTGGTGTGGTCTGACTGATGTTATCTTGTCTGGTGTGGTCTGACTGATGTTATCCTGTCTGGTGTGGTCTGACTGATGTTATCTTGTCTGGTGTGGTCTGACTGATGTTATCTTGTCTGGTGTGATCTGACTGGTGTTATCTTGTCTGGTGTGGTCTGACTGGTGTTATCTTGTCTGGTGTGGTCTGACTGGTGTTATCTTGTCTGGTGTTATCTTGTCTGGTGTGGTCTTGTCTGGTGTGGTCTGACTGGTGTTATCTTGTCTGGTGTGGTCTGACTGGTGTTATCTTGTCTGGTGTAGTCAGACTGATGTTATCCTGTCTGGTGTGGTCTGACTGATGTTATCCTGTCTGGTGTGGTCTGACTGATGTTATCTTGTCTGGTGTGGTCTGACTGATGTTTTCTTGTCTGGTGTGGTCTGACTGATGTTATCTTGTCTGGTGTGGTCTGACTGGTGTTATCTTGTCTGGTGTAGTCAGACTGATGTTATCCTGTCTGGTGTGGTCTGACTGATGTTATCCTGTCTGGTGTGGTCTGACTGATGTTATCTTGTCTGGTGTGGTCTGACTGATGTTATCTTGTCTGGTGTGGTCTGACTGATGTTATCTTGTCTGGTGTGGTCTGACTGATGTTATCTTGTCTGGTGTGGTCTTGTCTGGTGTTATCTTGTCTGGTGTGGTCTGACTGATGTTATCTTGTCTGGTGTGGTCTGACTGATGTTATCTTGTCTGGTGTGGTCTTGTCTGGTGTTATCTTGTCTGGTGTGGTCTGACTGATGTTATCTTGTCTGGTGTTATCTTGTCTGGTGTTATCTTGTCTGGTGTTATCTTGTCTGGTGTGGTCTGACTGATGTTATCTTGTCTGGTGTGGTCTTGTCTGGTGTTATCTTGTCTGGTGTTATCTTGTCTGGTGTGGTCTTGACTGATGTTATCTTGTCTGGTGTGGTCTGACTGATGTTATCTTGTCTGGTGTGGTCTGACTGATGTTATCTTGTTTGGTGTGGTCTGACTGATGTTATCTTGTCTGGTGTGGTCTTGTCTGGTGTTATCTTGTCTGGTGTGGTCTGACTGATGTTATCTTGTCTGGTGTGGTCTGACTGATGTTATCTTGTCTGGTGTGGTCTTGTCTGGTGTTATCTTGTCTGGTGTTATCTTGTCTGGTGTGGTCTGACTGATGTTATCTTGTCTGGTGTGGTCTTGTCTGGTGTTATCTTGTCTGGTGTGGTCTGACTGATGTTATCTTGTCTGGTGTGTTCTTGACTGATGTTATCCTGTCTGGTGTGTTCTTGTCTGGTGTGGTCTGACTGATGTTATCCTGTCTGGTGTGGTCTGACTGATGTTATCTTGTCTGGTGTGGTCTTGTCTGGTGTTATCTTGTCTGGTGTGGTCTTGACTGATGTTATCCTGTCTGGTGTGTTCTTGTCTGGTGTGGTCTGACTGATGTTATCCTGTCTGGTGTGGTCTGACTGATGTTATCTTGTCTGGTGTGGTCTGACTGATGTTATCTTGTCTGGTGTAGTCAGACTGGTGTTATCTTGTCTGGTGTAGTCAGACTGGTGTTATCTTGTCTGGTGTAGTCAGACTGGTGTTATCTTGTCTGGTGCACAACATGGAAACAGAACATGGCCTCCAACCCTCCAGTCTCCATCTGACACAATGAGACCTCACTATATCAGACTGCACAACATGGAAACAAGACGGAACGACAGATGGGCATCGGTGCCTGGGTTTACTGCTGTTTTTACAGTGGACAAAAGCAGGGCTGTTCGGATGAGATTGGAGCAGAGGGACTCACCCAGAGACATACTGATTAGAGCACCACACACACACACAGAGAGGGCCTGTGTCTAGGGAAAACAGTGACCCAGTCATCCCTTGGGTCTCAGCCCATTTAAATCACCTCTTTCCTGTCTCCAGAATCGTCACCCCTCCCTCTAACAACTTTATCACCCCCAAGTCCCAACACTCACATTCTGTAATCGGTTCATAGACAGCATCTAAGAGGACTGTAATCAGTCCATAGACAGCCACATAGCCTCTAAGAGGACTGTAATCAGTTCACAGACAGCCACACAGCATCTAAGAGGACTGTAATCAGTCCATAGACAGCCACACATCATCTAAGAGGACTGTAATCAGTCCATAGACAGCCACACAGCATCTAAGAGGACTGTAATCAGTCCATAGACAGCCACACAGCATCTAAGAGGACTGTAATCAGTCCATAGACAGCCACACAGCATCTAAGAGGACTGTAATCAGTCCATAGACAGCCACACAGCATCTAAGAGGCCTGTAATCAGTCCATAGACAGCCACACAGCATCTAAGAGGACTGTAATCAGTCCATAGACAGCCACACAGCATCTAAGAGGCCTGTAATCAGTCCATAGACAGCCACACAGCATCTAAGAGGACTGTAATCAGTCCATAGACAGCCACACAACATCTAAGAGGACTGTAATCAGTCCATAGACAGCCACACAGCATTTAAGAGGCCTGTAATCAGTCCATAGACAGCCACACAGCATCTAAGAGGCCTGTAATCAGTCCATAGACAGCCACACAGCATCTAAGAGGACTGTAATCAGTCCATAGACAGCCACACAGCATCTAAAAGGACTGTAATCAGTCCATAGACAGCCACACAGCATCTAAGAGGCCTGTAATCAGTCCATAGACAGCCACACAGCATCTAAGAGGCCTGTAATCAGTCCATAGACAGCCACACAGCATCTAAGAGGACTGTAATCAGTCCATAGACAGCCACACAGCATCTAAGAGGCATTCTGTCGAAGTCAAATTCTATAACTTCCATTCCATAACTGTGAAATGACAATAGGCCATGTTGAGTCTCCAGTGTGAAATACTCGTATCTCTCTCAGTATGCCACCAAGGGGCATAACATTTGTGGTTCTTATATTTCAGTGGGCAGAATGCACTAAAACAGCTCAACCCTGTTCCTGGAGAGACCCTCCTGTAGGTTTATACTCCAACCCTGTTCCTGGATAGGTACCCTCCTGTAGGTTTATACTCCAACCCTGTTCCTGGAGAGAGACCCTCCTGTAGGTTTTTACTCCAACCCTGTTCCTGGAGAGATACCCTCCTGTAGGTTTATACTGCGACCCTGTTCCTGGAGAGATACCCTCCTGTAGATTTATACTCCAACCCTGTTCCTGGAGAGATACCCTCCTGTAGATTTATACTCCAACCCTGTTCCTGGAGAGAGACCATCCTGTATGTTTATACTCCAACCCTGTTCCTGGAGAGATACCATCCTCCAGGGTTGGAGTATAAACCTACAGGAGGGTATATCTCCGGGAACAGGGTTGGACAGTCCTGAACTAAAGGGTAGCCTTCCACCCCTAAAGGGCCCTGGGTTTAGTAACTGTACAATAGAGTATATCCACAGCAGGTCTAAACAGTAGCATTGTGACCCATTCTGGCTCTTCCCATCGGCTTCCCTTTCCTGTGCTCTATCTGACACACACACACACACACACACACACACACACACACACACACACACACACACACACACACACACACACAGGGAGAAGTGTATCATCTTATAATACAACTTCCTTCCTATCTACTATTCCTTCCAGTCTACTATTAGAATGTCTACTTTGACAACATCATCCGGGAAATCATCACATTTTTACAGTGTGATTACAGTGTGATTACAGTGTGATTTACACATGGCCCTTTAATGACCTGGAGTGTATAGACATAAACACACATCATCTCATCCAGTCTCAATGGGCCTGTTTGGCCTTCAATGAGCACAACAACTGACTACCTTGGGGCACATGGCTACGTTTTCCAACAAACTAAATATAAAATATACTAGAATGGCTGGGCAGTAGATGACTGCTACTGGTTTTGAGCCACATCTTTATCAGTGAAGATTGGGAGCAGGAAATTCCAGCAAAAACCATAATCAATACAACCTTCCTTACAGCAATAGTCTCAGTGGATATACTCCCTGAGATATAATACAACCTTCCTTACAGCAATAGTCTCAGTGGATATACCCCCTGAGATATAATACAACAATACAACCTTCCTTACAGCAATAGTCTCAGTGGATATACCCCCTGAGATATAATACAACAATACAACCTTCCTTACAGCAATAGTCTCAGTGGATATACCCCCTGAGATATAATACAACAATACAACCTTCCTTACAGCAATAGTCTCAGTGGATATACTCCCTGAGATATAATACAACAATACAACCTTCCTTACAGCAATAGTCTCAGTGGATATACCCCCTGAGATATAATACAACAATACAACCTTCCTTACAGCAATAGTCTCAGTGGATATACTCCCTGAGATATAATACAACAATACAACCTTCCTTACAGCAATAGTCTCAGTGGATATACCCCCTGAGATATAATACAACAATACAACCTTCCTTACAGCAATAGTCTCAGTGGATATACCCCCTGAGATATAATACAACCTTCCTTACAGCAATAGTCTCAGTGGATATACCCCCTGAGATATAATACAACAATACAACCTTCCTTACAGCAATAGCCTCAGTGGATATACTCCCTGAGATATAATACAACCTTCCTTACAGCAATAGTCTCAGTGGATATGAGATATAATACAACAATACAACCTTCCTTACAGCAATAGTCTCAGTGGATATACTCCCTGAGATATAATACAACAATACAACCTTCCTTACAGCAATAGTCTCAGTGGATATACTCCCTGAGATATAATACAACAATACAACCTTCCTTACAGCAATAGTCTCAGTGGATATACCCCCTGAGATATAATACAACAATACAACCTTCCTTACAGCAATAGTCTCAGTGGATATACTCCCTGAGATATAATACAACAATACAACCTTCCTTACAGCAATAGTCTCAGTGGATATACTCCCTGAGATATAATACAACAATACAACCTTCCTTACAGCAATAGTCTCAGTGGATATACTCCCTGAGATATAATACAACAATACAACCTTCCTTACAGCAATAGTCTCAGTGGATATACTCCCTGAGATATAATACAACAATACAACCTTCCTTACAGCAATAGTCTCAGTGGATATACTCCCTGAGATATAATACAACAATACAACCTTCCTTACAGCAATAGTCTCAGTGGATATACTCCCTGAGATATAATACAACAATACAACCTTCCTTACAGCAATAGTCTCAGTGGATATACTCCCTGAGATATAATACAACCTTCCTTACAGCAATAGTCTCAGTGGATATACTCCCTGAGATATAATACAACAATACAACCTTCCTTACAGCAATAGCCTCAGTGGATATACTCCCTGAGATATAATACAACCTTCCTTACAGCAATAGTCTCAGTGGATATACCCCCTGAGATATAATACAACAATACAACCTTCCTTACAGCAATAGTCTCAGTGGATATACCCCCTGAGATATAATACAACAATACAACCTTCCTTACAGCAATAGTCTCAGTGGATATACCCCCTGAGATATAATACAACAATACAACCTTCCTTACAGCAATAGTCTCAGTGGATATACTCCCTGAGATATAATACAACAATACAACCTTCCTTACAGCAATAGTCTCAGTGGATATACTCCCTGAGATATAATACAACAATACAACCTTCCTTACAGCAATAGTCTCAGTGGATATACTCCCTGAGATATAATACAACAATACAACCTTCCTTACAGCAATAGTCTCAGTGGATATACCCCCTGAGATATAATACAACAATACAACCTTCCTTACAGCAATAGTCTCAGTGGATATACCCCCTGAGATATAATACAACCTTCCTTACAGCAATAGTCTCAGTGGATATACCCCCTGAGATATAATACAACCTTCCTTACAGCAATAGTCTCAGTGGATATACCCCCTGAGATATAATACAACCTTCCTTACAGCAATAGTCTCAGTGGATATACCCCCTGAGATATAATACAACAATACAACCTTCCTTACAGCAATAGTCTCAGTGGATATACCCCCTGAGATATAATACAACCTTCCTTACAGCAATAGTCTCAGTGGATATACTCCCTGAGATATAATACAACAATACAACCTTCCTTACAGCAATAGTCTCAGTGGATATACCCCCTGAGATATAATACAACCTTCCTTACAGCAATAGTCTCAGTGGATATACTCCCTGAGATATAATACAACAATACAACCTTCCTTACAGCAATAGTCTCAGTGGATATACTCCCTGAGATATAATACAACAATACAACCTTCCTTACAGCAATAGTCTCAGTGGATATACCCCCTGAGATATAATACAACCTTCCTTACAGCAATAGTCTCAGTGGATATACTCCCTGAGATATAATACAACAATACAACCTTCCTTACAGCAATAGTCTCAGTGGATATACTCCCTGAGATATAATACAACAATACAACCTCCCTTACAGCAATAGTCTCAGTGGATATACCCCCTGAGATATAATACAACAATACAACCTTCCTTACAGCAATAGTCTCAGTGGATATACCCCCTGAGATATAATACAACAATACAACCTTCCTTACAGCAATAGTCTCAGTGGATATACTCCCTGAGATATAATACAACAATACAACCTTCCTTACAGCAATAGTCTCAGTGGATATACCCCCTGAGATATAATACAACCTTCCTTACAGCAATAGTCTCAGTGGATATACCCCCTGAGATATAATACAACCTTCCTTACAGCAATAGTCTCAGTGGATATACCCCCTGAGATATAATACAACCTTCCTTACAGCAATAGTCTCAGTGGATATACTCCCTGAGATATAATACAACCTTCCTTCCAGCAATAGTCTCAGTGGATATACTCCCTGAGATATAATACAACAATACAACCTTCCTTACAGCAATAGTCTCAGTGGATATACCCCCTGAGATATAATACAACCTTCCTTACAGCAATAGTCTCAGTGGATATACTCCCTGAGATATAATACAACAATACAACCTTCCTTACAGCAATAGTCTCAGTGGATATACCCCCTGAGATATAATACAACCTTCCTTACAGCAATAGTCTCAGTGGATATACTCCCTGAGATATAATACAACAATACAACCTTCCTTACAGCAATAGTCTCAGTGGATATACCCCCTGAGATATAATACAACAATACAACCTTCCTAACAGCAATAGTCTCAGTGGATATACTCCCTGAGATATAATACAACAATACAACCTTCCTTACAGCAATAGTCTCAGTGGATATACTCCCTGAGATACAATACAACAATACAACCTTCCTTACAGCAATAGTCTCAGTGGATATACCCCCTGAGATATAATACAACAATACAACCTTCCTTACAGCAATAGTCTCAGTGGATATACCCCCTGAGATATAATACAACAATACAACCTTCCTTACAGCAATAGTCTCAGTGGATATACTCCCTGATATATAATACAACAATACAACCTTCCTTACAGCAATAGTCTCAGTGGATATACCCCCTGAGATATAATACAACCTTCCTTACAGCAATAGTCTCAGTGGATATACTCCCTGAGATATAATACAACAATACAACCTTCCTTACAGCAATAGTCTCAGTGGATATACTCCCTGAGATATAATACAACAATACAACCTTCCTTACAGCAATAGTCTCAGTGGATATACCCCCTGAGATATAATACAACAATACAACCTTCCTTACAGCAATAGTCTCAGTGGATATACCCCCTGAGATATAATACAACAATACAACCTTCCTTACAGCAATAGTCTCAGTGGATATACCCCCTGAGATATAATACAACAATACAACCTTCCTTACAGCAATAGTCTCAGTGGATATACTCCCTGAGATATAATACAACCTTCCTTACAGCAATAGTCTCAGTGGATATACCCCCTGAGATATAATACAACAATACAACCTTCCTTACAGCAATAGTCTCAGTGGATATACCCCCTGAGATATAATACAACAATACAACCTTCCTTACAGCAATAGTCTCAGTGGATATACTCCCTGAGATATAATACAACCTTCCTTACAGCAATAGTCTCAGTGGATATACCCCCTGAGATATAATACAACAATACAACCTTCCTTACAGCAATATTCTCAGTGGATATACTCCCTGAGATATAATACAACCTTCCTTACAGCAATAGTCTCAGTGGATATACCCCCTGAGATATAATACAACCTTCCTTACAGCAATAGTCTCAGTGGATATACTCCCTGAGATATAATACAACCTTCCTTACAGCAATAGTCTCAGTGGATATACCCCCTGAGATATAATACAACAATACAACCTTCCTTACAGCAATAGTCTCAGTGGATATACTCCCTGAGATATAATACAACCTTCCTTACAGCAATAGTCTCAGTGGATATACCCCCTGAGATATAATACAACAATACAACCTTCCTTACAGCAATAGTCTCAGTGGATATACCCCCTGAGATATAATACAACAATACAACCTTCCTTACAGCAATAGTCTCAGTGGATATACTCCCTGAGATATAATACAACAATACAACCTTCCTTACAGCAATAGTCTCAGTGGATATACTCCCTGAGATATAATACAACAATACAACCTTCCTTACAGCAATAGTCTCAGTGGATATACCCCCTGAGATATAATACAACAATACAACCTTCCTTACAGCAATAGTCTCAGTGGATATACTCCCTGAGATATAATACAACCTTCCTTACAGCAATAGTCTCAGTGGATATACTCCCTGAGATATAATACAACAATACAACCTTCCTTACAGCAATAGTCTCAGTGGATATACTCCCTGAGATATAATACAACCTTCCTTACAGCAATAGTCTCAGTGGATATACCCCCTGAGATATAATACAACAATACAACCTTCCTTACAGCAATAGTCTCAGTGGATATACCCCCTGAGATATAATACAACAATACAACCTTCCTTACAGCAATAGTCTCAGTGGATATACTCCCTGAGATATAATACAACAATACAACCTTCCTTACAGCAATAGTCTCAGTGGATATACTCCCTGAGATATAATACAACAATACAACCTTCCTTACAGCAATAGTCTCAGTGGATATACTCCCTGAGATATAATACAACAATACAACCTTCCTTACAGCAATAGTCTCAGTGGATATACTCCCTGAGATATAATACAACAATACAACCTTCCTTACAGCAATAGTCTCAGTGGATATACTCCCTGAGATATAATACAACCTTCCTTACAGCAATAGTCTCAGTGGATATACTCCCTGAGATATAATACAACAATACAACCTTCCTTACAGCAATAGTCTCAGTGGATATACTCCCTGAGATATAATACAACCTTCCTTACAGCAATAGTCTCAGTGGATATACCCCCTGAGATATAATACAACCTTCCTTACAGCAATAGTCTCAGTGGATATACCCCCTGAGATATAATACAACCTTCCTTACAGCAATAGTCTCAGTGGATATACTCCCTGAGATATAATACAACAATACAACCTTCCTTACAGCAATAGTCTCAGTGGATATACCCCCTGAGATATAATACAACCTTCCTTACAGCAATAGTCTCAGTGGATATACCCCCTGAGATATAATACAACAATACAACCTTCCTTACAGCAATAGTCTCAGTGGATATACTCCCTGAGATATAATACAACAATACAACCTTCCTTACAGCAATAGTCTCAGTGGACATACTCCCTGAGATATAATACAACAATACAACCTTCCTTACAGCAATAGTCTCAGTGGACATACTCCCTGAGATATAATACAACAATACAACCTTCCTTACAGCAATAGTCTCAGTGGATATACCCCCTGAGATATAATACAACAATACAACCTTCCTTACAGCAATAGTCTCAGTGGATATACTCCCTGAGATATAATACAACAATACAACCTTCCTTACAGCAATAGTCTCAGTGGATATACTCCCTGAGATATAATACAACAATACAACCTTCCTTACAGCAATAGTCTCAGTGGATATACTCCCTGATATATAATACAACAATACAACCTTCCTTACAGCAATAGTCTCAGTGGATATACTCCCTGAGATATAATACAACAATACAACCTTCCTTACAGCAATAGTCTCAGTGGATATACCCCCTGAGATATAATACAACAATACAACCTTCCTTACAGCAATAGTCTCAGTGGATATACCCCCTGAGATATAATACAACAATACAACCTTCCTTACAGCAATAGTCTCAGTGGATATACTCCCTGAGATATAATACAACAATACAACCTTCCTTACAGCAATAGTCTCAGTGGATATACCCCCTGAGATATAATACAACCTTCCTTACAGCAATAGTCTCAGTGGATATACTCCCTGAGATATAATACAACAATACAACCTTCCTTACAGCAATAGTCTCAGTGGATATACCCCCTGAGATATAATACAACAATACAACCTTCCTTACAGCAATAGTCTCAGTGGATATACCCCCTGAGATATAATACAACAATACAACCTTCCTTACAGCAATAGTCTCAGTGGATATACTCCCTGAGATATAATACAACAATACAACCTTCCTTACAGCAATAGTCTCAGTGGATATACCCCCTGAGATATAATACAACAATACAACCTTCCTTACAGCAATAGTCTCAGTGGATATACCCCCTGAGATATAATACAACAATACAACCTTCCTTACAGCAATAGTCTCAGTGGATATACCCCCTGAGATATAATACAACAATACAACCTTCCTTACAGCAATAGTCTCAGTGGATATACTCCCTGATATATAATACAACAATACAACCTTCCTTCCAGCAATAGTCTCAGTGGATATACTCCCTGATATATAATACAACAATACAACCTTCCTTACAGCAATAGTCTCAGTGGATATACTCCCTGAGATATAATACAACAATACAACCTTCCTTACAGCAATAGTCTCAGTGGATATACTCCCTGATATATAATACAACAATACAACCTTCCTTACAGCAATAGTCTCAGTGGATATACTCCCTGAGATATAATACAACCTTCCTTACAGCAATAGTCTCAGTGGATATACCCCCTGAGATATAATACAACAATACAACCTTCCTTACAGCAATAGTCTCAGTGGATATACCCCCTGAGATATAATACAACAATACAACCTTCCTTACAGCAATAGTCTCAGTGGATATACCCCCTGAGATATAATACAACAATACAACCTTCCTTACAGCAATAGTCTCAGTGGATATACCCCCTGAGATATAATACAACAATACAACCTTCCTTACAGCAATAGTCTCAGTGGATATACCCCCTGAGATATAATACAACAATACAACCTTCCTTACAGCAATAGTCTCAGTGGATATACCCCCTGAGATATAATACAACAATACAACCTTCCTTACAGCAATAGTCTCAGTGGATATACCCCCTGAGATATAATACAACAATACAACCTTCCTTACAGCAATAGTCTCAGTGGATATACCCCCTGAGATATAATACAACAATACAACCTTCCTTACAGCAATAGTCTCAGTGGATATACTCCCTGAGATATAATACAACAATACAACCTTCCTTACAGCAATAGTCTCAGTGGATATACCCCCTGAGATATAATACAACAATACAACCTTCCTTACAGCAATAGTCTCAGTGGATATACCCCCTGAGATATAATACAACAATACAACCTTCCTTACAGCAATAGTCTCAGTGGATATACTCCCTGAGATATAATACAACAATACAACCTTCCTTACAGCAATAGTCTCAGTGGATATACCCCCTGAGATATAATACAACAATACAACCTTCCTTACAGCAATAGTCTCAGTGGATATACTCCCTGAGATATAATACAACCTTCCTTACAGCAATAGTCTCAGTGGATATACTCCCTGAGATATAATACAACAATACAACCTTCCTTACAGCAATAGTCTCAGTGGATATACCCCCTGAGATATAATACAACCTTCCTTACAGCAATAGTCTCAGTGGATATACTCCCTGAGATATAATACAACAATACAACCTTCCTTACAGCAATAGTCTCAGTGGATATACCCCCTGAGATATAATACAACCTTCCTTACAGCAATAGTCTCAGTGGATATACCCCCTGAGATATAATACAACAATACAACCTTCCTTACAGCAATAGTCTCAGTGGATATACTCCCTGAGATATAATACAACCTTCCTTACAGCAATAGTCTCAGTGGATATACTCCCTGAGATATAATACAACAATACAACCTTCCTTACAGCAATAGTCTCAGTGGATATACCCCCTGAGATATAATACAACCTTCCTTACAGCAATAGTCTCAGTGGATATACTCCCTGAGATATAATACAACCTTCCTTACAGCAATAGTCTCAGTGGATATACCCCCTGAGATATAATACAACAATACAACCTTCCTTACAGCAATAGTCTCAGTGGATATACCCCCTGAGATATAATACAACAATACAACCTTCCTTACAGCAATAGTCTCAGTGGATATACCCCCTGAGATATAATACAACAATACAACCTTCCTTACAGCAATAGTCTCAGTGGATATACTCCCTGAGATATAATACAACAATACAACCTTCCTTACAGCAATAGTCTCAGTGGATATACCCCCTGAGATATAATACAACAATACAACCTTCCTTACAGCAATAGTCTCAGTGGATATACTCCCTGAGATATAATACAACAATACAACCTTCCTTACAGCAATAGTCTCAGTGGATATACCCCCTGAGATATGATACAACCTTCCTTACAGCAATAGTCTCAGTGGATATACTCCCTGAGATATAATACAACAATACAACCTTCCTAACAGCAATAGTCTCAGTGGATATACTCCCTGAGATATAATACAACAATACAACCTTCCTTACAGCAATAGTCTCAGTGGATATACCCCCTGAGATATAATACAACAATACAACCTTCCTTACAGCAATAGTCTCAGTGGATATACTCCCTGATATATAATACAACCTTCCTTACAGCAATAGTCTCAGTGGATATACCCCCTGAGATATAATACAACAATACAACCTTCCTTACAGCAATAGTCTCAGTGGATATACTCCCTGAGATATAATACAACAATACAACCTTCCTTACAGCAATAGTCTCAGTGGATATACCCCCTGAGATATAATACAACCTTCCTTACAGCAATAGTCTCAGTGGATATACCCCCTGAGATATAATACAACCTTCCTTACAGCAATAGTCTCAGTGGATATACTCCCTGAGATATAATACAACAATACAACCTTCCTTACAGCAATAGTCTCAGTGGATATACCCCCTGAGATATAATACAACAATACAACCTTCCTTACAGCAATAGTCTCAGTGGATATACCCCCTGAGATATAATACAACAATACAACCTTCCTTACAGCAATAGTCTCAGTGGAAATACCCCCTGAGATATAATACAACAATACAACCTTCCTTACAGCAATAGTCTCAGTGGATATACTCCCTGAGATATAATACAACAATACAACCTTCCTTACAGCAATAGTCTCAGTGGATATACCCCCTGAGATATAATACAACCTTCCTTACTGCAATAGTCTCAGTGGATATACTCCCTGAGATATAATACAACAATACAACCTTCCTTACAGCAATAGTCTCAGTGGATATACTCCCTGAGATATAATACAACCTTCCTTACAGCAATAGTCTCAGTGGATATACTCCCTGAGATATAATACAACAATACAACCTTCCTTACAGCAATAGTCTCAGTGGATATACCCCCTGAGATATAATACAACAATACAACCTTCCTTACAGCAATAGTCTCAGTGGATATACTCCCTGAGATATAATACAACAATACAACCTTCCTTACAGCAATAGTCTCAGTGGATATACCCCCTGAGATATAATACAACAATACAACCTTCCTTACAGCAATAGTCTCAGTGGATATACCCCCTGAGATATAATACAACCTTCCTTACAGCAATAGTCTCAGTGGATATGAGATATAATACAACAATACAACCTTCCTTACAGCAATAGTCTCAGTGGATATACCCCCTGAGATATAATACAACCTTCCTTACAGCAATAGTCTCAGTGGATATACTCCCTGAGATATAATACAACAATACAACCTTCCTTACAGCAATAGTCTCAGTGGATATACCCCCTGAGATATAATACAACAATACAACCTTCCTTACAGCAATAGTCTCAGTGGATATACCCCCTGAGATATAATACAACCTTCCTAACAGCAATAGTCTCAGTGGATATACCCCCTGAGATATAATACAACAATACAACCTTCCTTACAGCAATAGTCTCAGTGGATATACTCCCTGAGATATAATACAACAATACAACCTTCCTTACAGCAATAGTCTCAGTGGATATACTCCCTGAGATATAATACAACAATACAACCTTCCTTACAGCAATAGTCTCAGTGGATATACTCCCTGAGATATAATACAACAATACAACCTTCCTTACAGCAATAGTCTCAGTGGATATACTCCCTGAGATATAATACAACAATACAACCTTCCTTACAGCAATAGTCTCAGTGGATATACTCCCTGAGATATAATACAACAATACAACCTTCCTTACAGCAATAGTCTCAGTGGATATACTCCCTGAGATATAATACAACAATACAACCTTCCTTACAGCAATAGTCTCAGTGGATATACCCCCTGAGATATAATACAACCTTCCTTACAGCAATAGTCTCAGTGGATATACCCCCTGAGATATAATACAACAATACAACCTTCCTTACAGCAATAGTCTCAGTGGATATACTCCCTGAGATATAATACAACCTTCCTAACAGCAATAGTCTCAGTGGATATACCCCCTGAGATATAATACAACAATACAACCTTCCTTACAGCAATAGTCTCAGTGGATATACCCCCTGAGATATAATACAACCTTCCTTACAGCAATAGTCTCAGTGGATATACTCCCTGAGATATAATACAACCTTCCTTACAGCAATAGTCTCAGTGGATATACTCCCTGAGATATAATACAACAATACAACCTTCCTTCCTGCAATAGTCTCAGTGGATATACCCCCTGAGATATAATACAACAATACAACCTTCCTTACAGCAATAGTCTCAGTGGATATACTCCCTGAGATATAATACAACAATACAACCTTCCTTACAGCAATAGTCTCAGTGGATATACTCCCTGAGATATAATACAACCTTCCTTACAGCAATAGTCTCAGTGGATATACCCCCTGAGATATAATACAACCTTCCTTACAGCAATAGTCTCAGTGGATATACCCCCTGAGATATAATACAACCTTCCTAACAGCAATAGTCTCAGTGGATATACTCCCTGAGATATAATACAACAATACAACCTTCCTTACAGCAATAGTCTCAGTGGATATACTCCCTGAGATATAATACAACAATACAACCTTCCTTACAGCAATAGTCTCAGTGGATATACTCCCTGAGATATAATACAACAATACAACCTTCCTTACAGCAATAGTCTCAGTGGATATACCCCCTGAGATATAATACAACAATACAACCTTCCTTACAGCAATAGTCTCAGTGGATATACTCCCTGAGATATAATACAACAATACAACCTTCCTTACAGCAATAGTCTCAGTGGATATACCCCCTGAGATATAATACAACCTTCCTTACAGCAATAGTCTCAGTGGATATACTCCCTGAGATATAATACAACAATACAACCTTCCTTACAGCAATAGTCTCAGTGGATATACTCCCTGAGATATAATACAACAATACAACCTTCCTTACAGCAATAGTCTCAGTGGATATACCCCCTGAGATATAATACAACCTTCCTTACAGCAATAGTCTCAGTGGATATACTCCCTGAGATATAATACAACAATACAACCTTCCTTACAGCAATAGTCTCAGTGGATATACTCCCTGAGATATAATACAACCTTCCTTACAGCAATAGTCTCAGTGGATATACCCCCTGAGATATAATACAACAATACAACCTTCCTTACAGCAATAGTCTCAGTGGATATACTCCCTGAGATATAATACAACAATACAACCTTCCTTACAGCAATAGTCTCAGTGGATATACTCCCTGAGATATAATACAACAATACAACCTTCCTTACAGCAATAGTCTCAGTGGATATACCCCCTGAGATATAATACAACAATACAACCTTCCTTACAGCAATAGTCTCAGTGGATATACTCCCTGAGATATAATACAACAATACAACCTTCCTTACAGCAATAGTCTCAGTGGATATACTCCCTGAGATATAATACAACAATACAACCTTCCTTACAGCAATAGTCTCAGTGGATATACCCCCTGAGATATAATACAACCTTCCTTACAGCAATAGTCTCAGTGGATATACTCCCTGAGATATAATACAACAATACAACCTTCCTTACAGCAATAGTCTCAGTGGATATACCCCCTGAGATATAATACAACCTTCCTTACAGCAATAGTCTCAGTGGATATACTCCCTGAGATATAATACAACAATACAACCTTCCTTACAGCAATAGTCTCAGTGGATATACCCCCTGAGATATAATACAACAATACAACCTTCCTTACAGCAATAGTCTCAGTGGATATACCCCCTGAGATATAATACAACAATACAACCTTCCTTACAGCAATAGTCTCAGTGGATATACCCCCTGAGATATAATACAACCTTCCTTACAGCAATAGTCTCAGTGGATATACCCCCTGAGATATAATACAACAATACAACCTTCCTTACAGCAATAGTCTCAGTGGATATACCCCCTGAGATATAATACAACCTTCCTTACAGCAATAGTCTCAGTGGATATACCCCCTGAGATATAATACAACAATACAACCTTCCTTACAGCAATAGTCTCAGTGGATATACCCCCTGAGATATAATACAACCTTCCTTACAGCAATAGTCTCAGTGGATATACCCCCTGAGATATAATACAACAATACAACCTTCCTTACAGCAATAGTCTCAGTGGATATACTCCCTGAGATATAATACAACCTTCCTTACAGCAATAGTCTCAGTGGATATACCCCCTGAGATATAATACAACAATACAACCTTCCTTACAGCAATAGTCTCAGTGGATATACTCCCTGAGATATAATACAACAATACAACCTTCCTTACAGCAATAGTCTCAGTGGATATACCCCCTGATATATAATACAACAATACAACCTTCCTTACAGCAATAGCCTCAGTGGATATACTCCCTGAGATATAATACAACAATACAACCTTCCTTACAGCAATAGTCTCAGTGGATATACTCCCTGAGATATAATACAACAATACAACCTTCCTTCCAGCAATAGTCTCAGTGGATATACTCCCTGAGATATAATACAACAATACAACCTTCCAAATGACCCCTAATAACCCCCATCCATACACACCATATACAAAGAGGCAGGCCGTGGCGCTCCTGGTGCCTTCTGGGTAAGTGTGGAACTCGCAGGTGTAGCAGCCCTCGTCCTCCGTCTTCACCGGCCTGATGGAGAGCTGGGTGTCTCCCAGGGAGGGGTTCAGGGTCATGCGTCCCCGATAAGGTTCCTCAATGCTGGGTTGGCCTCGCTTGGCAAAGGAGGCCAACGTGGTCGTGTCGCCCTGCTCTGCAGTCTTTCTCCACAGGACCTGGCGTACCCTGTCTGGGAGGACGTACCAGCAGGACATGGTGGCCAGCTTCCCGCTGATGGCTGTTTTATTACCCTCATTGCCCACTTTGACTGGGTCAGATACAGGGAAACAGAGGAAGGTATCAATAGGTGAGCATTGGAATGGGAGGAGCACATTCGTAGTGGTGGGTTAGAGAGATATGACAAAGTGTTTGGAGGCTTACATTTCAGCAAGGCATTTAAATATAGAAATAATTTGGCTTAATTTAAAACCTTATGCACACTACAACCCCAAAAGTATGTGGACACCTGCTCGTCGAACATCTCATAAAAAAATCATGGGCATTAATATGGAGTTGGCCCCCCCTTTGCTGCTATAACAGCCTCCACTATTTTGGGAAGGCTTTCCACTAGATATTGGAACATTTCTGTGGGGACTTGCATCCATTCAGCCACAAGAGCATTAGTGTGGTTGGGCACTGATGTTGGGCGATTAGGCCTGGTTCGCAGTAGGCATTCCAATTCATCCCAAAGGTGTTCGATGGGGTTGAGGTCAGGGCTCTGTGCAGGCCAGTCAAGTTCTTCCATAACGATCTCGATAAACCATTTCTGTATGGACCTCGCTTTGTGCACGGGGGCATTGTCATGCTGAAACAGGAAAGGGCCTTCCCCAAACTTTTGCCACAAAGTAGGAAGCACAAAATCGTCTAGAATGTCGTAGCGTTAAGATGTCCCTTCACTGGATGGTCTTCAGAGATACAGTGGCAAGAGAAAGCATGTAAACCGTTTGGAATTTCCTAGATTTCTGAATAAATTGGTCAGGAATTTGATCTGATCTTCATCGAAGTCACAACAATAGACACACTGTCTGCTTAAACTAATAACACAAATTATTTAATTGTTTTTGTCTATGATGAATACATAATTTAAACATTGGGGAAAAGTATGTGAACCCCTAGGCTAATGACTTCTCCAAAAGCCAATTGGAGTCAGGAGTCAGCTAACCTGGAGTCCAATCAACGAGACAAGATTGGAGATGTTGGTTAGACCTGCCCTGCCCTATAAAAAACACTCACAACAATGTACAAGAAGTATTGCCTGATGTGAACCACGCCTCGAACAAAGCAGATCTCAGAAGACCTAAGATTAAGAATTGTCGACGTGAATAAAGCTGGAAAGGGTTACAAAAGCATCTCTAAAGTATCTCTGTTGCTACTCTCCCCAGGAGAGGCCGTCCTGCAAAGACTACTGCAAGAGCTCAGAGCAGAATGCTCAATGAGGTTAAGAAGAATCCTAGGAAGTCAGCTAAAGACTTACAGAAATCTCTGGAACATGCTAACATCTCTGTTGACGAGTCTACGATACGTAAAATAGTAAACCAGAATAGTGTTCATGAGAGGACACCCCTGAAGAAGCCACCGCTGTCCCCCAAAAAATATTGCTGCACATCTGAAGTTTACAAAAGAGCACTTGGATGTTCCACAGCGCTACTGGAAAAATATTCTGTGGACAGATTAAACTACAGTTGAGTTGTTTGGAAGGAACACACACCACTATGTGTGGAGAGAAAAAAGGCACAGCACACCAACATCAAAACCTCATCTCAACTGTAAAGTATGGTGGAGGGCGCATCATGGTTTGGGGCTGCTTTGCTGCCTCAGGGCCTGGACAACTTGCTATCATCGAAGGGAAAATGAATTCCCAATCCAGGTCAATTACTTGATAAGCATATCCAGTAAATAAGTAAGTAAATCCAGCTAATTATCATAGAGGATGTCCCGCTAATACCCAATGAGTATATCCACATCATTATAGGCTATCTCTCCGCCAATTGAAGCTCAACAGAAGTTGGGAGATGCAAAAGGACAACGATCCAAAACACAGATATAAATCAACAGAATTGTTTCAGCAGAAAAAAAATGACGCCTTCTGGAGTTGCCCAGTCCTATCTTCAACCCAATTCAGATTCTGTGGCATGACCTCAAAAGAGCGGTTCACACCAGACATCCCAAGAATATTGCTGAACTGAAACAGTTTTGTAAAGAGGAATGTTCCAAAATTCCTCCTGACTGTTGTGCAGGTCTGATCCTCAACTACGGGAAACGTTTGGTTGAGGTTATTGCTGCCAAAGGAGGGTCAACCAGTTATTAAATCCAAGGGTTCCCATACTTCTCCCACCCTGCACTGTGAATGTGTACATGGTGTGTTCAATAAAGACATGAAAACGTATAATTGTTTGTGTGTTATTAGTTTAAGCAGACTGTGTTTGTCTATTGTTGTGACTTAGATGAAGATCAGATGAAATTGTATATTTTATGACCAATTTATTCAGAAATCCAGGTGATTCCAAAGGGTTCACATACTTTTTCTTGCCACTGTATATGAGAGGGGTTGGAGGTAGATGAAGGATGGGATTAAAAACAAACAAGAGATTATTATTGTAAAATACATTGTGTCTGTAAAATGTATATAGTATTTATTAGCTGGAAGAAGAGGCCTAAGTGTTTTTGTCCATTAGTTTATTCGAATTAGGGAAGGGGTAGTAGGGTTAGGGGAAAATTATAAAGGAAAATATATTTTTAAACGATATATACAAAAATATTTCCCTTCACTGGAACTAAGGGGCCTAGCCGGAACCACGATAAACAGCGCCAGACCATTATTCCTCCTAGTTCCAAATTTTTGAGTTGGCACTATGCATTCGGGCAGGCAGCGTTCTCCTGGCATCCGCCAAACCCAGATTCGTCCATCGGACTGCCAGATGGTGAAGCGTGATTCATAAATCCAGAGAATGCATTTCCACAGTCCCATGGCGCGAGATTTACACCACTCCAGCCAACGCTTGGCATTGAGCATGGTGATCTTAGGCTTGTGTGTGGCTGCTAGGCCATGGAAACCCATTTCACGAAGCTCCTGACGAACAGCTCTTTTGCTGATGATGCTTCTAGAGGCAGTTTAGAACTCGGTAGTGAGTGTTACAACCGAGGAAAGATGATTTTTATGCGCTATGCGTTCAGCACTCCTGTTCTGTGAGCTTGTGTGGCCTACCACTTCGTGGCTGAGCTGTTGTGGCTCCTAGACATTTCCACTTCACAATGACAGCACTTACAGTTGACTGGGGCAGCTCTAGCAAGGCAGACATTTGACCAACTGACTTGTTGGAAAGGTGGCATTCTATGACGTTGCCACGTTGAAAGTCACTGAGCTCTTCAGTAAGGCCATTCTACTGCCAGTGTTTGTCTATGGAGATTGCATGGCGGTGTGCTCGATTTTGTACACCTGCCAGAAATGGGTGTGGCTGAAATAGCCGAATCCACCAATTTGAAGGGGTGTCCACATACTGCTGTATATATAGTGCATATTTTGAGGCAGTAATACAACAGAGGGTTAGAGGTGTCCTCTTGTTGTGGTCGTTATATTCAGAGAAAGTATCGGGCCCTGGTCACTTCCTGTTTCTGATTATCCACAACTGATATATTCTGGGATGGGAGGGCCAAGTGAGCATGCTGACTTTTCATGACCTTACACAATCAGCAGACAAATCAACTGTGCTGAAAAACATGGGAACTACAAACAAATTCACAGGAGGATTTGTTTTCTATTTTAGAAAAATGTAACAATTGGGAATGTGCCAACCCTATGAGGAAGGCCACCTGGTGCTGGAGAGAGAGTATTTGAGGAGGAGAAATTAAGGAAACTATTGCATGCCATAGTCCTGGAATCTACAGTATATCTGGAAGTCCTTAAAAGTGTGACTGACCGAGCATGCTGAGCTAAAGCCTATGCATTACCTCTGGGCACTAATGCAAGTCTTCAGGTCTCAGGCAATGCTACTCATCACATGAGCGTGGTTTACCAAACCACCTTGTTTAGACTGAGGCCAAACTCACCTTCGATACTGAGGCAGGTGATTCCCTCCTGTGCTCCGCTGGGGTAGATGTCAAAGATGCAGCGGTAGCAGCCCTCGTCGTTAGGCCCCACCCTCTTGATGGTGATGGCGCTGACGTTGCGGTGCGAGGAAGTTAGCTCCACGTCGTCTTGGCCGGAGGTGGTTCTGACCGACTCGCCTGGCTCGTACGCCAGGAGAACCTGCTTGTGTTTGTTCAGCCAGCGGACCTGCTTGACCGTGTCGCCAGTTGCTATGGTGACGTTACAGCCCAGCGTGAAGGGGAGGCCCGCCACAGCGGTCATGCTGGAGGGGGCGATGACCTCACCTGACACATGACAGGAAGTCAACCAAAGAGAAGCACTGAAACTCAATACAATTCACTATTTTAAGGTGGTCGACCACATACCAAGTCAAACATGCTTTCTCACTGCAAGGGAAGAATAGCATTTTCTATTGGATTCAACATGGCACCTAAACCTACTGTAACGTAGTGAAATATGTTGAGTGTTGGCTACCTTGTGTCCTGAAAACCACCATCACCACTAGCTGCAGACACAGCATCAGCCAACGAGACAGGGCAGATACACACATCTTGGTCTGCGGGAGTGTGTTGCATCCAGGTTACTGATAGAGAACAGGACTATTGTTAAAAATAGCACCATGGAACATCCACAGCCAACAGTCACAATGAACTTCAGCATATAAAGTTGAATCAGATTTTTTCTTCCCCTACCTGTGATCCAGTGTGTGAGACGTGTTGTCGGTCAGTGTTGTAGCAACCTCATCTTACTGGCAGACGGACTCCTGTAGCTGGATCCAGGAACCAGAGGAGGACACAACTCTCTCAACGTTGTAACCCTCTATTCAGCATTACAACCAATTATAACAGAGCATTATAACCTACAGTGGCAAGAAAAATAAGTATGTGAACCCTTTGGAATCACCTGGATTTCTGAATACATTGGTCATAAAATATACAATTTCATCTGATCTTCATCTAGGTCACAACAATAGACAAACACAGTCTGCTTAAACTAATAACACACAATGATACGTTTTCATGTCTTTATTGAACACACCGTGTAAACAGTCACAGTGCAGGGTGGGAGAAGTATGTGAACCCTTGGATTTAATAACTGGTTGACCCTCCTTTGGCAGCAATAACCTCAACCAAATGTTTTCTGTAGTTGTGGATCAGACCTGCACAACGGTCAGGAGGAATTTTGGACCATTCCTCTTTACAAAACTGTTTCATTTCAGCAATATTCTTGGGATATCTGGTGTGAACCGCTCGGTTGAGGTCAGGACTCTTACTGGGCCACTCCAGAAGGCGTATTTTCTTCTGTTGAAGCCATTCTGTTGTTGATTTACTTCTGTGTTTTGGGTCATTGTCCTGTTGCATAACCCAACTTCTGTTGAGCTTCAATTGGCGGAAAGCCTTACATTCTCCTGCAAAATGTCTTGATAAACTTGGGAATTCATTTTTCCGTTGATGATAGCAAGCTGTCTAGGCCCTGAGGCAGCAAAGCAGCCCCAAACAATGATGCTCCCTCCACCATACTTTACAGTTGAGATGAGGTTTTGATGTTGGTGTGCTGTGCCTTTTTTCTCTCCACACAGTCTTGTGTGTTCCTTCCAAACAACTCTACTGTAGTTTCATCTGTCCACATAATATTTTGCCAGTAGCGCTGTGGAACATCCAGGTGCTCTTTTGCAAACTTCAGATGTGCAGCAATGTTTTTTTGGACAGCAGTGGCTTCTTCCGTGGTGTCCTCCCATGAACACCATTCTTGTTTAGTGTTTTACGTATCGTAGACTCGTCAACAGAGATATTAGCATGTTCCAGAGATTTCTGTAAATCTTTAGCTGACACTCTAGGATTCTTCTTAACCTCATTGAACATTCTGCTCTGTGCTCTTGCAGTCATCTTTGCAGGACGGACTCTCCTGTAGCAACAGTGCTGAACTTTCTCCACTTCTAGACACGTTGTCTTACTGTGGACTGATGAACATCAAGGCTTTTAGAGATACATTTGGAACCCTTTCCAGCTTTATGCAAGTCAACAATTAGGTCTTCTGAGATCTCTCTTGTTCGAGGCATGGTTCCCATCAGGCAATGCTTCTTGTGAATAGCAAACTCACATTTTGTGAGTGTTTTTATAGGGCAGGGCAGCTCTAACCAACATCTCCAATCTCGTCTCATTGATTGGACTCCAGGTTAGCTGACTCCTGACATCTTTTGGAGAAGTCATTAGCCTGGGGGTTCACATACTTTTTCCATCCTACACTGTGAATGTTTAAATTATGTATTCAATATGGACAAGAAAAATACAATAATTGGTGTGTTATTAGTTTAAGCACACTGTGTCTGTTGCTGTGACTTAGATGAAGATCAGATCTAATCCAGATAAGAAATAGTATTTGAACCCTTTTTCATGCCACTGTGTAACATTGCATTAGAACCTTTGATGTACTGTAGCATTCTAACACTCTGCTTAGTGGATGAAAACTAAACTGGATAATGGCTCGGTAGCTCTAATCAAGTGGAGCTTATTTTCAGTAGCATTGCACAGCACCAGGTTGGTTACGCTAAGTGACACAAACAGTGTTGTTAGTCTGAGGGGCTATCGCCATGGGGATTGACTCAACAGATCAACAACAACAACAACAGCATATTCATCAGTTCTGTCAGATTATAGGTCTTAACCCCTGTGCTGCACTCCTACCCACTGAGAGTGTAATCACCTGGCAAACAGAAGGCCAGCTGTGCTGCTTTGATGTCTGCAATGCACCAGCCCCCGGTCTCAAAAAAACACGTTTGTGCAATCAAACCAGAAGCAAAAATCTGTGAACGACGCAAGATGAGTCCATGACAGAAGAAACAGAGGAACCACCATAACAGCCAGTACTAGCCATGATGGAGCACGGTGGATGTACACATACAGCAGCCTAGAGGATTCAGGCCTACTGTAAAGCACTGTCTGTCTGAGCTTGGGCTTAGAGGTCTGCCAGCCAAGCTCAGCGTGGTTCAGCGGCTATAAAAAACACTTGTGGTTATGCTCCAGTGTCTGCGTTGCCGGGAAATCCACTTGTTTAAGAGAGCCAGTGGGAGGTTGTGACAAAGCAAGGAAAAACAGCCCTCCAGGCAGAGGGTGTCCCTAAGAGCTGATTTGGGATCCGTTTACACAACCACAATGATTATCCCTTCTCCTGTGGAGGTACATATCCAAACTGACCTCAGATCAGCTACAGAGGCAACCTCCACTTAGACAATGAAAAAGAAACTGATATAAGCCACACGACCAGACCAGAGCGAACCCACCAGTCTTTTATAGGCAGTTCATTGGGTCTTTTACGACGTAAACCGTCTGGGTTCAAACGTGCCGTCTGCCCCGTTGGGCAAAGTTTAAAACGGCTCCTCTCTTTTTCCACTATACACATTAAAAAAGTAGTTCTGGCATCTTATGGTGAATAAAACATAGTATATGGAGGGAATGTAAACATAGACACCAGTATTTCCAGATGAAACAGTCCCATAACAGACAAATCCATGCCCCTCATGCAGCTCTTTGAAAAACATGACACAGAAACTCCATTCCTGTATCAAACTGACTTGGATTTTACTGAATATAATAGCATAGATTATTACTGGGCCATGTTTGACTGATTCCATTTCAAAAGGGTGCATGGCACAGCCAACACACTTAAAAGTCAACCTCATTGCCACAGAGTAAAGGAAAACCTGGCCTTTCACAGGCAGTAGGCCTATACAAGAATAGGACACGTTAGAGCACACTGGTCCTCAGGGGCCAAACAGTGTGCATTGTGTATGCAGAGTGTTAACATCTTCAACAGCTGTTTGTTTAGTTCTCAGTAACAAGGTGTGTGGACTTCCTAATGTCCAAATCAAAGACTGGGGAGTCCAGACATTCTATATCATTATATCACCAGACTTGATTCAATGTAGGCATGAGGAATTCAGAGCCTGTTAAGGCTTGTTTAGTTGATGTACCAACCTATGGGGTTTCTGTAATTGTTCTGTTGATGGATTCACTACCATGCAATACCATGATTAGGCTATTTGACTATAATAGGACATTGTTTTGGAGGGGAAGGGTGGGGGGGGGGGGGGGTGTCTATTGAGCATATAAAGGTGATACATTGAAGATATTAATTCAATAAAAGGTTGAGATAATCCTACTAGCAATATGTAGGCTAAAAGTTGATCCACATGAGTTGAATGATGTCCTAGTCAAAAAAAGGCAATTTCACAAAATACAATTTCATCCAACTTCAATATGATGCTATATCTGTCATAATCCTTGATTAAAAACTGCACTGGGATACAACAATATATAAACATGATATAAACAATTGTTATAACAATATTATTAACGTAATGCTGTGGTGGGAAAGTAGTAAATGATAATACTTGAGTCAACGTAAAGAGGTTTTAATAGAAAACGACTCAAGTAAAAATAAGTCGCCATGTAAAATACTACTTGAGTGTACAGTAGTCATACTTGAGTAAAAGTAAATGCTCTACATCAAAATCATTATATTAAGCAAACCAGAAGGCACGATTTTCTTATTGTTTTTTTTACGGACAGTCATGGGCACATCAACACTCAGACATCTTTGACAAACGCAGTATTTGTGTTTAGTGAGTCCTCCAGATCCGAGGCAGTAGGGAAGACAACGCGTTATATTGATAGGTGCGTGAACGGGATCATAATTCTGTCCTGTCTTACCAGAAACAGTTTTAAAAAAATGAATTATAAAGTACAGATATCCAAAATAAACGGCTTAAGTAATACTTTAAAGTGTTTTTACTTAAGTAGGCTAATTTACACCACTGACGTAATGTATAGGCTAACCCTACAGACTTCTCCCACCTTTAGAAAATAATGCAATATAGACAGCCTTATGATGAACGCATTCATATGCATATTAAACAGAACACAATGTTTTATTTTAACTGGGCCCTATAACAAATGAATACTGGTAAAAAACATAAACTTACCCGTTGAGCAGTGCATGGAGTTAGTGATAATGAGATTTATTTAATTCCGTCCTCTGCAATAACACAATATTCTACACTTTGACTATCAAATCCATGCTTCAAAAGTCTTAAAGCTGAACAGATCGTGTGTGATGCGTTCCGCCTCTACAAGAGCGGCGTCAGAGAACAGAGACTGTCAAGTGGACCTATATAGCAAATTGTCTTGGGTACGCTGTTGGCGATGTTGCATGAGCGCTGCAAAACTATCAAAACCGTTTCTCTACCACCTCTCTCCCTAAATTATATTCAGGCGACCCCTAGTGGCAATTGTTTGCAACATTGGCTGGTCTCGAGTGGCAGAAGAATCAGACAATTCGTTTAAGCTTTGCCAGCAGCAGATTTATGACAATTCCATACATTACAACATTGTTACAGCATTTTATTTATAAAGTGAATAAAAAAAACAAAAACGCACACAAAACACACCACATAGTACATTATGATGACATTGTGTAGGCTATAATATTACAACACTTAAATATATTTAAAAAATTGAAGAATGAAACACACATCTAGTGTTTCTTCATGACCAAACTGCTAATATATTTACATAGAATACATATGAACATATTTATACAATAACCCGCAGGACTATATGCGTGTCATTAACCATTCAGTCAGCTAATCAGTATCTGTCCGAGACAACTAAACTGTCTCCGAGCCACACAGATGTGTGTGTGACAGTATGATAGTCACTCGGCAATCCTTTAGAAACGTTTTCATATTGTTGTGTATTAAGAGGGTAATTAACATATTGTTGTGTATTAAGAGGGTAATTAACATATTGTTGTGTATAAAAGAGGGTAATTAACATATTGCTGTGTATAAAGAGGGTAATTAACATATTGTTCTGTATAAATCAGGGTAATTCACATATTGCTGTGTATAAAGAGGATAATTAACATGTGTGTAAAGAGGGTAATTAACATATTGTTGTGTGTAAATAGGGTAATTAACATATTGTTGTGTGTAAATAGGGTAATTAACATATTGTTCTGTATAAATCAGGGTAATTAACATATTGTTCTGTATAAATCAGGGTAATTCACATATTGCTGTGTATAAAGAGGATAATTAACATGTGTGTAAAGAGGATAATTGACATATTGTTGTGTATTAAGAGGGTAATTCACATATTTGTTTTATGAAGTATGTAAGTGACATGAGTAACATCAGAACAACAATGCAGGAATGCAACTCATTTGAATATGTGTTAGATTAGACCTCTGGATTTCAGGGTCATCATGTTGAGCGTTGATAGTTCTTCCTGTTCTCTGTCATTGGCTGTGGGATTTGGGCTAAAGATTGTCAAACTTACAAAAACAATGTCAAAGTAATACAGTATTTTCTCTGTCATCTGAACAGTAAAACCTACCTTCTTGTATTTCTCAGTTTGCACCACAGTACCACAGCAGCTCCACAGCACACAGCAATGAAACACAGTGAACCCATCACTGCACCAATCCCTGTTGGGTAACATGTGAAAGATGACAAGATGAGAACGATACAATTCACAGATAAGAGTGTCAGAGATTAGTTGTGGTCATTAGATTAGTGACTTACCTCTGATCCTGTCACCATCAGTGACCTCAGGTACACCTAGCACAGAACATACAGAGACAGTGCTTCAGAATGACACCAGCATGTTGATTGTTACTGTAGGCATGTACAGAACCACTTCTCACCAGGAAATGAAGCTTGTGTTCTAGCTGGAATAACCATGGATACGTTATTGGTGACACCTCCAGAGAACTGTGACACCATACAGCCAACCCTGGTGTCTTTGTCAGGTAGACTGAATGCTGCCAGCGTGGAAGTTATGGTGACAGTGACAGTTCCATTGTGATGGGTGACATTGACCATTGTGGAATTTTCTGGAATTTCTGTGTCTTCCCAGGTTACTGTAGGAACAGGTCGTCCAGTAGCAGAACAGGACAGAGTGGTGTGACTGTTGTTGGTTTGTGTGATGAGGAGTGAGGGTCCATACAGCTCTATAGAACAACAACAAACACAGTTCACAGTGAATGTAAATACTATGATGTTTTCATGCACATCACATGGTCAAATTGATCTATGATGTTTGGAGGCCATTGTTCCTGTGTTAAAGGGACATTAAACATTGTTCCAGTGTTAAAGGGATATTACACATTGTTGAAGACATTTCATGCACATTGTCCATGTTTAAAAGGTCTGAAAACATCTGACAAACTTACGCTAGACTTTGGAGTGGTAGTGTCCCTTCAATCCCCTCTTCCCCAACCTAATGTAATGTGATTTTTACCATTTACATGGAGGCAGGTGGTTCCACTGATAGCTCCCTCTGGAAAGGCGTTAAACAGACACTTGTAGCAGGACTCGTCTCCTCTTGACACTCCTCTGAGGACAATAGAGCAGTTCTGCAGTCCCTCGTCTTCAAACTCCACATTCCTCTGAAAAGGTGGGTTGACTACTGGTCCAAATCGTTTGCTATAGGAGCCAATGTTCACATTTTGCCCGTGTCATTTTTTTCCAGGTGACTTGCAGCACGTCTTTGGGTTTCATGAGTTCACAGGTTAAGACTGCATCTTCTCCCAGGGTTGCTGTGACAAGCTGCTGTGTTCTCACCAGATGAGAGAGCCCTGCATGAAGAGAGTTACACATGACATAAAACTACTACAACACACGCACTTCTAGGATGTACATCACTGGAGCCGAGCTCCCAGCCATCCAGGACCTCTATACCAGGCAGCGTCAGAAGGCCCCAACATTTTTTTGAAAGACTCCAGCCACCCAAGCCACAGACTGTTCTCTCTGCTACCGCACAGCAAGCGGTACCAATGCACCAAGTCTGGAACCAACAGGACCCTTAACTACTTCTACCCCCAAGCCACAGACTGTTCTCTCTGCTACCGCACAGCAAGTGGTACCAATGCACCAAGTCTGGAACCAACAGGACCCTTAACTACTTCTACCCCCAAGCCACAGACTGTTCTCTCTGCTACCGCACAGCAAGCGGTACCAATGCACCAAGTCTGAAACCAACAGGACCCTTAACTACTTCTACCCCCAAGCCACAGACTGTTCTCTCTGCTACCACACAGCAAGCGGTACCAATGCACCAAGTCTGGAACCAACAGGACCCTTAACTACTTCTACCACCGTGCCATAAGACTTCTAAACAAGACTGCTAAATATCTGATCAAATGGCTACTACCTGCAATGACCCTTTCTTGCACTGACTCTATGCACACACACAGGACTCCACCCACACATACTGACACCCCAACACACACAGGACTCCACCCACACATACTGACACCCCAACACACACAGGACTCCACCCACACATACTGACACCCCAACACACACAGGACTCCACCCACACATATTTACAGACACCCCAACACAAACACACAGGACTCCACCCACACAGTCACATCCTTACACTGACATCCCAACACACACACACACTGCTGCTACTGTCTATCCTGTTGCCTAGTCACTTTACCCCAATTACCTTGTACCCTGCACATTGACTGTTGTGGTATTCCTGTTATTCACTGTGGATTTATTCCTTGTGTCGCTATTCTTTTTTATTTATTTATTAATCTTATCTTAAACTCTGCATTGTTGGAAAATGACAGTTAAGTAAGCATTTAATTGTTAGTCTACACCTATTGTCTACGAAGCATGTGACAAATACAATGAGATTTTATACAATATAGTGGTGTAGTACTCAGAATGGCCAGAAGGGGGAGTACAGAACTAGTCTATAATATAGTCTAGGTACAGTAGGAGGAAGTTGTGATTTAAGGAGCTTTTAAACTGACTGCAGTACGGGTTCATGTGTTGAATTATTAAAGTTGAATTTAAAAAACATGAGCTAGCGCACACCCAGAGAAAGTTATGTTATGTAGAGGTGCTGACTAACGGCGAATAAACTTTAAGCTATAAAAAAATAAAGAGTTGCACACTCCATACATACATTTACTTGGCAAATCACCAATGTTTCGGCATCACTGTACCTTTTTCAGGGTAATGTCATGAATGCTTGAACCAGGTTACGTAGACAAACAGTGCAATTAGTGCAACCAATGACAAAAGTGAGGAGTGTGTGATAATTATTAAGTTAATTAGAATGAATTGAGTGAAACTGTTACAAAAACAATCGTTTATAGCATATTGAATATACACTGCTCAAAAAAATAAAGGGAACACTAAAATAACACATCCTAGATCTGAATGAATGAAATATTCTTATTAAATACTTTTTTCTTTGCATAGTTGAATGTGCTGACAACAAAATCACACAAAAAAGGTCAATGGAAATCAATTTTATTGCTGTCAATCTGTCTGGTGGCCACAGATGTGTTTAACCCTGCACAACTGACTGTATGGTAGACCATTATAGAGGGGAAGGATACTGTCCGCACATAGCAGGGGATTGTGGTCTGTGGGCTTTGTGTAGAAGTCTGTGGGCTTTGTGTAGAAGTCTGTGGGCTTTGTGTAGAAGTCTGTGGGCTTTGTGTAGAAGTCTGCGGGCTTTGTGTAGAAGTCTGTGGGCTTTGTGTAGAAGTCTGTGGGCTTTGTGTAGAAGTCTGTGGGCTTTGTGTAGAAGTCTGTGGGCTTTGTGTAGAAGTCTGTGGGCTTTGTGTAGAAGTCTGTGGGCTTTGTGTAGAAGTCTGTGGGCTTTGTGTAGAAGTCTGTGGGCTTTGTGTAGAAGTCTGTGGGCTTTGTGTAGAAGTCTGTGGGCTTTGTGTAGAAGTCTGTGGGCTTTGTGTAGAAGTCTGCGGGCTTTGTGTAGAAGTCTGCGGGCTTTGTGTAGAAGTCTGCGGGCTTTGTGTAGAAGTCTGTGGGCTTTGTGTAGAAGTCTGTGGGCTTTGTGTAGAAGTCTGTGGGCTTTGTGTAGAAGTCTGTGGGCTTTGTGTAGAAGTCTGTGGGCTTTGTGTAGAAGTCTGTGGGCTTTGTGTAGAAGTCTGTGGGCTTTGTGTAGAAGTCTGTGGGCTTTGTGTAGAAGTCTGTGTGTAATGCATCCTTCTCTTTGATGATCCATAAGTCCAGGTAGTTTATTTTTCTCTCATCAGTCTGCATGGTGAATTTGAGGTATTCGGGGCTCTTGTTTAATAGAGTTTGGAATTTATTTAGTTCCTGCTGACTTCCTTCCCAGAGCACAAAGACAGCATCTATGTCTCTTTTCCATAGGAAAGTAGGGGGTGCGTCTCTGTTTTGTAAAGGAGTGCTTCCTAAAATTGTCCCACATACAGGTTTGCATAGTTGGGAGGAAAAGGAGGAGCCCACGGCTAACACCCCGAATTTGAAGGAAAAAGTCTGACTCAGAGATAGTCGTTTTTGGATAATACCAGTTCAGTAAGATGCAATCATTGGATGGAGCCAGCATTGCACAAAATAACAGGTCTAAACATATATTCAATACATTTCACATAAATAGTCAGCAATTCATTAAATTCATTATTTTCAGGCCCTGGCTGGACCTTAGATGCTTCAAACCAGTTCACATTATCATGTTGAATTAAAATTTTCCTCGTGGTCTAATATATTGTGCCAATTTCGAAGTGGCTGTCAAATGCAGTATATTATCAATCGGGGAGAGCTATCAGCAGGACAAACAGGTAGACGTGAGGAGCCATGGTAAAATGTATTCTGTAGGGATCGAATAAGCAGCAGAGATGATCTGTCTCTGACCATTTGTGTACTCTTACACGTGGTGCCGAGCGGAGTTGTCTGGTCGGTGTTGCCGGTTAATTATGAAACTCCGCATCCAATTCATTTTCAATGGAAGGGAAGCGGTGAGAAAGCGGCGACGGCTTGGGAGGCGGTGAAAAATAAAAACTTTCCCCAACTTTGACGCACAATCACCAGCGGCGACCACTGGGCGATGACCAATCATATCGAGTGGTTTCCATGACGAATATGACGCTATGCAACCCAAGGCTGGAGACTTTCTTCAGTAAAGATGGCTGACAAAAATATTAGGAAGTGATAACGTATCATGTAACACATATGTACAGTTGAGAGGAATATGTTAGTTAATGTAGAGACTAACGATTATGCATATGCTTTTGTCATGGAGTTAATTTACGAAAATCGTGATTTAGCAAGCTAGCTGACTAGCTAACATTAGCTGGCTAGCTGAATGGGTGTTGTGACATGAGTAGGAAATTGTCATTCTGGTTGTTTAATGTTTTAGGGACTCCTGAAACAACCAGAAAACCAGGCTGTCGTCTTGTGAAACAGTGGGTGTAAAGAATCTAGCTAGCTAAAGCATTTATTTACTGCAAATTGAATGTACAATTTTGTAAACTTGCCTTGCTAATATTTGCCATGCAATGCAGATGAAGTAACGTAGCTAGCGAACTGTTTTCTTGCTTATTGTGCAGTAGAGGATAAAAATACACGTATGCCTACGGATGTGTAGCTAGCTGTGTCTGCATGTTTGTATTACAATTATACACTTAAACAGTGTTTACCAATCTTGGTCCTGGGACATCAATGGTTACACATTGTAACAATGCAATAGACTAGTAACAGGATTTAACTAGTTAAAGGCTGATTTGTAAATACAGAAATATAATTTTAAAAACAGTACACTACACTTCCTATGCGTCATGTAAGTACTCTAAAACAGGTACATCTCAATATTTAATTTCCTTCATCTGCATTTATCTGATAAACATAGGATAAGTGTACTATTTAATCAAATGAGACTTAATTTCAGCCAGTAGAGAATGTGAATAGAGAATATTATCGCAGTTAATCACAATTACATAATAGTGTCTTTAGTGGTTTCTCCTAACTAGCCTTAGGCCACTAGTTGGCCCGAAGGTTCTCTTAAGAGCGGCGGAGGTGGTGATGACGGTACTTGGGATTGGCATCCTGTCTCACATCAAAACATACCTACAAATGAGAGACAAAGCATGATTATGCCTTGTGTTTTTCTATTCTAATACTGCCAGTCATCATAAAAATCAGGAGGTGAAATGACAAACTGACCTTGGATCATTAACTCTGGGACTTCTACATTTCTATCTGTATTTCAATGTAAAACATCGCTAATAGTACTTCCTGTTGACCCGACCAAGTGACCTCTCACCTCTGACCATGCTGTGCAGTCTATGTAGCCTGTTCAGATGCGGGATGGGTTTACCGACACAGGTGATATAACCGAGAGGATGAAGTGAAGAAGAGAGACTGTTATTGAGAAAATAGGGTCTTCCAGCCATGTGGAGGATTGCCCGGTTGCCAAAGTTTGTTTGTCACCAGAGCGGTTAGAGCGTATTACTATTTACCTGGGAATAAATACATTAAACAGAACATTTATGAAACTATTTAATAACTAGACCTTCATGCAAACTTGCTATGCTGAATTCTTGACGCACAATCAAACATGCTGCTTGCTATATGCTGCAAGCACGCCTTCAAGCGAGCCACTCTGGGAGGCTGGAGTGGCACATGGAAATGTACCGCGTACTAAATGTACAATAAAAAAACAAAAAAATGCTCCATGTTCTCCATAGTAAAAGTAAAATGTGCTGCCAGTATCATACACAGTTACTGGTCACAGAGAACCAACATCACGTTTTGTACCAACAGAGGGAGCACATGACTAAGGAAATTACAATAAAAAAATGGAGTCTAAAGAAGCTTTCCACTGAGCTGAAATAAATAAATTAGGAATAAAATATTACATTCACTGAAAACAATGTAAAGTCAAAAAAAGTATTACTCTAATATCGCTCCTCTTTCAGGTCTTTCAGTAAGTAAACAGTAGCACAATTGATACATCTGACCGACCAAAAGGTACAGACAGTGAACCCAGAGTCACACTACGTCGCTAATTCCAATGTGACATCTACTGTAAAAGCCGAAAGTCAGACACTAGCAAGGCTCAGACCAACATGGAAGAGTTGGCGTTGTTTATAAAAAGTTTCCAACCCCCATATCACACACTCACAAACTGAAATCATATGAGTGTACAATCAATTAGTGAGAGAGTGCCTGAAACATAACATTAATTTGTATAGATCTGTATGAATCATAGCAAAATTGCTTCCTGTTTCAGTCATGTCTTTGGTCACGTTTGGGTGAGTAAAAAACAGCTAATGATTGGTTGATAGAGCCTCCCACCATGCAGGCTATTGCTGCAGGGTGAAGTTGGTGAAGGGTAACTGCAGAAAAGTTAATGCAGTCGACATGTAGGCGAAAGTCAGATAATTTTGATCCCCATAATGCAACACACCTTGATTTGGTGATGGTCACCGACTTAACAAAAGTCATCCGCTTGATTACACCCTGTATGTTCGAGATGGCAACGATGAGTATGATGTGTCTCTAACGCCCCCTTCCCTGAAAATATCACTTATCTTCATGTACTCCAGTAACAACTGGTTGGTACATTTTTTTTTACGCTAAACAGTCTCCATATATACTTCCATTCATTTTTTATATCTGGTACCGGGGACCTTCAGATGAGTCTTGTGAGTGTCCTAGAGCAGAGCAAATCAACCAACATGTAAGTGTTCGTGAGAGTCTCACCTTTCCACGAGGTCTAACCTTTCCACTTTTCATATGAGTCTGTAGCCAAAACTGTTCAAACGCTATAGACAGAGGTTGGCAGATCGGCTGTACCAATCCAAGACGTCCCAAGCAAAACGGAGAACATGAGAGTTTCATCTTTCCATAGAGGGGTCCTAATAATTTGTAGGCCAAACCATTCAGACTACTGACGGTTTTGTGAGAAGACTTTTTGGGATGTCTCATGGTCTGACAAACATTGCTTTGTACACATGCTTCAAACATCTGAAAACACAATATTTTTGGTTTAATAAAAATATATTTCACAGTGGTTTAGATTATTCTCTACACTAAACATTGCTTGTTTAGTCACAAACTGAAATTAGGTGAACTACTAGAATTTTAGCAACCAGGAAATTGGTATTTCTGCATATTGCACCTTTAAGTGTAGAATTGCAGGAAAATTGTTAAAATGCTAAAGATTTCTAGCCAGACATCTTTCTTGACAGACATGGGATTCGAACCAGCAACCCTCCAGTTGGTGGCCTGCCTCCTCTACACCAACCGGTCTATCGCGATCGAATGGTCAATCTCCAAGGCATTCCTAGTCGATCACCAAACATTTCTGTAAAAAAAACTGTGATAAAGCCTTGCCTTCCTATTTTTTTCCTTCATTTCACACCGATGGCGGTAGGTGCACTTGACTCAGCAGCCCTAGAAGGCAGAACTCCACCTACCAGGCAGGCCCAAAGAGCAAATCAAGTGCACCTATAGGACTACCGCTGTCCAATCAGATAGCTCAGATCACCGTGTCTGCAGTTTCCTTGACTCAGAAAAGGTTGTTGACCACTGCTCTAGGTTAACTACAGTTTTACCAGAGCAGTCTAGTCATCAGATAAGGAGCGCCTCCTGTAAGTATCTTTCTGACTGCGTATCCTTCCTGGATTTGGAGTCAGCATATTTGTTTATTAGAATCCCCATTAGATTTTGCAGAGGCAGCAGCTACTCTTCCTGTGGTCTGAAAAACACACAAAACATGTCACAAAGTACTAAAAGGCAAGGACAGTCACACACATTCTTTTAAAGCATAACCCTGAGGTTGTGAGTGGCCAGAGTACTGTAATAAACCTCCAGCCCAGATGGTTCCTCTTTCCTTTGACCCTTTTCTACAGTAAACCCGACTCAGACCTCCTGTTGGGCCACATAGCTAAGCTACTTGGTACAATTATATAATGTTTTTCAATTGTGGGAACAAAGTCATGATGCAACAAAGTAATGAATCTCCTTGGCATGACGGGCATGACCCCGACCTCTAACACCGGAGAGAGACTCAGGACCAGCATCGGGGGAACTTCCTGCTGACTCAATTACCAGAATCGCACATACTTTGGGCATCTGAGAAGCATGTGGTGAAAACTGTAAACCTCTATGACACACATACTAATCTAAATAAAATCCTCACCCTATTCCCATAACATGGAGTCATCATTTCCCACATTGTAAAACGTTTAATTATGTAAATGGACTGAAATGTATGCTGCTATTCTTGTTACAGTTGTATTTTCTGTTCTTATCTTTTAGGCCTATGAATTAAGTATAGGCATGTTTAGCTTCTGGGGTGGAGCATTAGCAGGCGATTGGTTTGGAACTTGCTGTGGTTATTAAAGTACTCTGGCCAGGCCCAACATCAGGGTTATGGCATAAAAAAAAATGTTTTAAAAAGAGGGCAGCAAAAATACATCAAAACACAGCAATCATTCAACAAACAACAATTATCCATGACCCAGGCCGTCTACTTTATTCTCTTGCATCGTCTGATTGTGTCCAGAATGTTCTATCCATACCTTTTTATTGTTGTGCCACCTAGTGTTTGCTACTTGTTCTGTACCTTATGGTCCATATGCTGGAAATGCTACATTAATTGATAAAAGAAAGATGTATACTGCAGAAAGTGTATTGTCTGTCTTCAGTGTCTGTGTTTCTAGATTTAAGCATTGAGATGCAGCCGGAGTCATCCTCTGGTTGAGTGAGACAGCTTCACATGTATCAATGTCACCACAGTAACACAAGACCACACCAGCCAACCAGAATATGAGGCAGGTACTTCCCAAGATATAATGAAAATGTTTTGTTCAGATTAAAAAACACCTTGCTGCTCTATTTCTCCTTTTAGGGGTTTCTATGGCAACTACACTCATCCATTTGGCACCATACAGTGTTTTGACACTGTAAACTCTGACATATGCATACCCTGAGGGTCCGTGTCAGCTGTGGTGCAGCATCATACTGTATTTCCTGATGGACCTGTGAATCGAACCAGAAACCATTCTAGTTACTGGTCCACCTCTCTAACTCTAGGCTACCTACAGTTCTACCAGATGACTCAGTACACATTTCAACACAATCACATGATATCAAAGTTTACAGTAGCTTAGTCATCAGATAAGGAGTTGCTACTGTAAGTATAATTCTGACAGATAAGGAAGGAGTGGCTACTGTAAGTATCATTCTGACTAGAGGTCCACCGATTAATCGGAATGACCGATTAATTAGGGCCTATTTCAAGTTCTCATAACAATCGGAAATCTATATTTTTGGACACCGATTTTGCAGATTTTTTTTTTTACACCTTTATTTAATCTTTATTTAACTAGGCAAGTCAGTTAAGAACACATTCTTATTTTCAATGACGGCCTAGAAACGGTGGGTTAACTGCCTCGTTCAGGGGCAGAATGACAGATTTTCACCTTGCCAGCTCGGGGCATCCAATCTTGCAACCTTACAGTTAACTAGTCCAACGCAATAACGACCTGCCTCTTGTTGCACTCCACAAGGAGACTGCCTGTTACACGAATGCAGTAAGCCAAGGTAAATTGCTAGCTAGCATTAAACTAGTCTTATAAAAAACAAATCAATCAATCATAATCACTAGTTAACTACACATGGTTGATGATATTACTAGATATTATCTAGCGTGTCCTGCGTTGCGTATAATCTGACTGAGCATACAAGTATCTACGTATCTGATTGAGCGGTGGTAGGCAGAAGCAGGCCGGTAAACATTCATTCAAACAGCACTTTCTTTGCGTTTTGCCAGCAGCTCTTCGTTGTGCGTCAAGCATTGCACTGTTTATGACTTCAAGCCTATCAACTCCCGAGATGAGGCTGGTGTAACCGAAGTGAAATAGCGTTTCATGATTTTTCAACGCAGATACCTATACTGATTATTGGAGGACAAAAAAAAGCCGATACTGATACAGATTTTTTAATATTTTTATTTGGAATAATGACAATTACAACAATACTGAATGAACACGTATTTTAACTTAATATAATAGATCAATAAAATCAATTTAGCCTCAAATAAATAATGAAACATGTTCAATTTGGTTTAAATAATGCAAAAATAAAGTTTTGGAGAAGAAAGTAAAGGTGCAATATGTGCCATGTAAGAAAGCTAACGTTTAAGTTCCTTGCTCAGAACAGAAGAACATATGAAAGCTGGTGGTTCCTTTTGAGTTTTCAATATTCCCAGGTAAGAAGTTTTAGGTTGTAGTTATTATAGGAATTATAGGACTATTTCCCTCTATACCATTTGCATGTCATTAACCTTTGACTATTGGATGTTCTTATAGGCACTTTAGTATTGCCAGTGTAACAGTATAGCTTCCGTCCCTCTCCTCGCTCCTCCCTGGGCTGGAACCAGGAACACAACGACAACAGCCACCCTCGAAGCATCGTTACCCATTCAGAGCAAGGGAAACAACCACTCCATGGCTCAGAGCGAGTGACGTTTGAAACGCTATTAGCCGTGCGCTAACTAGCTAGCCATATCACTTCGGTTACACCAGCCTCATCTCGGGAGTTGATATGCTTGAAGTCATAAACAGCGCAATGCTTGACGCACAACGAAGAGCTGCTGGCAAAACGCAAAGAAAGTGCTGTTTGAATGAATGTTTACTCGCCTGCTTCTGCCTACCACCGCTCAGTCAGATACTTAGATACTTGTATGCTTGTATGCTCAGTCAGATTATATGCAACGCAGGACACGCTAGATAATATCTAGTAATATCATCAACCATGTGTAGTTAACTAGTGATTATGATTGATTGATTGTTTTTATAAGATAAGTTTAATGCTAGCTAGCAATTTACCTTGGCTTACTGCATTCGTGTAACAGGCAGTCAGTCTCCTTGTGGAGTGCAACAAGAGGCAGGTCGTTATTGCATTGGACTAGTTAACTGGAATGTTGCAAGATTGGATCCCCCGAGCTGACAAGGTGAAAATTTGTCATTCTGCCCCTGAACGAGGCAGATAACCCACTGTTTCTAGGCCGTCATTGAAAATAAGAATGTTCTTAATTGACTTACCTAGTTAAATAAAGATTAAATAAAGGTGTAAAACAAACACAAAATTGGCCAAATCGGTGCCCAAAAATACAGAATTCCGATTGTTATGACAACTTGAAATCGGCCCTAATTAAATCGGCCATTCCAATTAAATCGGTCGACCTCTAGTTATGACATTAGCTTCTAGTGATAAATTCACAGATCTTTCAGTTGCACCTTTTCAATAATGCCTTCTGGATACAAGACTCTTGGATACAAGACTCTTGGATACAAGACTCTGGGGCAGTGGTCATGTTGCGAAGTTCTCCTTTTGCTTTGACATGTGGGAACAAAGTCACTCACTGCACACCTCAGCATGCACATGACCCTTACCACCAGTCTGGTCTAATAGATATAACATAGTAAATGTAACAGATGTGAAACGGCTAGCTAGTTAGCGGTGGTGCGCGCTAAATAGTGTTTCAATCAGTGACGTCACTTGCTCTGAGACCTTGAAGTAGTGGTTCCCCTTGCTCTGCAAGGGATGCGGCTTTTGTGGAGCGATGGGTAACGATGCTTCGTGGGTGACTGTTGTTGATGTGTGCAGAGGAAACACCGTGCACCTGGCGACCTGGTTAGCGCTAGGCCAATTGTGCAGTGCGCCCGGCCCGCCACAGGAGTCGCTAGTGCGCGATGAGACAATGATATCGCTACCGGCCAAACCCTCCCTAACCCGGACAACGCTAGGCCAATTGTGCGTCGCCCCATGGACCTCCCGGTCGCGGCCGGCTGTGACAGAGCCTGGGCTCGAACCCAGAGTCTCTGGTGGCACAGCTAGCACACCACCCGGGAGGCCCAGCTTCGTCTTTTAACCAAAAGATGAGACAAACAAAATTCCCTGCCCCTTTAAGGACGGGAGATTACCGCGGTAACGTGACTCTAGTCAGTCTGATATTTAGAAGCGTTGTTTTCTCTTCCCTAGCAGTTGAAACTCAAACATACAAAATCAAACTAGCTTGTGAACAAAACAATGTAAATAGCCAAGAAACACACGGACTAGTTGTCACTTCAATAGTATTTTTTTCCAAGTAAATTAGAGCAATTATTTATGCCTTGTGCACAGAGTATGGAAATGTATCTTTCACTCCGCTCTTCACGTGAGAAAGGCCTGTAGCCAGGCAGTGTTGCAGCGCGAGGTGGAATAGGCTATTTAAGATTCGTAGTTCTTTGACTTTGTGCGATTAATTTACCAGCTATGAAACAAAACGGCAGAAATACTCTGAAAACAGCTGCTGCAGCATTTATTTAACTATACATGTGATCATACTTGACATTTTTTTAAATTCACAAATGCGAGTGAAATGCTCGCACTGTGGAGCCATGACAACCCGTCAACATGGCTGGCGAAATAGACATCTTTACCCGCAAATGCCAAAATCTGCACACAGATGGCGGGTGTTCATTTTAGGCCCTGTATATCAACTACAAAGACATGCAGTATTTTTCACATTTCTGGTTATATTTAGTGCAGCTACAGTATGACATTAAGCTTATTGTGAGCCACACAGAAATACTAGAACAAACTCGTTTCTTCCATAGAAATGTAATCACTTACTCATTCTAGTTCCGTGATAACTTCATTCTCGATGTTTATTCTACAGTATGTCACCGGAAACAAAGGGTTACTTTAATGTTACTAACTCCCAACGCCAGCCGCTATAACTTTCACTTTCACCTCACCAATATTTAAAGGTCCAACGCCAGAAACAGAATGATCTTGTTAACATTCACCCGCTGAGAATGAACACTTACCTAATTATCTTATGCGTGCTGTCTGAAGGTACGTTATTTTCCATGGATCTGACCAGTTGATTCTGCTCGTATATGATAAAGGAACATTTCCCACTTTTGACAGGCCATTGATTTTTTTTGTAAGGCTAAACTTTTTTTATTTACCTGTTAACATTCCTTCTTCCTTTTGTAGCGGTCTCTGTCAACGTCGTAGCTAGAGGAGACACCAGGGTTGACTTCAATGCCGACGCATCATATACCTGCACTCATGCGGACCCGACAGGTGTGCTGCAAGTCACCTGGCAGAGGCTGTTCAAAGACGACTCGGTGGAGAATCTGGCCACCTACAGCAAGCGGTTTGGAGCTCAAATCATAGACCCGCAACGAGGCAAGGTGGTTTTCACGGAGGCATCTCTCAACTCAACGTCTATTACCGTGAAGAACGTAACATGGGCAGACGACGCCTGCTATATTTGTTCCTTCAATGTTTACCCGAGTGGTTCAATACGCAAGCAGATTTGTCTTACCGTTCAAGGTTAGTCAACTAATTAACTAATTTACTAGTTACCAATGTATTACCTAACTGCTCAACGAATTATCCAGCCCTTGATTAGGCCTAGTTGAATCAGGTGTGCTGGTAGTATAGGAGCCTAAAAAGTCTCTGGGGGTATTCTTGGAGAGAATCATTTTGGGGAAAACACTGTTATACAGTATTCATAAAGTCTTAGCAATACATACATGCTTCACAACTAATTTATGAGCGAAATCATACATTAGCAGAGATGCTGTAATATGTTTTACAGTACTATTTTCCTTACTGTAAAGACATTTTACAGCATACTTGCAGTAAATGTAAATGGATGCTGTAATGTTTTACAGTAAGGAAAATGGTATTGTAAAACAAAATTACAGTATTAAGATGCCAACTCTGGTGTCAGGATATTGCTGCAAATTTACAGCGAAATTCTGCCTGAAATAGACATGTAAGAAAAACAACACATTTATGGTATTATCCTATGGATCCTACAGTGTTTTACTGTTGAAATTGCAGAAAAGTCTTACAGTGGGACCTTTGCTAAGGCATGATTTCTGAATCATACAGTATGGGCTAAGGGTTTATTAAGCCTTTCTAACCAAAATATGAAATGGAATTATGACTTCTCAGATGTATTGTGTTGACTGTCTTGTCCTAGACTTTTAAACCCCGCCCTCTGCGCCACAGGATTCCTTTGGCTGTCATTGTAAATAATAATTTATTCTTAATTGACCTGCTTTGTAAAATAAATAAAATCAATATTAGCTAATATTCCCTGTTTCATCTATTCAAAGGTTTATCTGAAGTGAGAGCCACAATGCAAAAAGTCCCCAGCACTGAACCTAAAGCAGACATGGAAGTTGTGGTCAGCTGCTCTGCCACGGGTAAACCAGCACCTTGGATCCAATGGAACTTATCTGCTGCAGCACTCATAAAGACACCTAACAACTGGACTGTCATTAACAAAGACCAAACTGTCACAGCCAATAGCAACATCACCCTCCAACTGTTGCCAGGCTCCGGGGGATACGTGGACTGTATCGTAAACAATGGGATGAGGACACAGAGACACGAGCGGGTCTTGCTTCCTATTCTCCCTGGAGAGAGGGAGGTTGAAGAGGGTACGTAATGTTGACGTGTCATATACTTTTAGACCATACATTTTTAGCGTGTCAGTACAGAACGGTTCAACTTGAAAACAACATTGAGAAAAGATCATCCCCAATGATGTTGGGATAGCCTAGTGAACCAGCCAGATCGTGCGACAGCTCACTATTCTAACATTCCAACAGAATGGTGAGCACAATGAGATCAGGCTGGTTGCAAGAGCCTAATGTTGTGATGCTAGTAGTGCTGTTATCTAATCTCACCAGTTAAGTTTAGTTTTGACTACTGTGGTACAGAACCATGAGTCACTCCCTGTAGAGTCAGGTGTTTTATTGAGTTCTGGGTAGTTTCCTGCCCCTCAGGGAAGCTAAATGAAGGATGGATGATATGTTAAAGGGTGAAATCCATATCAACATGCTATTCAAACAGACTTCTTTGGAAAGAGGATGTACAATTCCCAGCTTCCTCTTCTCAAGAAATGGATCTCTCCAAATGCATGATCACGGCAATTTCATAGGGGCGGCAGGTAGCCTAGTGGTTGGAGCGTTGTGCCAGTAACTGAAAGGTTGCTGGATCGAATCCCCGAGCTGACAAAGTAAAAATCTGTGCTTCTGCCCCTGAACAAGGCAGTTAACCCACTGTTCCTAGGCTGTCATTGTAAATAAGAATTTGTTCTTAACTGACTTGCCTAGTTAAATAAAAAAATAAAAAAAATGTTTCACCTTCCAGGTGACAAGAGGACACCCCCATGGGCGGTTGGCATTCCAGTGTTCCTAATCGTCTCCATTTTAGTCATCTGCGGCAGTGTCATGCTTCAAAAGAAAAAAGGTGAGTCAGCACAAGATTATCTGATGTCACCTTTGCCAGTCTGGTTTTCTTAACAGTCATGAGAGACTACTAGATGTAATAACACCGTAGAAAGACCAACTGAGTGAATGTCTAATCAGAACCATAGTGTATCATCTCTCTCTCTCTCTCTCTCTCTCTCTCTCTCTCTCATATATATATATATATATATATATATATATGTATATATATATATATATATGTATGTATGTGTCTCTGGCTTTATGAAATAAACTGTGTGAAGTATCAGCTGTGGGTGAGTCATGTCTTAGAGCTCTAGAATGGTTACTGATAAAGTGTACTGTGGATTCAGAAAGTATTCAGACCCCTTCCCCTTTACCACATTTTGTTACATTACAGCCTTATTCTAATTAAATCGTTTTTTCCCCTTCATCAGTCTACACACAATACCCCATAATGACAAAACGAAAACAGGTTTTTAGAAATATTTGCAAATGTATAAAAATAAAAAAAACAGATACCTTATTTACATAAGTATTCAGCCTTTGCTATGAGAATGTAAATTGAGCTCCGGTGCCTCCTGTTTCCATTAATTATACTTTAGATCTTTCTACAACTTGATAAGAGCCCACCTGTGGTAAATTCAATTGATTGGACATGATTTGGGAAAGGCACACACCTGTCTATATAACATGGTTGACAGTGCATGTCAGAGCAAAAACCAAGCCATAAGGTCGAAGGAAATGTCCGTAGAGCTCCGAGACAGGATTGTGTCGAGGCACAGATCTGGGGAAGGGTACCAAAAAATGTCTGCAGCATTGAAGGTCCTCAAGAACACAGTGGCCTCCATCATTCTTAAATGGAAGAAGTTTGGAACCATCAAGACTCTTCCTAGAGCTGACCGACCAGCCAAACTGAGCATTTGGGGGAGAAGGGCCTTGATCAGGGAGGTGACCAAGAACCCGTTGGTCACTCTGACAGAGCTCCAGAGTTCCTCTGTGGAGATGGGAGAACCTTCCAGAAGGACAACCATCTCTGTAGCACTCCACCAATCAGACCTTTACGGTAGAGTGACCAGACAGAAGACACTCCTCAGTAAAAGACACATGAAAGTCCACTTGGAGTTTGACAAAAGGCACATAAAGGACTCACAAACCATGAGAAACAAGATTCTCTGGTCTGATGAAACAAAGATTGAACTCTTTGGCCTGAATGCCAAGCATTTTCCAGCGGCAGGGACTGGGAGACTAGTCAGGAAGGAGGGAAAGATGAATGGACAAAAGTAAAGAGATCCTTGATGAAAACCTGCTCCAGAATGTTCAGGACCTCAGACTAGGGTGAAGGTTCCCCTTTCAACAGCACAACAACCCTAAGCACACAGCCAAGACAACGCAGGAGTTTCTTCGGGACAAGTCTCTGACTGTCCTTGAGTGGCCCAGCCAGAGCCCGGACTTGAACCAGGTCGAAATTCTCTAGAGAGACCTGGAAATAGCTGTGCAGTGACGCTCTGCATCCAACCTGTCAGAGCTTGAGAGGATCTGAATAGAAGAATGGAAGAAACTCCCCAAATACAGGTGTGCCAAGCTTGTAGCGTCATACCCAAGAAGACTTGAGGCTGTAATCGCTGCCAAAGGTCTTTCTGCAAAGTACTGATTAAAGGGTCTGAGTACTTAAAAAAAAAAAATATTTACAAACATTTCTAAAAACCTGTTTTTGCTTTGTCATTATGGAGTATTGTGTGTAGGTTGATGAGGGGGGGAAACATTGTCATCCATTTTAGAATAAGGCTGTAACAAAATGTGCAAAAAGTCAAGGGGTCTGAATACTTTCTGAATGCGCTGTATGTCTTTACTCCCTACAGTAAAGTCTAACCTTCACGTTCTCTCTGGCAGGTTACAGGCAAGCAGCAACCACAGCAGACGAGCAGGACGCTTTTGGGGAAAGTGTGTAAATGTTTGTCAGTGTTGATTGCTATACTTATGTACTTTAGCTGACAGAGGTTTTTATTGAGCATCAGAGCGCTGTTGGTATTTAGAGTTCGGTTGCAGAAGAGCCCAGTTCCTCAAGACATGAGATCCACTAACACGCCTCAACCAGACTACTAATCCATCTTTAGAATATTACAGTATATTCTAATTTTATGACAAAGATCATATTAAATGCATGGCGACTAGCAAGATACAGTACTACTATTCATGAATGAGGATGAGACTGTCTGGGAGTCTTGGGAGCATGAACAGTGTGCAGGCCTTCCTGTTCTTTATTAGTATTCTTTATTAGCCCAGCTCCTACGTTTAGAAGGATGTGGTTATGACAAACATTTCTAATGAGACAGGTAGATGCACTGTGTACTAGATATATTGAACCTTTTTGAGTTGACAGAGTCACATTTCTTCCCCAGTCATATGTAAGCTAATTTATACCTGCACTATACATTACATAATGTCACTAATAATGTTTTTTGTTTTGACATTTTACTTTAGTTTTGAGAGATGAGGTTGGTCAGTGAGGAAATACAATATAATCAATTACAACACAGCGCCACCTACAGTTGACTTTATGACACACCAGGAAGAAGATGGGAGAATATCCTTCTATTTAATTTAACTTGAAACCATTTAAATATGGTAGCACTTGTGTCAATGTGAAGTTTATGCTGTTATTACATACTGTATCTATAGTAATACAGATACATGGATGTTTTACCTCCTTTGTTATATCAATGCAATGTATGAATGTATTTGAGCCCTGAAAATATAATGGTGATAACAATGTTTTGCACTTTGATAGTTTGATATACTGTACCTTGTTCACTAGATTTAATTGTATCACGTTTTAGTTCCTGTTTGTATTTATTCTGATCATGGATGTTGCTTGTTGTGTTTGACCCCACTTGATTTAACACTGTTTATAACTCAGGTTATTATTCTCGCTTGATCTGTACAATGTTTTTGATTGTTTAAGATTCAAAAGCATTCTGTAAATGTATTGTGTTCTCTCCCGTTTGATATAAAACTATACGCTGTATTTAAAATCGCCCATCGTCACCTTGTTTTATGTTACTCACCATTTCAAATCTTGGCTACTTTGTTATAACTCTGTTTACAGTAACATCACAATCAGGGCTACTTTGTTATAACTCTGTTTACAGTAACATCACAATCAGGACTAGGTTGTTATAACTCTGTTTACAGTAACATCACAATCAGGACTAGGTTGTTATAGCTCTGTTTACAGTAACATCACAATCAGGACTAGGTTGTTATAACTCAGTTTACAGTAACATCACAATCAGGACTAGGTTGTTTAATAGCGCTGCACCAGACTCCCTTGGCTATGTGTGTAATATGTCAGCGCCTATCTGTTTTAAGAAGAGTTCAACTAATTAACCTTCTCAACTAAAACTAGTGATAGACCAGCAGAGTTTACTTTCACTTTTAGTGTAGGGGAGGGGCTTCTGCCCAAAAGGTGATAGGTCCATTCAAACCAGGAGGGAATTCCAAAAAAGAGAACTCACATTTTCACCATGGCTCCTACGTTCTACAACTACCTGTTTATTCAGCTAATAGTCCTTCCTACAGGTGAGTTATATCCGTTTTATACATGACTTAGTGCATCTGTCAGATTTTTATTTTAATTTCACAGTATCGCTGACACTGTTGCTTTTACGTAATGAGGTGCTTTCAAACCTATTTATTTCAATACACTGCATGCATTTAATTTATCTTCCACTATACAGATACATTAAAATATATACAGATAAATTAATTGATGAATGTAGTGAGTCACTGTTTAAAGTGTATAGTGTCGTGAAAGTCACTGTATAAACTGATTTTAATCAGTGAACAAAGTAAGAGGATTGATCTATAGCCATAGTTCCTTATATTCACTGATGTCCACACATTCTGTACTTTGTTACTTTAATAATTCAACACACGGACCCATACTGCTGTCAGTTACTAACCCATACTGCTGTCAGTTACTAACCCATACTGCTGTCAGTTACTAACCCATACTGCTGTCACTTACTAACCCAAACTGCTGTCAGTTACTAACCCATACTGCTGTCAGTTACTAACCTATACTGCTGTCACTTACTAACCCACACTGCTGTCAGTTACTAACCCATACTGCTGTCAGTTACTAACCCATACTGCTGTCAGTTACTAACCCATCCTGCAGTCAGTTACTAACCCATACTGCAGTCCTCAAGGATCATACAATATTATAATGACCATCAGTGTGATGCATTTTTACTAACCCATACTGCTGTCAGTTACTAACCCAAACTGCTGTCAGTTACTAACCCATACTGCTGTCAGTTACTAACCCATACTGCTGTCAGTTACTAACCCAAACTGCTGTCAGTTACTAACCCATACTGCTGTCAGTTACTAACCCATACTGCTGTCAGTTACTAACCCATACTGCTGTTAGTTACTAACCCATACTGCTGTCAGTTACTAACCCATCCTGCTGTCAGTTACTAACCCATACTGCAGTCAGTTACTAAGCCATACTGCAGTCAGTTACTAACCCATACTGCAGTCCTCAAGGATCATACAGCATTATAATGACCCTCAGTGTGATGCATTTTTACTAACCCATACTGCAGTCAGTTACTAACCCATACTGCTGTCAGTTACTAACCCATACTGCTGTCAGTTACTAACCCATACTGCTGTCAGTTACTAACCCATACTGCTGTCAGTTACTAACCCATACTGCAGTCAGTTACTAACCCATACTGCAGTCAGTTACTAACCCATACTGCAGTCCTCAAGGATCATACAGCATTATAATGACCATCAGTGTGATGCATTTTTACTAACCCATACTGCTGTCAGTTACTAACCCATACTGCTGTCAGTTACTAACCCATACTGCAGTCCTCAAGGATCATACAGCATTTTAATGACCATCAGTGTGATGCATTTTTACTAACCCATACTGCTGTCAGTTACTAACCCATACTGCTGTCAGTTACTAACCCATACTGCTGTCAGTTACTAACCCATACTGCAGTCAGTTACTAACCCATACTGCAGTCCTCAAGGATCATACAGCATTATAATGACCATCAGTGTGATGCATTTTTACTAACCCATACTGCTGTCAGTTACTAACCCATTCTGCAGTCAGTTACTAACCCATACTGCTGTCAGTTACTAACCCATACTGCAGTCAGTTACTAACCCATACTGCAGTCAGTTACTAACCCATACTGCTGTCAGTTACTAACCTATACTGCAGTCCTCAAGGATCATACAGTATTATAATGACCATCAGTGTGATGCATTTTTACTAACCCATACTGCCGTCAGTTACTAACCCATACTGCTGTCAGTTACTAACCCATACTGCTGTCAGTTACTAACCCATACTGCTGTCAGTTACTAACCCATACTGCTGCCAGTTACTAACCCATACTGCAGTCAGTTACTAACCCATACTGCAGTCAGTTACTAACCCATACTGCTGTCAGTTACTAACCCATACTGCTGTCAGTTACTAACCCATACTGCTGTCAGTTACTAACCCATACTGCAGTCAGTTACTAACCCATACTGCTGCCAGTTACTAACCCATACTGCAGTCAGTTACTAACCCATACTGCAGTCAGTTACTAACCCATACTGCTGTCAGTTACTAACCCATACTGCTGTCAGTTACTAACCTATACTGCTGTCAGTTACTAACCCATACTGCTGTCAGTTACTAACCCATACTGCTGCCAGTTACTAACCCATACTGCTGCCAGTTACTAACCCATACTGCTGCCAGTTACTAACCCATACTGCAGTCAGTTACTAACCCATACTGCAGTCAGTTACTAACCCATACTGCAGTCAGTTACTAACCCATACTGCAGTCAGTTACTAACCCATACTGCAGTCAGTTACTAACCCATACTGCAGTCAGTTACTAACCCATACTGCAGTCAGTTACTAACCCATACTGCAGTCAGTTACTAACCCATACTGCAGTCAGTTACTAACCCATACTGCAGTCAGTTACTAACCCATACTGCAGTCAGTTACTAACCCATACTGCTGTCATTTACTTAGCCATACTGCAGTCAGTTACTAACCCATACTGCTGTCATTTACTTAGCCATACTGCAGTCAGTTACTAACCCATACTGCAGTCAGTTACTAACCCATACTGCAGTCAGTTACTAACCCATACTGCAGTCAGTTACTAACCCATACTGCAGTCAGTTACTAACCCATACTGCAGTCAGTTACTAACCCATACTGCAGTCAGTTACTAACCCATACTGCAGTCAGTTACTAACCCATACTGCAGTCAGTTACTAACCCATACTGCAGTCAGTTACTAACCCATACTGCAGTCAGTTACTAACCCATACTGCAGTCAGTTACTAACCCATACTGCTGCCAGTTACTAACCCATACTGCAGTCAGTTACTAACCAATACTGCAGTCAGTTACTAACCAATACTGCAGTCAGTTACTAACCCATACTGCAGTCAGTTACTAACCCATACTGCAGTCAGTTACTAACCCATACTGCAGTCAGTTACTAACCCATACTGCAGTCAGTTACTAACCCATACTGCAGTCAGTTACTAACCCATACTGCAGTCAGTTACTAACCCATACTGCAGTCAGTTACTAACCCATACTGCAGTCAGTTACTAACCCATACTGCTGTCATTTACTTAGCCATACTGCAGTCAGTTACTAACCCATACTGCTGTCAGTTTAAAAGCCACTTCATTCATAACTTCCTCCTACTGTACCTAGACTAGATTATAGACTAGTTCTGTACTCCCCCTGCTGAACATTCTGAGTACTACACTACATTATGTATACAGGGAATCCAGAAAGTATTCAGACTCCACTTTTTCCACATATTGTCAAAACATGAACCCATGCTACGGTCGGGTTAAAATCCCCTTCATGCAAGACTTCCTTTGGGCTCCTGAGTGGTGCAGCGGTCTAAGGCACTGCATCTCAGTGATCGACCGTGATTGTGAGTCCCATAGGGCGGTGCACAATTGGCCCAGCTTCGTCCAGGTTTGCCATTGTAAATAAGAATTTGATCTTAACTGACTTGCCAAGTTAAATAAAGGTTAAATAAATACGATACCTAGACTAGATTTTAGACTAGTAATGTACTTCCCCTTCTGACCATTCTGAGTACTACACCACAATATGTTGTGTGTATATATACTGCGTATTGGCTAAAACTTTCTATGAAGTCCATATACATAATGCATTATACAACATTATACATGTACTCATAATGCACTATGATAGGTTAATAATGCAGTATAGACACAGACTCATTAAGTCTCATAATTCCATATACCAATACTCCTAATGCAAAACATTTTTTTATAATATGGTCCCAGCTGGAATCAAGCCCACAACGCACCATACTCTACCAACTGAGTGTGTGTGTGTGTGTGTGTGTGTGTGTGTTGTAGTACTAGTTTTAAGTAGTGTGTAACTGTCTTCATGCAGGGCTCTCTCAATTAGTGAAAACACAGAAGGTTGTCACAGCAACCCTGGGAGAAGATGCAGTCTTAACCTGTGAGCTCATGACACCGAAAGACGTGCGGCAAGTCACCTGGCAGAAAGAGACACCAGGGCCGAAGGAAAATGTGGCCACTTACAGCAAACGAGGTCCTGATGTCAACCCACCTTTTCAGAGGAAAGTGGAGTTTGAAGACGAGGGACTGCAGAACTGCTCTATCGTCATCAGAGGAGTGTCAAGAGGAGACGAGTCCTGCTACAAGTGTCTGTTTAACGCCTTTCCAGAGGGAGCTACAGCGGAACGACCTGTCTCAAAGTCAATGGTAAAATCTGATAACATAATGTGCTGTAAATGATTGACCCAGAACAACTTCAGAACTTCAGGCAGCCATTTTATCAGATCATACTTCCAATGTCTTGAAACCATTTATCAAAATGGAATCATTTAGTAAATCATGTAAATGGAATAATTTAGTAAATAATTTCAATGGAATCATTGTGGTCTCACTGTGAACTGTGTCTGTTGTTCTATAGAGCTGTATGGACCCTCACTCCTCATCACACAAACCAACAACAGTCACACCACTCTGTCCTGTTCTGCTACTGGACGGCCTGTTCCTACAGTAACCTGGGAAGACACAGAAATTCTAGAAAATTCCACAATGGCCAATGTCACCCATCTCAATGGAACTGTCACGGTCACCATAACTTCTACGCTGGCAGCATTCAGTCTACCTGACAAAAACACCAGGGTTGGCTGTATGGTGCCACTGTTCTCTGGCGGTGTCACCAAGAACGTATCCATGGTTATTCCAGCTAGAACACAAGCTTCATTTCCTGGTGAGAAGTGGTTCTGTACATGCCTACAGTAACAATCAACATGCTGGTGTCATTCTGAAGTACTGTCTCTGTATGTTCTGTGCTAGGTGTACCTGAGGTCACTGATGGTGACAGGATCAGAGGTAAGTCACTAATCTAATGACCACAACTAATCTCTGACACTCTTATCTGTGAATTGTACCATTCTCATCCTGTCATCTTTCACATGTTACCCAACAGGGATTGGTGCAGTGATGGGTTCACTGTGTTTCATTGCTGTGTGCTGTGGAGCTGCTGTGGTACTGTGGTGCAAACTGAGAAATACAACAAGAAGGTAGGTTTTACTGTTCAGATGTCAGAGAAAATACAGTATTACTTTGACATTGTTTTTGTAAGTTTGACAATCTTTAGCCCAAATCCCACAGCCAATGACAGAGAACAGGAAGAACCATCAACACTCAACACTCAAAATGATGACCCTGAAACAAGTAAACAGTGTTTGTACTTACTGTAGGTAATAGATTAGAAAACATTGAATTGCTTTTCAGTTTCAAATGTCCTCCCTGGAGAATATGTAACTGTAAATACCCACAAAGCCGTTATATCAGTACAATACTACAACATGATCTGACTCTGATCAGTATCATTGATGTTAATGTCTTTCAGGACCACAACAATCTCCAGTACATTCTAAATGTGTTAGTACAACCTTATTGGATCATCCTGGTAGAGTGGTAGTCATGGTGACCGCATACATGCAAATAAGTTGCATTGCTGCATTGTTGTTCCAGTATGTTATTTGTATTTTGTATATATTAGGGATCCCCCATTAGCTGCTACTCTTCCTGGGTCCAAACATATTACAGTACTTACATTACATATAAAACAGTACATCATATAACATTATTACACCACTACATCTCTACAATACAACATGTTTAATACCACCATACAACAATATCACAATGTTTACATATGCCTGTGTCTGTACCTTTGTATGTGTCTTCACAGTCCCCGTTGTTCCAAAAGGTGTATTTTTACCTGTTTTAAAAAATCTGATTCTACTGCTTGTATTACATGATGTGGAATAGAGTTCCATGTAGTCATGGCTCTATGTAGTATTGTGCACCTCCCATAGTCTGTTTTGGACTTGGGGACTGAAAAGAGACCTCTGGTGGCATGTCTTGTGTTTTAAACAGGCAGCGCAGTACATTCAGCTTGTCAACACCTCTTACAAAAACAAGTAGTGATGAAGTCAATCTCTCCTCCACTTTGATCCATGAGAGATTGACATGCATGTCATTAATGTTAGCTCTCCGTGTACTTTTAAGGGCCAGCCGTGCTGCCCTGTTCTGAGCCAACTACAATTGTGGCACTTGACCACACTACTAACATTAGTCAAGGTGCGACAAAACTAGGGCCTGTAGGACCTGCCTTGTTGATAGTGTTGTTAAGAAGGTAGAAACTATGGCCTGTAGGACCTGCCTTGTTGATAGTGTTGTTAAGAAGGTAGAAACTAGGGCCTGTAGGACCTGCCTTGTTGATAGTGTTGTTAAGAAGGTAGAAACTAGGGCCTGTAGGACCTGTCTTGTTGATAGTGTTGTTAAGAAGGTAGAAACTAGGGCCTGTAGGACCTGCCTTGTTGATAGTGTTGTTAAGAAGGTAGAAACTATGGCCTGTAGGACCTGCCTTGTTGATAGTGTTGTTAAGAAGGTAGAAACTAGGGCCTGTAGGACCTGCCTTGTTGATAGTGTTGTTAAGAAGGTAGAAACTAGGGCCTGTAGGACCTGTCTTGTTGATAGTGTTGTTAAGAAGGTAGAAACTAGGGCCTGTAGGACCTGCCTTGTTGATAGTGTTGTTAAGAAGGTAGAAACTAGAGCCTGTAGGACCTGCCTTGTTGATAGTGTTGTTAAGAAGGTAGAAACTAGGGCCTGTAGGACCTGCCTTGTTGATAGTGTTGTTAAGAAGGTAGAAACTAGGGCCTGTAGGACCTGCCTTGTTGATTGTGTTGTTAAGAAGGTAGAGCAGTGCTTTATTATGGACAGACTTCTCCCCATCTTAGCTACTGTTGTATCAATATGTTTTGACCATGACAGTTTACAATCCAGGGTAACTCCTAGCAGTTTAGTCACCTTAACTTGCTCAATTTCCACATTATTCATTACAAGATTTAATTGAGGTTTAGGGTTTAGTGAATGATTTGTCCCAAATACAATGCTTTTAGTTTTGGAAATATTTAGGACTAACTTATTCCTTGCCACCCTATCCGAAACTAACCGCAGCTCTTTGTTGTATAGTGTTGAGTCATCCGCATACATAGACACACTGGCTTTACTCAAACAGCTACCCTGGGGAATTCCTGATTCTACCTGGATTATGTTTGAGAGGCTTCCATTAAAGGACACCCTCTGTGTTCTGTTAGACAATCAACTCTTTATCCACATTATAGTAGGGGGTGTAAAGCCATAATACATATGTTTTTCCGGCAGCAGACTGAACGATAATGTCAAAAGCTGCACTGAAGTCTAACAAAACAGCCCCCATTATCATTTTATCATCAATTTCTCTCAGCCGCCTCCCGGGTGGCGCAGTGGTTATTGGCCTAGCGTCGTCCGGGTTAGGGAGGGTTTGGCCGGTAGGGAAATCCTTGTCTCATTGCACACCAGCGACTCCTGTGGCGGGCCGGGCGCAGTGCGCGCTAACCAAGGTTGCCAGGGGCACGGTGTTTCCTCTGACACATTGGTGGTGCTGGTTCCGGGGTGGATGTGCGCTGTGTTAAGAAGCAGTGCGGCTTGGTTGGGTTGTGTATCGGAGAACGGATGACTTTCAACCTTCGTCTCTCCCGAGCCTGTACGGGAGTTGTAGCGATGAGACAAGATAGTAGCTACTAAAATAATTGGAGACCACGAAATTGGGGAGAAAAAGGGATAAAATTTAAAAACAAACAAAAAAACAATTCTCTCAGCCAATCATCATTCATTTGTGTCAGTGCTGTGCTTGTTGAGTGTCCTTCCCTATAAGCGTGCTGAAAGTCTGTTGTAAATTTGTTCACTGTGAAATTGCACTCTATCTGGTCAAATATTTATTTTTTCTAGAAGTTTACTAAGGGTTGATAACAGGCTGATTGGTTGGCTATTCGAGCCAGTTAAGGGGGCTTTACTATTCTTGTGTAAAGAAATGACTTTAGCTTCCCTCCAGGCCTGAGGGCACACACTTTCTAATAGGCTTAAATTGAAGATGTGGCATTATCATCGGCTATTATCCTCAGTAATTTTCCATCCAGGTTGTCAGACCCTGGTGGCTTGTCATCGTTGATAGACAACAATCATTTTTTCACCTCTTCCAAACTGACTTTACGGAATTCAAAAGTACTATTCTTGTCTTTCATCATGTGGTCAGATATACTTGGATGTGTAGTGTCAGTGTTTGCTGCTGGCCTGTCACACATACGTTTGCTTATCGTGCCAATGAAAAAGTCATTAAAGTAGTTTGCAATATCAGTTGGTTTTGGGATGAATGAGCCATCCGATTCATTGAATGATGGAGCTGAGTTTGCCTTTTTTCCCAATATTTAATTTAAGGTGCTCCAAAGCCTTTCACTATGATTCTTTATATAATTTATTTTTGTTTCATAGTGTAGTTTTATTTCATTTAGTCATGATTTCTTAATTTGAAATACGTTTGCCAATCAGTTGGGCTGCCAGATTAATTGCCATACCTTTTGCCTCATCCCTCTCACCCATACAATTTTTCAATTCCTCAGCAATCCACAGGGATTTAACAGTTTTTACAGTCATTTTCTTAATGGGTACATGCTAATTAGTAACTGGAATAAGCCATTTCATAAATGTGTCAAGTGCAGTATCTGGTTGCTCCTCATTACACATCAAAGACCAGCAAATATTATTTACCTTATCAACATATGACTCACTATAAAACTTATTGTATGACCTCTTATACACTATATTAGGCTCAGCCGTTGGAACTATTCTAAAATGGAGTAAATGAAAGTGTGATGATCACTTTAATGGTACTGTATTTCAAACTCTCTGGTCAGTTATGTTTGTTTTAGACCATAGCTGTCAATACTTGACCGTTTTTACTTTTTTTTTAATGAGAACCTGAGTGACTACTATACTGTCTCAAACACATCTGTGTGGTTCAAAGACTGTTTCCATCCATAGGCATTGTGGGTACTGAATAGTGGACTGAATGGCTGACACACATAGGCCTGCTGTTTATTTTATACTTAAATACAGTCTGTATGTAAATATGTTTTGTAGTTGGTTAATGATGAAACATGATGAATCCAAACTAGACTTGTTTGTGGTTTTTATTATTTTACTGGGGTTTTTTATCAAATGTTTATAAATCAAATGTTAGGTACTTTCATAGTGTGGGTGGTTTTCTTAATTCTTTACTTTTTTCAAAATCAAATGCTGTAAGATACACAATGTTCTAATGTACTTTGTTGTGTGTTTTTGTTTTCTACTTTTATAAATAAAATGTTTAAAACAATGTTGTGATGTACGTTGTGACATCGCTTGTTATACAATGTGTCATAAATCTATGGAGCCAGATATCTTCCAAAACGTTGAACGTGCGTATCGTAAGGATCGTAAGAAAATCCATTCTAAAGTGTTAGGATTGTAAGAATAGCAATACATGAAACATAAACGTGAACTTTCATCTGTGAACATGTTACGATTACGGACAAATATTTTAGGCTTGTACAAATCTTGTTGCAATTCTGATGTACAATAATACCTTTCAGTTTCATCTCACCAACAAAGAAAGCGTACACCAAACGGCCTGTGAAGAGTGCTACCCGAACAAGCATTACACAGTATAAAACAGGTAATGGAAACCGGAAAGAGGTATCCTGCACGTTTTCAAATTAAAAGTCTCCATTCTGTTATTGGCATCATTATTATTGGCATCATTTGGTTAACCCCAGTTTTTGGAATAAAATTGAGGTCGTTGACAAAACAGACCATTGTCAAAGGTCTGCGTGATAATGACGTCAATGTATTCCAAATACTGGTGCCTGATGATCACAATCATTTGGATTATAAGCTTTCTGGTATGTTCTATTACGAATTGTCTGGGACTCGTTATTGTTTCGTTGTTTACTACTGAAATATATTTTGCTTATTAAGTCAAATAAGGCATTAACTGCAATACACTGATCTCAAATATATTTGCATAATTAGGCTAAACAGAGCCATGGCGGACCCATTGTAAAATTAGAGGCTTTTTATATTGTATTAAAACGTGTCCCAGTCCAACGTGCTAACTCTGCCCACTGGGGCGTGGCTTATGGAGCGCTCTTTAAAATACGCGCTTGTATCAATTTATTCCAACAGATCGAGTTCTCATCACACACAGGCTGTTCAAAGACGACTCAATGGAGAATCTGGCAAGGTGGGTTTCACGGAGGCATCTCTCAACTCGACGTCTATTACTACGAAGAATGTAACATGGGCAGAAGAAGCCTGCTATATTTGTTCATTCAATGTTTACCCGAGTGGATCAAGACGCAAGCGGATGTGTCTTACCGTTCAAGGTTAGTCAACTTAATTAACTAATTCATTCATTAAATTCAGGGGAGGGTCATGTAATTTGTAATCAATTAAACGTCTCATTGCTCAGGGTTTGAGAATTAGTTGCATATTATAGTATCTCATGATGCCCCTCATCCCTGATTCTCTGCTGGGTCCGCAATATCAAGCTCTGAACGAACAGAGTAGAAACGCAGATGGACAACTAGTAAAAGCACAAACCAGCTTTATTCAACCCACTGGATGCTTCAGTCACACAAGCATATATTTATACCTTCCAACTAGGTGGAGTCACCACTCACCACTTCCAAGATAAACAATCAGTCTCTGTTCCTCTTACTTATTACATTGTCATGGCCCTGCCTGAGTCCAGAGCAGCGTGAGCGGAGAGGTGTGTGAGATGGGACTGTGGTTGGGGTGGACCCCTGCCGCCTTCCTCCCAGAGGTTTCTTCTCTCTTCAACTGTTGTCCTCGTCTCGATGTTGAGTTCCACCTCTCTCCTTGCCCTAGTTCCACAGAAACTAACCTGACTTATCAGGAACTGAGACTAGCATGTTGCTCTTAACCTCCATCCTTAGGAATATTAATACACAGCAAGAACAAAACATGTCTGGACAGACACCTTCTATACTCGTCTCACAGTAACTTTCCTATACAAAGTTCAATAAAGTAGTTAGAATCCAACATGATCCATAGCCTATACTATAGGCCTAGGCTATACCAAGACCATGCAGGGAGAAGCACAGTGCAAAGTTATATTTCTAAGAAAATTGACTCCTTCCCTAGTTTTTGCGCTGCTGGGATAGTATATATAAAACTAGGCTACACTGCAATGGATAGGCGTTCCCAATCCAGGCTGCATCACATCCGGACGTGATTCGGAGTCCCATAGGGTGGCGCACAATTGGCCCAGAGTCGTCTGGATTTGGCCGGGGTAGGTCGTCATTTTAAATAAGAATATGTTCTTAAGTGCCTTGCTCAAGGGCACGTCGACAGATTTTTCACTTTTGGTTTCACTGTCCCAACGCTCTAACCGCAACTCTTACATAGAATTGCAGGGCTCAATGATGTTGATGGCTGTCGATAGTATGAATCTGTAACAACGGTGTATTAGCTAATGCGGCCATTACATCTAGCGCATGCTAGCTAACTCACTTATATAGCAAATACCATACATTACATCTAAAACATGCTAACTCACTTATAGAGCAATAACATACATTACATCTAGAGCATGCTAGCTAACTCACTTATATAGCAATACCATACATTGCCTCTAGAGCATGCTAGCTAACTCACTTATAGAGTAACAACATACATTACATCTAAAACATGCTAACTCACTTATACAGCAATAACATACATTACATACATCCAGGGCCTTTGGAAGAAAAACAGCCCCAAAACATCAAAGATCCATCACCAGACTTCACAGTGGGGATGAGGTACTTTCTGTATGGATATCTTTCTATCTACACCAATCCCACCTCTGGTGTTTGTTTCCAAAAAGCTCTATTTTGATCTCATCTGACCATAGAACCTGGTCCCATTGAAAGATCCAGTAACGTTTGGCAAACTGCAGGCGCTTGAGTTTGTTGTTTGATGACAGCAAAGGCGTTTTCATGGCAACCCTCCCAAACAACTTGTGGTTATGTAGGTGGCGTCTGATCGTAGTTTTGGAGACTTTCTGACCCCAAGACCCAACTAACGTCTGTAATTCTCCAGCTGTGATCCTTGGAGATTTTTTTTTGCCACTCGAACCATCCTCCTCACTGTGCGTGGGGTCAATATAGACACATGTCCTCTTCCAGGGCCATTGTTAACATCTCCGGTAACTTTACATTTCTTAATTATTGCCCTGATAGTGGAAATGTGCAGCTCAACAACCTTTTGTCGCACATTATCACAACTTTCCAATAGTGATGGATGACTATCGGACCTTGGCCTGTGTGTCACCATATATTTACACCCCAGTGAAACAGGAAGTCATGGCTTACCACTTAAGTGTTCCTAATCACTCAGGTGAACTTAAGAACGCAAAACATGAATGGGAATATACTTCAGTTAGATTTTACTCATAATCATTTCTAGGGGTGCCAATAATTGTGCAACACATGTTTTGAAGAAAAACATTTATTTCACATGTATTTTTTTCAGTCATTTTACTTTAATTAAAAGGTTCGATTTTTGTTAATATTTTGAATGAAACACCAAGAGGATAAACAGCAAACACATTTTTTTCACAGCCCGTTTTGCTCATATTTACCAAATGTCCCAATATTAGTGGAGGGACCTGTATGTTCACCCCTACCCTTATCCACGGTGTTCTGCAAAACCACAACCTTCTAGCTACTTTGCCATGTAACGCTTACAAAACGAAGAACAGTTTCTAAAACAGCATATCTAAGACTCTGGTCTGTCCAAGGAGTGAGGGTAAACAGTAGGCATGTTCTCTGCAATCCACTTCATATTTAAATTATTATTTTGGGTATAGTGGAGGGTCACTTGTTTTTTGTTGTTGTCAAGTGTTCAGGGAGGGTCGGGTAAAAATATATTTAACTGAAGGGAGGGCCATCCATTTCCATTTCAGAGAGATATGATTTTCTCCAGGTATCCCTTATTATAAATACCTTACAGTCCCTTAGTAGTCAAAAAATATATATCCACCCAAACAAAAGGTGAAAACTGATCCTCACACCATCTCTATCTGATACATGTTGTGTCTACCAGCTTATTCCCACATAAAACTGATCCTCACACCATCTCTATCTGATACATGTTGTGTCTACTAGCTTATTCCCACAGAAAACTGATCCTCTTTACAGTAGAAGCTAACAAAACACACCAAAACTGACAAGGTGTACACTGATTAGTAAAGAGAGGCTAACATTCTCTAATTCTCCATTTCCTCTGCACAGTTCTCACAGTGAGAAACAATAGGATCCAATTCAGTGTTACCACTTACTTTATGACATGAGAATTAAGTGATGGACTTTAACCTTAGCTGGTCTGAGAGAACTGATGAGGCTTTTCTCCTTTATGTATATGTTGGTGTTTCTTTAAGCTGCTGTGTTGAGAGAAATTTTTCCCACAGTCAGAGCAAGAGTAAGGCTTCTCTCCTGTATGTATACGCTGGTGACATGTTAAGGTATATAATTGGGTAAAACAATTCCCACAGTCAGAGCAGAAGTGAGGCTTTTCTCCTGCATGTAAACATTGGTGTTTTTTTAAGTTGCTCTGTTGAGAGAAACTCTTCCCACATTCAGCGCAGGAGTAAGGCTTTTCTCCTGTGTGCGTTCTCTGGTGAACTGTTACCTCAGATGATGTTTTGAAGCATTTTCCACAGTCAGAGCAGAAGTAAGGCTTCTCTCCTGTGTGTGTTCTCTGGTGAACTGTTAGCTCAGATGATGTTGTGAAGCATTTTCCACAGTCAGAGCAGAAGTAAGGCTTTTCTCCTGTGTGTATAAGTTGGTGTTTCTTTAAGCTGCTGTGTTGAGAGAAATTTTGCCCACAGTCAGAGCACGAGTAAGGCTTCTCTCCTGTGTGTATTCGCTTGTGACTATTTAACTTATCCAATTGGGAAAAACTCTTTTCACAGTCTGAGCAGGAGTAAGGCTTTTCTCCTGTATGTGAACGTTGGTGTCTTTTTAAGTTACTCTGTTGAGAGAAACTCTTCCCACAGTCAGAGCAGGAGTAAGGCTTTTCTCCTGTATGTATACGTTCATGTTTGATTAAGGTATCCAATAGGGAGAAACACTTCCCACAGTCAGAGCAGAAGTAAGGATTCTCTCCTGTGTGTGTTCTCCGGTGAACTGTTAGCTCATATGATGTTGTGAAGCATTTTACACAGTCAGAGCAAGAGTAAGGCTTCTCTCCTGTGTGTATATGTTGGTGGTTTTTTAAGTTTCTCCGTTGAGAGAATCTGCACCCACAGTCAGAGCAGGAGTAAGGCTTCTCTCCAGTGTGCACGCTCTGATGAACTGTCAGAGCCCCTGATGTTCTAAAGCTCTTCCCACAGTCAGAGCAGGAGTAAGGCTTCTCTCCCGTATGAATACGTTGGTGTGTTTGTAAGCTTCCCAGTTGAGAGAAACTCTTCCCACAGTCAGAGCAGGAGTAAGGCTTCTCTCCTGTGTGCATACGCTGGTGAGATTTTAAGGTATTAAATTGGGCGAAACAATTCCCACAGTCAGAGCAGAAGTAAGACTTTTCTCCTGTGTGTATTAGTTGGTGCCTATTTAACTTATCCAATCGGGAGAAACTCTTTTCACAGTCGGAGCAGGAGTAAGGCTTCTCTCCTGTGTGCACTCTCTGATGAACTGTCAGAGCCCTTGATGTTGTGAAACTCTTTCCACAGTCAGAGCAGGGGAAAGACTTCAATCCCGTGTGCCATCTCTGATGAACTGTCAGAGCCCTTGATGTTGTGAAGCTCTTCCCACAGTCAGTGCAGGAATACATATTCTCTCCTGTGTGTATTTTTAGGTGTATTTTTAGCTTTGATAGCATTGGGAAAATCTCCTCACAATGTGGGCAGTGGTGAGACCTCTTAGCTCTGTGATCTTCCTGCTGCTTTCTGGATGTAGAGAATGTCTCAACGTCACCTGTGTGAACAGCATCAGGAAAAAAAGTCAAGTTTTTGTGACATACGCAGAATGGGAAAAACATTAAGAACACCTGCTCATTCCATGACATAGACTGACCAGGTGCAAGTTATGATCCCTTATTGATGTCACTTGTTAAATCCGCTTTAAAATCAGTGTAGATGAAGGGGAGGAGACAGGTTAAATAGGGATTTTTAAGTCTTGAAACAGCTGAGACATGGATTGTGTATGTGTGCAATTCAGAGGGTGAATGGGCAAGACAAAAGATTTAAGTGCCATTGAATGGGGTATGGTAGTAGGTGCCAGGCGCCCCGGTTTGTGTCAAGACCTCCAATGCTGCTAGGTTGACGCTGAACAGTTTAACTTATATATCAAGAATGGTCCACCACCCAAAGGACATCCAACCAACTTAACACAACTGTGGGAAGCATTTGAGTCAACATGGGCCAGCCTCCCTGTACAACCCTTTCAACACCTTGTAGAGTTCAATAGGGCTGTCCCCAACAACAACAAAAAATATGTGGTTAACCAAGAGTAGTTTGTTCTTTCAACTAATCAATTGGTCCAACATGTTTAAACATGTATTTCTCCAGTGCATTCGGTAATTATTCAGACTCCTACTTTTTCCACATTTTGTTGCGTAAACAGCCTTATTCTAAAATGGATTACATTGTTTGTTATTTCTCATCAATCTACACATATTACCCCATGACAAAGCAAAAACAGTTTTTTAGAAATGTATTCATAATAAAAAACAGAAACATCACATTTTATGTAAGTATTCAGACTAGGGATGCACGATATATCGGTGAACATATCGGAATCTGTCGATATTAGCGAAAAATGCCAACATCAGTATCGGCCTGATGTGTAGTTTAACGGCGATGTTAAAAAGCAACATCAAAGCTACCGTGCATACCTACGTAATGACGCCACGTAAAATGAAGCTACACGTGCATACCTACGTAATGACGCCACGTAAAATGAAGCTACACGTGCATACCTACGTAATGACGCCACGTAAAATGAAGCTACCGTGCATACCTACGTAATGACGCCACGTAAAATAAAGCTACCGTGCATACCTACGTAATGACGCCACGTAAAATGAAGCTACACGTGCATACCTACGTAATGACGCCACGTAAAATGAAGCTACACGTGCGACATCGCATTCCTAACCTAGCCCATTCAATGTCTGCTGTGTGGATCGAGCCGCCAACAAGTCGAGCAGTCATTTGAAAGAGTAAGAACATTTCAGTGAGACAACTCAAAGGCGAAATCCATTAAAGCCAAGATAATGGAATTCATTGCCCTTGACAATCAATCGTTCTCTGTCGTGGGTGATGTCGGCTTTCGCCGACTGGTCGAGCACCGGTACACACTACCAAGTGCGCTATTTTTCAGGATGTTGCACTACCGGAGTTACACAGTAATAGAGTCACTGCTGTTAGCTTCTCGACATGCATACTATGGAACGCGATTTGAGTCTTTACGTGTCAAAAATGATACAGTAGCACTGTTAAAGCTGTACAAAAATGTCTAACAAGCAAACACCGCTAACAAGCAAACACCGGCCACGAACGATGTGTTTATTACGGCGTTGGCAATAAAGCATAATTTGTTTGACCGCAACTTCTGGGGTGGCTAGCTAGCTTTAGCTTGGTACCTAGTTAGCACCAATACAACCAGCCTGAAAACAATGACCAGTAGAAACTGCAGTCCTTTTCATTATTCTTAGCAATAATTTAGGAATCATAGGTATTAGCTAGGTTGTCACTTGTGGTTCGCCTATTAAATTGAACTTCAGTTCATGAAAATAAATAGCTAGCCTGTTCTTATTTGATTAATGGTGGTCGGACCCATCTATGTGTAGCTAGCCACAATAAGGATTAGCCACAATAGTGGACTTTGCAGTTAACCTTCAAAATAAAGGTATATGACAAGAGGGAGTCCGACCGCAAGTGATTTGATTGTGCCGGACTCAGACTTTTTATTAACAGTGAGTCACTGTGACTAGCACCCATTGTCTCACACTCCTCCCTGCTGCACCGACCACCACAGAACATCAAAAGGGTTTATTGCGCTGTCCGTGATTCTGAAGCTGCAACATAATAACACCCATTTCTGACTGAAAAGTTCTGTTGCCGAAATCCCTCATTTGTTTAGGAAAAACATTCCCTATTCCCTCAATCCTTGCTCTATTTATGAGAGATATGTATGCATCGCATGCACATGATCAATAGGGCCTAACCTATAGCACATCATAATCACATAAACAAACTCAGAACATCATAACAGTAAAATTGATGAGGAGGACATGGCAAACTCGAAACAGGAGAATGTTTACTGGTTGCTCAGGAGGGAAAGGGGAAGTCAGATATATGGAATACATGTGACTAGTTATGGAAAATACTGGAGATCAAGACAAATGAGGAAAGGAGCAAACGCTGTCAGCATATTATGTGGGCCAAACAGGTGCTGTTAGATTACAATATCCTTTTTCTGACCGTTTGCAACAATGTAAACAACACTAAATAAATTATAAGCGGACCGGTGAGCCTGTTGTAAAAAAACAAAAAATGTTATGCCTTTATTACAGCAAAGACTAAAAACAGTCACATATGTGAAAGCAATTTCTGAAATGGAACCTGTTTATTTATTGTTTACGCTAATTATTCATTTTATTTTAAAACTAAAATGCTTGATTGCATTTAAAATCATGAATGACTGGTCTGCTGTTTAATGACTGACTGATACAGTACCCTATATAAGTACTGAAATATAGGCCTAAGTAAGTTACGGTATTAAGACTAAACAGGATGCCCTCTTAGGCCTACATCTGGATGGTGGTTATACAAGGCTATTATACTAAGCCTACTAATGATAACGGCATTACCTATTATCATAATGATGATCATAACAATAGTAATAATCAAGAAATATCAAGAAAATGGAGGGGTATTGTTATTATTATTATTATTGGACACTAAATGAATCATAAATAATACCAGGGAGGCTGTTTAACAGAGAGAAAGTAAAGCGTTTATTACAGCATAGCAAAGACTACAAACAGCCGAATTCGTGAAATTGTTTATCCAACATGTGGTTGCGTGAGGCTCGGTGCTCATGGAATCAGTAGGCTATTAAACAAACACTCAAACAGGCAACACAAGCAGGATCTGTATTATTTCTGTTGATGTACAGCTCTGGAAAAAATTAAGAGACCACTACAAAATTATCAGTTTCAGTAGTTTTACTATTTGTATGTATGTATTTTGGTAAAATTAACATTTTTGTTTTATTCAATAAACTACTGACAACATTTCTCCCAAGCGCATTGATGTGTTTCAGAACCACAGACATCGACCACTATCCAACACGGGAAAAAGCACATTTGTTATAAGATAAAACTTTTTTTAAATTAGTGTTGCACCATTGTTCTTACATAATATAACCATATACAATTTCAGTAGCACGTCTTGGAGTGATGGACTGTGCCATCCCCACAGCCTCCACAATGGATTAGTCCATTCAGACAGGCGTGAATCAAACAGGTGTCTTGTACACCATGATTTTTTTTGTTATTTGCTACTGCTCGACTAAAGAAATATTGGTGGACCAAAAGCCTATCGACCAAATAATCGACTAAATGGTGTCAGCCCTAGAGTCCATGCTACATATCTGTGTGGGGGGGGTATTGGAGTGGCCATCACAAAGCCCCGACCTCAATCCCATAGAAAATGTGTGGGCAGAACTGAAAAAGCATGTACGAGCAAGGCCTACAAACCTGACTCAGTTACACCAGTTCTGTCAGGAGGAATGGGCCAAAATTCACACAACTTATTGTGGGAAGCTTGTGGAAGGCTACCTGAAACATTTGACCCAAGTTAAACAATTTAAAGGCAATGCTATCAAATACTAATTGAGTGTATGTAAACTTCTGACCCACTGGGAATGTGATGAAAGAAATAATAGCTGAAATAAATAATTCTCTCTACTACTATTCTGACATTTCACATTCTTAAAATAAAGTGGTGATCCTAACTGAACTAAGACAGGGAATTTGTACTCTGATTAATTGTCAGGAATTGTGAAAAACTGAGTTTAAATGTATTTGGCTAAGGTGTATGTAAACTTCCAACTTCAACTGTACATATCAATCAAATGTATTTTAAGAAGCCCTTTTTTACATCAGCAGTTGTCACAAAGTCCTTCACAGGAACCCAGCCTAAGACCCCAAACAGCAAGCAACGCAGATGTAGAAGCTCAGTTCCTAGGAAAAACTCCCTAGAAGGGAGGAACCTAGGAAGAAACCTAGCGAGGAAAAAGGCTCCAAGGGTGACCTTGGAGCCTTTATACAAATATGAGCTTTTTTTTAATCAAATAAATAGTTTCAACGATATTGAAAAACCATCCCGTGGCGTTTTCCAAATACCCTGGTATACAGTATACCACCCAAGCCTAGTAACTACACAGACTCATTTCATACAACTTCAAAACACTGTCAGTTTGTCTACTTCACTTCTTTAGTCTACTCTCTGATCACTCCAGATAGACCAGTTGTTCAGGGATGTGTGATGTTGAATTACAGAATTCAACCTAGCAACAGACTGGGTCATAACTTGTGGAGGTCTAACTTCTGAAGATAACTTATAGACAGAACCTGCTCTTACCATGACTAACAGATTTCCCAATCTTCTCCTCCTCTTCTTCATCTTTAATGTTGACATTCAGCTCTAGTGTTTGACTGCAGTCTTCCAGTTTCACTGATGCCATCTCTGGATCCTGCAGTGCAAACTGGGCTCAACTGTCACAATCAGGACCCAGTGACTGTACGTTTGGACTCAGTGTGAAAGGAGAGAGGCAGGCTGGGTTTGTCCTCACTGTTGATGTTACTGGCCTCGGACTTAATCTGAGTCGGGCTGTAATAATAAAGAGAAACAGACACAAAGTTATTTACTTTCTCTATTCTCTAAAAATACATTACATTTATTCTCTTGGGTTCTAACTTGAAATATCCTCATTCATATTAACATATTAGAACTGGGTGTATGCAAATGTGCTGAGGGAGAAAGGGGAGTGCAGAAGGTTTACACTCTGTCAGAACATGTTATGGTTAAATCTCATGTATGATATGGAGAGGAGAAGGGCAACGGTCTGGTTTCAGCCACTGATAAGGTTGTATAGCCGTGGATTAGGGAGGAGTGAGGAATGTGGGCCGAGGTCAGGTCAGATGAAGGAACACTCCTATGACATACACACATAGGAGGCAGGGCCATGACTGCACCAATGAGAGGAACCACTTACGTTCCTGCCTAGCAACAGAGATGAGTTGTCTGTCTAGATGGGCAAGGAGTTTGTGTAAACATATCTGTCTAGATGGGCAAGGAGTTTGTGTAAACATGTCTGTCTAGGTGGGCAAGGAGTTTGTGTAAACATGTCTGTCTAGGTGGGCAAGGAGTTTGTGTAAACATGGCTGTCTAGGTGGGCAAGGAGTTTGTGTAAACATGTCTGTCTAGGTGGGCAAGGAGTTGGTGTAAACATGTCTGTCTAGATGGGCAAGGAGTTTGTGTAAACATGTCTGTCTAGATGGGCAAGGAGTTTGTGTAAACATGTCTGTCTAGGTGGGCAAGGAGTTGGTGTAAACATGTCTGTCTAGATGGGCAAGGAGTTTGTGTAAACATATCTGTCTAGATGGGCAAGGAGTTTGTGTAAACATGTCTGTCTAGATGGGCAAGGAGTTTGTGTAAACATGTCTGTCTTATGCAACTGTTTGACCCAGTGGGTGAATATATTTGTTTGGAGCTTTGACTAGTTGTCTGTTAGTTTTTTACACTGTTTATTTAGAACCTAACACTTCTTAATCACTTATCTAATTTCAATAGCTCAGGCAGCTAAACATTGACAACAAAACATTCATTCATTTACATTAGACAAAGTGCACACTTTAAATGACAAAGTAAGTACATGTAACCTATAGTAGATTAAATAAATGAATATAAATGCATAACTGACTCAAAAAATTTTAGTACAAGGTTGCAGTTTGTTTTAGGCAGCACTATGTACTATTTTACTGAATAACCTTGTCTTCATTGTATATTTTCACTCTCAAAAACCAGATCGTCAGTGGTGGAAAAATAACTAAATTGTCAAACTTAAATGCTATACATCAAATTCCTTATATCAAAGCAACAATATGTAACTTTTTGGGCAATCCGACCAAACGCACAAATGTGTGTAATAGATCTTTCAGTCTCATTGAAAGCAAGTTTAAGAAGCGGTAGATACATTCTATGTGTGCCATTTCTGTGCTTTCCATTCTTAAGTTAAGTGTTTGAGTCCTTTACTTTCGGTCTTGTACTGTACACCAGCGTCAAACAACTGAATATACATTATTCTTGGTGATGGAAAATATATTTCACAGCGGTTTAGATGGTACAATGATTCTCTACACCATGGCTGCTTGTTTGGCCACAAACTGAAATTAGGTGAACTATTCACATTTTTGCAACCAGGGATTTCTGCAAAGGCAAAACTTTAAACAAACCAGATGGCATGATGGCACTTTAAACAAACCAGATGGCATGATTTTCCAGTTTTTACATTTTATTTATGGATAGCCGGGGGCACACTCCAACACTAAGATATCATTGAAAAATGCATTTGTGGGCCTCCCGGGTGGCGCAGTGGTTAAGGGCGCAGCGCCAGCTGTGCCATCAGAGTCCCTGGGTTCGTGCCCAGGCTCTGTCGTAACCGGCCGCGACCGGGAGGTCCGTGGGGGCGACGCACAATTGGCCTAGCGTCGTCCGGGTTAGGGAGGGATTGGTCGGTAGGGATGTCCTTGTCTCATCGGGCACCAGCCTCTCCTGTGGCGGGCCGGGCGCAGTGTGCGCTAACCAAGGTTGCCAGGTGCACGGTGTTTCCTCCGACACATTGGTGCGGCTGGCTTCCGGGTTGGATGCTGTGTTAAGAAGCAGTGCGGCTTGGTTGGGTTGTGTATCGGAGGACGCATGACTTTCAACCTTCGTCCCTCCCGAGCCCGTACGGGAGTTGTAGCGATGAGACAAGATAGTAGCCACTACAACAATTGGAGACCATGAAATTAGGGAGAAAAAGGGGTTAAAAAAAAAAAATCAGATCAGAGGCAGTAGGAATGACAACATGTGAATTGGGCGATACTGCCGTGGGTTTTTGTGCTTTTCCGTGATATCACGGAAAAAACAAAGGCAGCACAAAAACACCCAAATTCATCCTTTTAGAGACTGTGATACAGATGGTACGCATGAAATTGTGTCATTCCAAACTTTATCCGCTACTTTATTTTCCATTTTGTTTTGCAACTCTGTCCATTTTATATGTAATAAAGGAAACATTTTGAATAAATGAGGGATACAAAGTATATTGAAAGCATGAAATGCTTCTACACAGGAAGTTCCAGACACTTGTAGAATCTATGCCAAGGCGCATTGAGGCTGTTCTGGCATCATATCTGGAGGACACCTGGCACCATCCCTACGGTGAAGCATCATGCTGTGGGCATATTTTTCAGCAGCAGAGACTGGGAGACTGGTCAGGAAAAGATTAACAATGCAAAGTACTGAGAGATCCTTGATGAAAACCTGTTCCAGAGCACTCTGGACCTCAGATTAGGGTGACGGTTCACATTCCAACAGGACAACGACCCGAAGCACACAGCCAACACAACGCAGGAGTGGCTTTGGGGCAAGTCTCAATGTCCTTGAGTGGCCAAAGCAGAACCCAGATTTGAACCCGATCGGACATCTCTGGAGAGACCTGAAAATTGCTTTGCAGCCACACCCTACATCCAACCTGACAGAGCTTGAGAGGATCTGCAGAGAACAATTGGAGAAACTCCCCAAATACAGATGTGCCAAGCTTGTAGCGTCATACCCAAGAAGACTCAATGCTGTAATTAACTAAAATTTAAAATAAACTATTTTTGCTTTGTTATTATGGGGTATTGTGTGTAGATCACATTTTTTTTTTACGGCTGTAACGTAATAAAATGTGGAAAAAGTCAAGGGGTCTGAATACTTTCCGAATGCACTGTAGTATGCTAATGTTACCTAGCTGGCCTGGCGCATTGTTGCCCAGGAAAGCCTAGTGAGCTGGTATTTTATCCAGGTAGCCTAGGACATCAAAAACTTAAAGCGTGTACTGTATGACAGAGTTCTAGACCGTTTAGGAAACATGAAAGAGTTGGATAGCATTGGCGTTTCTCTACAAGTAGGGTGAGTCAACATGTTTTTTCTACTTGCGCGCGCACACACACACACACACACACAAACCAGTGCCATGGACAGCCACAACATGTTTAGCTTACGTTGATTGGACTAAATAGTTTTGGGTATCTTTTAGTTATCACTTTATTAGACTAAGCATAGGTGATTAGATGTAGAAATGTTGAAGTTGAAATGGTGCTGGAATAGTGGAGGCAGCTCCTGTTTTTTTTGTGACTTGCTGTAACTCTCCATGGTTCTAAATCAATAGTTGAAAATGTATGAAACATTACTTTGATTGACCATGCTGTCGGTCATATAACTGTTTGTTACATGCAATATGTTTTGTAGACTTCACTGGACAGATGTTGCTCTCCGGTATTGTAATGAAACAAAGGTGTGGTTGAATTTATTCTGTCACTGTGTCTTATTGTCTAGGCCTTAAGCCTATATACCACAGGAGCAAGGCATATGAACTAACAGATTATAGTGCAAACAATGCAATTATTACATAGGTTATAATATGTTTAGGGCTTGCACAGTGATTTTACTGATAAAAAGGTATTTCCTATTCTGATTTCAGATGATCAATCCTTTCAAAATAATGGTGGCAGAATATCCTACATTTTTCTCAATCATCATTGGAAAGTTGTGTTAATGGCAGTTGTTTAGGAGAAAAGCACAGATTTTCGTCTAAGATACACATTTTCACAGGTGTTTTTCTTGACTGACAACAATTTGATTGATGTGGTGTTTTTACTGTGTCATAACATTAACCACAGACAGAATGGTCACCGCCATTTTACATGCTCGTGAGCCTTTTTTTAACAAAAAAACAACATCTCAATTAAATTGATTATTTATTAAATTACCCTGAAATAACGTACAGTACATTCAAAAAGACAAACCCCAAATCTCTAGCTATGTGACATGTAAAATATTTGTTCACGTTCTTCTCTCACTCGGTTTGACACACACAAAAAAAATAACAACCTCTGTTACGGATTTGTTACCTACCATGTTATGACATGTTCTTTCGATATTAGAAAGTACAAACGTGCAAAGACATACCTGTAGTAATACATAGAACTGTGCTGTCAAGACGATAACCGTTGTAACGCTTTCGTTATTCTGAAGAATGGTCCACGCCTACCCGGAACTACTTCTTCTTCTTCTCCTCTGGATTTTTACGGTGGTTGGGATCGAAAATGTGGCATTACCGCCCCCAACTGGATGATAATATATGCCCATTATACTTTGTCTTACAAAATGGAAAAAACATCAAATAAATGTTCTATACCCCCCAAAAAATATATATACCCCCCAAAAATACCATTCCAATTAACTCTACACTCATTAAAAACCCACTACCCCATTCCACTACTGTGATCCTATCTGCACCATGCCAATGGGCTCAGAGGGCGGAATACCACCCCTCAACACAACCTGTAACTCTTCTGGAATGAAATCAGATCTTGTATACCCTCAGCTAATGTAGCTATCATTGGGCTGAAACATAAACTGCAGATTGTGGTTATATCAAGACAGCAGCCCCACCTGCAGTTTACTTACTGAAAGACCAAAGAGAAGAGGACCGTAGATAATGTTCACTTCTCTCACAAAATATGACATTAGTCCACTTTTTTTCTTTGTCTGCAATATTTTATCCTCCACTTATTTCACCTCAATTCATTTAAAAATGACAGCACGTGTTGAACTTTTATTGGTGTAAGGTGTATGAGGTCTTGTGGTAGGAAAAAGTGATTGGAAAAAAAATTACTTATGGTGTGTGTTTGGTTAAGTAAATCTTGGGTATCAATTAAGTAATAGTAATTATTACTTAAGTAAAGTAATGCTTTTGGCGTCATTAGTGCCTAGGTTCGGCCAAAGTTCAGAAAGTCCCATAGCTCTTGAGAAACAATATCGTTATCTGAAAATGTTGCCATGACAACATTGTTGATTTACCCTACACCACAGATACAAAAGCTGAAGCCAGGCCCACTGTCTTCAGATATGGTGTATGTTCTCATGTGCTCCATCTCTCCAATGCATTTTAGCAAACTTGTCCTACCTCATGTATTATTGAGTTACATTGCAGTCCGATCTCATCTATGATTCCTCTGTCAGTGCAATGCATACAACTTCAAAATCAAATCAAATGTCACATACTTCATAAACAACATATGTAGACTAACTGTGAAATGATGACTTTAGGGGCCCTTCACAACAATGTAGAGAGAAAGTAAATAGAAAAATAATAGAAATGTAATAACACGTATTAATAAAAATAACAATAAATACACATTGACTAAGGATAATATGGCTATATACACGGGGCAGCGAGTAGATGTGCAGGGTTTGAGTTCATATCGTAATTTATTTTATTATGTAAATACAGAATTTCCAGATGCTTGTTGTGTTAGATTCCACAGTTAATTGAACAATTTTATTATTTTCACGCTTCTGAAGAAAAAGCCTCAGCAAATTTCCCCAGCAGATATACACAATACTATATTGATTGAGTTTAACTGTGACTGTAGACAGAATACAGAGAGCAAGTTTACTTTCACTTTTATGCAGGAGGCAGCCTGGTCCCAGATCTGTTTGTGCTTTTGCCTACTCCATTGTCATTGACAAGCTAAACATTGTTGCTATGGCAATTCAATGAGGCGCTGGCAAGAGAGCATAAACAGACGGTTACCCAGGCTATGGAGCAGGTGTAAGGGAATAAGGAATTTCCCGCTCTTTTTCTCTTGTTTCATTACTGTAGCAAATTACATTTTCACCATGTCTCCTGCACTCTTCAAGTCTCTGTTTATTCTGCTCATATTCCTCCCTAATGGTGAGTTATATCAGGTTTATGCATGATAATACCGCATTTGACTACCACTTTGAAAGTGGCGCGATATTGTTAGTGCCTATTTGATCTAAATGTGTACTTTCACAACTGTAGACAAACCTGTTAATTTCACAACACGAAATACATGTCATATTGAAGCTGTAGCTCAATCTTCTTGCTGCATGGGTAAATAGCCACCAACTCGGAATTCTTAAATAATTCGTATTTATTAGCAAAAAGTAGTAAGACAAAGGCCTGGCACAGCACAACGCGTTTTTGGTTTCACAGAACTAGGACAAGATTCATTAGGCTTTAAGCCACTAGGTCGTGCTACTAGACTATGAGACTAATGTAACTAATGGATGCATTGATTGACCATCCATGATATCAAAATAAATGTTGAGGCTATACAGTGTTTGATCATATTTGATCTGTAAAGTTGACTAATTCAATATATACATTAAAACAAGAGTGTGACATACTTGAAAATCATTGGGTTCTTGAGTGTCGCAGTGATCTAAGATTCTGCACCTCAGTACAAGAAGCGTCACTGTAGGACATGGTTTGAATCCAGGCTGCGTCACATTCAGCCGTGATTGGGTGACCCATAGGGCATAGCACAATTGGCCCACCGTCGTCCGGGTTTGGCTGGGGTAGTCCGTCACTGTAATTACGAATTTGTTCTTAAATGACTTGCCTAGTTAAATAAAGGTTAATAAACAAAAGCTATACACAAAGGTGTCTGTAAACAACTCTGGACACTAATATATATATTTTTATTAGTGCTCACCCCTGTAACTAGCTAGCCTTTTCACACCGGTTACACATACGTGTTAACTGTTGACAAACCAGTTAATTTGACTATAGTAAATGCATGATTTCATCTGCAGCTCCATGCTCTTACTGTATGGAATGATTGATGTCGCTCTAATGGGTACTTTAATGGTGATGTATGCTGTGGCCTTAGGCACATATCATGTATATTCTATCCTGAAATTGATAGAAATGGATAGTTTTACAACAGGTGCCATAACTTCCTCCCGCCAAGACTGCCCTTACCACTGTAGTCCCCCTTCTGACCGTTCTGAGTACTACTAGTGTCTAAGAACTATTGTAACTGTCTTCATGCAGGGCTCTCTCAGTTGGTAAGAACACAGCAGGTTGTCACAGCAACCCTGGGAGAAGATGCAGTCTTAACCTGTGAGCTCATGACACCCAAAGATGTGCGGCAAGTCACCTGGCAAAAAGTGACAACTGGGGAGAATGAAAATGTGGCCACCTACAGCAAACGCGGTCCCCATGTCAACCCACCTTTTCAGAGGAAAGTGGAGTTTGAAGACGAGGGACTGCAGAACTGCTCTATCGTCATCAGAGGAGTGTCAAGAGGAGACGAGTCCTGCTACAAGTGTCTGTTTAACACCTTTCCAGAGGGAGCTATCAGTGGAACGACCTGTCTCAAAGTCAATGGTAAAATCTGATAACATAATGTGCTGTAAATGATTGACCCAGAACAACTTCTCCAGAACTTCAGGCAGCCATTTTATCAGATCATACATCCAATGTCTTGAAACCATTTATCAAAATGTGATCATTTAGTAAATCATGTAAATTGATTAATTTAGTAAATAATTTAAATGGAATTATTTAGTAAATAATGTGATTGAAACCATTATGGTATTGACATTCACTGTGAACTGTGTTTGTTGTTGTTCTATAGAGCTGTATGGACCCTCACTCCTCATCACACAAACCAACAACAGTCACACCACTCTGTCCTGTTCTGCTACTGGACGACCTGTTCCTATAGTAACCTGGGATGACATCATGATAGAACATTCCAACATGGTTGATGTCACCCATCCCAATGGGACTGTCACTATGACAACTACTGTAACAGTGGTAGTGTCCAGTCTAACTGACAAAGAGGTTAGGTGTGTTGCCTCTATGTCCTTCAGTGATGTCACCAAGAATGTTTCCATGGTGATTCCAGCTTCAATTACTGGTGAGAAATGTCTATAGATCAATGTGTAATATCAGGAACATGATGTCATGATGAAGTACTGTCTGTCTTCATGATGAAGTACTTCCTGTGTATTTCTGTGCTAGGTCAATCTCAGGTCTCTGATGATGACAGGATCAGTGGTACGTGGTTGTTATTCTAATAATGACAGGTCATAATCAACCTATTGACGGGCTCTTTTCCTATTCAACTTTCAGGTGTGGTGCAGAGCCATATTTACATGTATGAGGCTTTGGTGTAGTGTACCTGTGAATTTGACCTCTGTCTTTTCTTGACATCTCTCTCATTCACAGGTACAGTGGTTGGTGCAGTGATGGGTGCAGTGTTGTGTTTAATGTGTCTCATTGCTGTATTCTGTGTAATATGGTGGCAAAAGAGGAGAAAAGACACCTCTTCCAGGTAGAGAGAAAACCATTTCCTTCCTTGATACTGAAAACAGCTATTCTGAATTTAATGTAATTTGACTGCCAGCTGTTTACTAGTTGATCTCTAATTTAATGTAGAAAACCCCCAGTTCCTGACCCTGAAATCAGCAGAACTCCCTTAAAGACACCACCAACATCCAAACAGTAAGATGCTCATTCTAAAGATCATCCTTCATCATTAAATAATTGTAATAAAATAATAATGAATCAGATGATGTGGTTCTTGTCAGTACAGTGTTTATTTAGATTTATTTCAGTGTCACACCAACCTCCAGTCCATCACACATGTGATTATCTCTTCAACACTTTTAACAGCTATTTAAGATAAGTAATCATTTTATTACCTTTTGTTTTTTCAGGTCACAATCGTTAACTAGCTCACCAAACAGCTCAACAACCAGCTCACCAAACAACTCAACAACCAAGCGGAGGATGACTAAGAAGTAGGTTTATCTTCTCATACTTTCATAGTCTTAACGTCTTCTGGAATCTCTCTCATTGAGCAAGAAACATGGGAATAAAACTTGGAAATGTATTTCTGTGGTGTATGTTTCCTGCCGCTACATTGTCTATTTTGATATTTTTCACACCAAGCTCCAGTCCGTCACAAATGTGAGTATTTTTACAACTTCATTTGATCATCCCGATAGAAAGTGTGAAACAGACAATATTGAGAATGTTACAAAACTTTTAGTATAAATTACAGTGACCCAAAAATCAAAACATAAATCAAATATGTCCTCTTGTTTCTGGATAAAATCCCTCAGCTCGTCTGACAAGCGCAGGATGCAACAAGCTCAGGAGGCTGTAAAGAAGTAGGTTTACACCTTCACTCTCTCACTGTCTGCTGTAGTCTCTCTCTTGAGGAAGAAGCTCTGAAATGATGTAATTTTGTGGTGGTCATAGAGTAGTCATGGTGACAGCATCATGCACTCAGCTGCATGTTAATATCTGTTCTGTAATGTTTGTCACAATGGCTGTCAGACCATCTTATTACCTCACAATGACCTGTGTTTTCATCCAATTGAAACATTATGATTTTCTTTCCCCCTCTTTTCTTTCTCAGGAACCTTTTCAATGACTACTGAGTGACTGTACTCACATTGGCACACACACACCTGATCATTACTGACTCATCTGGTTCATGTTATTTTATCTTTAAAAGTCTGTGACAATCAATCCGTTTTTTTAAAAACAGTCCTTTTTAAAGATATTGTATTGAGCCTGTTATAACAGTTATCTTCGTTGCCTGGTTTGTCTCAGGTCATGATGGCCTAGGGAGAGTTGTGCAGGTCAGTTTAAAGATTGTAGGGAGAAATCAAAAATCTCTCTGAGACATTTACAAAGACCACACACGTAAGAGGGGAACATCAATCGTATTGGACACTTCCACTGAACAATCAGTATGCAGTTCTGACATTAGGTAACACTCAGGTTTTGACCTCTTAAAACCAAGAGACGGCATCAGTACAGCTTTTAATGTTTATCTAGTATATACCTTGTAAGCATGTGCATCTGTCATGTGTGTTGCTGTTTCTTTATCTTGTGTCACGTGCCACAACTAATGTTCCTTCTGGATAATGTTTAATTTAATCTAGGGTATATTACCAGGAAACTACCAGAATTTTGGCAATTTTCAAGTTTTGGGGGTGAATTTTATAAGATCTAGTGAGTTTTTTTCAGATTATCACTTCAGATTATCACATGTCTGTAATTATCTTTGGCCCTCTGTGTGGCCTTATCACATATAAAATATATACAATTAGAGTTAATAAAAAATAATGTTATTGTTGATTAGATGATTTTTCATTAGACAATTTTCTCTTGAACCTTATGGTCTATCCACTAGAAATTCATGGACAATAAGGACATAGATATATGTGAATACAGTTTTTCAAAGTTATTCAAGTATAAATGACAAAAGTTTCCATACTAGAAATAATTTGTGCTGACATCAAAATAAATTAACCAGCAATTAGAAGTTTAACCAATCAGAGTATCAAAGCCAATTACATGATTCATGGAAGCCAACTCTTGCTCAACCCATCAGTTTCTGGGACCAATCAGAATGGTGAGAATGTTTTCACATTCTTAAGACGTTGGGAAGGAAAGCAAATCCAGACTCATGGTGGAGAAGAAACGCTAGTGGGCGTGTTGTTTGGCCGGAGCGATGAGGTTAGGTAGTCAGGCTAACTGATGTGCAGGAAGGAAACGACAGACCGGCCACCATGAAACAGTTATCTCATGCTTTAAATAGACTGGCCTTGCATCCACAGAAGTACATAGGCTACAGCATACATAAATTTTGTGGGAAAAACAGTTGTAATAAATCATATCCAGCTCGTTACTAGTTGTTGTGTGTGTTTTTTTTATTAACATATGCACTTAAACATGTAGACTAATTCATGTAGCCAGGCCTATATAGGAAACAGAAAACTACAAAACAGGTCTACATTAATATTCTGTGTTTTAAAGTTACAGTTTGAATACAGTGGCACTTGGGACTTTTACTGATTTCTCCATTCATGTTTATGACAGGACAATGTTAGTATTTTACAACAGTACACTGACACCTGGTGGAGAAGATTATGACTTGATGTGATCTCCACAGAAACATACTTTGTTCTATCCACAAACACAACAGCTGTACTTTTTTAGACGTGTAACACTTGTATTTCCATAACAGATGTGCAGCCTGCAGACAGTATGTGTTGATATTTACAACCACCACAGAACATCTACAGTAAAGGAGAGGCTGATATATGGCAAGTCAGACAAGGGAAAATGCATTTTCACTAATCAAAATATTCACAGTAAATGCATATCTACCACTCTACCATATAGCTGTATTCTAGCTAGCTGTATGTTACGAGAAGGTGTCTAATGCCATGTCGTCATTGGTCAACGGTGCCAGAGGTCAGGGGTTAGGATGCGGCAGCTGCAGAGTTGAGTAAAGCCCATTGTCTCTCCTTGTGAACGTGTTGTAGGGCTCATTGTCCTGTGGCTCCTCCTACAAAGACATTAACAATAGTCACCATATTACACTGTAGAATAACATATGGGGCTGTGGAAAATTCTATTGAAAATGTGAAAGAGCGTAGTCTGCAGGGGCCTCATTAATAAACGCTGCGTACGCACAAAATATCCCCCATAACGTGCCTGCGTCCGTTTCCACGCAAAAGTTGTCATTTATAAAAACTGAACTTGACATGAGAATGTGCTTATCCTCATGCTAACTTTAGACCATGAGTTCAAGTGGTGAAGTATTGCAATGCAAGAAGGCATACGTAGCCTAGTAGTAGCATTGTGCAGGAATATATGACAACACACTTATTCAGAACGATAAAACAGGTAGCTAAATATCATGCAATCATTCGCGGTTAGTGAGAAGTGCAAAAAATCTATTTATTTTATATTTACACTAAAATAATTAGGTGTCCTTGCTAAGCAAAGCAAAACTCTAGATTTCTTCTTCCTATTATTATTATTATTATTATTATTATTATTATTATATTTATTCTGCTCACTCTAAAGTTTAAAAGATTTAAGCTTTTAAAAAAGTGCCAAATGTCCAGACTGCCCCAGTTTAGATTGCTTGTCAAAGGATTTTTGATGCTGTGTTTACTTTTTGAGCTATAGCCATTTTCAAATGTTCTTAAATTAACACGGGTTTGAATGAGAACCATAGGAATAAATATATTTGTTATTTATTACTTTTATTTATACAGGGTGGGTCGGTATTGAGACCAGGGTCTCTTTTGTAAGGGAGCCCTGTGAACATGAACATAGAAAACTATACAAAATGCAGTGATGTGTATGAAAATAGTGAAGAGAACAGGGACCAAAAATTGACCCCTGTGGCACACCTTTCGTAATATTGAGGAAACTAGATTTGATAGCGTCAGTAAGCAAACAATGTGTCCTGTCTGTTAGATAGTTCTTGAACCAATTGCAAAATGCCTGATCTAGGCCCATTTCAGACAACCTTAGAGTAAGTAAGAAATGGTCAACTGTATCAAATGCCTTCGACAAGTCAAAACATAAGGCATCACAATGATGTAATGGTCTAAACAATGTAGCACATCATCTAAGTGTTGCTGCTGAAACAATGCTATGTCCACGTCTAAAACCAGATTGGTGTTCATTAAGAATACAATGAGAAGTAAAAAACATTCTAAATTCTAGTTTTCAGAAGCTATTTTATGAAATAGGTGGCCCGCTGAGGCAAAGTGGTTCTTAAAAGCACTACAAATGTCCATCTTATCTGTTATGGAGAGGCTGTTATAACCTGCTGGTGTATTGAGGGGATGGAGTTTTGTTTGAGATTTCACTACCTTCCAGACGGCAGCTGAATTCCCACCATTCTCAGATGCACAGTTCAAGAAGTATGTTGATTTTGCTTTTCTAATCATGGATAAACATCTATTTCTCATGCGTCTGAAGGACTGCCAGTCATACGTAGAATCAGTTAGCCTAGCTGTAGCCCACGCTAAATTTCTCTCCTGAAGTTTCTCTGATAGTTCATGCGTGAACCAGGGATTAGCTCTATCTCTTACCCTTAGTTTCTTGAACAGAGCAGGCGTATCTGCAATAGAGTTGAGCAAAGGAGTAAAATCATTTAGGGCCTGATCTGAGTCAGAGATATTGGACACAACCCCCCTTTCAACAAGAATTGTTGCTAATTGAAATTCCTATAATTTCTCTTTGTAATAAAGCGAGGGCAAGATTTAGGTAGATGTGCAGCTCTTATACAGGCAATGGAACAATAGTCACTGAACTCACTAGAAAAAATTGTCTGTATACTTATGAGGAGCATTTGTCAAAATAATACCTAAAAGAGTAGATTTTTCCAGGTGTTTAAAGTTGGGGCGGTTTGGTTCAGCTGAGTTAGATTTAGATCAATAAAGATAACTTTCAGCCTATCAGAAGCTGGCATCAAACAATCCATATTAAGATCACCCCCAAATTAATAATTCAGAGTTAGTATAGTTAGATAGCAAGTCAGACAATTGGCTAAGAGCACATGTTGAGGCAGAGGGAGGGCAATAAATTCCCACTAGTGTAATTTGGGCATTATTACCGAATTATTATTATTATTATTATTATTATTATTATTATTATTATTATTATTATTATTACTACAGTAGCTATTAAAAATTATCCTGCTCCTTGGCCAGCGTGTCCAGAGATGCAACCTCTCTTATCATCACTCAGTGCCTGGGTTTATCTCCACTGTACCCGCACCCCACCATACCCCTGTCTGCATATTATGCCCTGAATCTATTCTACCACGCCCAGAAATCTGCTCCTTTTATTATCTGTCCCCAACGCACTAGACGACCAGTTTTGCTATCCTTTAGCCGTACCCTCATCCTACTCCTCCTCTGTTCCTCGGTTGATGTGGAGGTTAGCCCAGAACCTGCGTGTCCCCAGGCACTCTCATTTGTTGACTTCTGTAATCGAAAAAGCCTTGGTTTCATGCATGTTAACATCAGAAGCCTCCTCCCTAAATTTGCTTTACTCATTGCTTTAGCACACTCCGCTAAACCTGATGTCCTTGCTGTGTCTGAATCTTGGCTTAGGAAGGCCACCAAAAATTCTGAGATTTACTGCAATATACTGCAGAAATAGCTTGCAAAATTATGTTATACTTTCCAGGTCTATGCCCAAACAGTCAGAGCTTCTAATTAAAAAAATTAATATCTCCAGAAATAAGTCTCTCAAGTCTGGACACCATATGTGAATTGATTGCCCCCCCATCTATCTTCAGAGTTTGTTCTGTTAGGTGACCTATACTGGGATATGCTTAACACCCCAGCAGTCCTACAATCTAAGCTAGATGCCCGCAATCTCACAAAATTTTTTAAGGAAACCACCAGGTACAACACTAAATCCATAAACACGGGCACCCTCATAGATATCATCCTGACCAACTTGCCCTCCAAATACACCTCTGCTGTTTTCATTCAGGATCTCAGCAATCACTGCCTCATTGCCTGCATCTGCTATGGGTCCACAGTCAAACGACCACCCCTCATCACTGTCAAACGCTCCCTAAAACACTTCTGAGAGCAGGCCTTTCTAATCGACCTAGCCCGGGTATCCTGGAAGGATATTGGCCTCATCCCGTCAGTCGAGGATGCCTGGTAGTTCTTTAAAAGTAATTTCTTCACCGTCTTAAATAAGCATGCACCTTTCAAAAAATTTTAGAACTAAGAACAGATATAGCCCTTGGTTCACCCCAGACTTGACTGCCCTTGACCAGCACAAAAACATCCTATGGCGGACTGCAATAGCATCGAATAGTCCCTGCGATATGCAACTGTTCAGGGAAGTCAGGAACCAATACACGCAGTCAGTCAGGAAATCAAAGGCTAGCTTTTTCAAACAGACATTTGCACCCTGACTCCAAAAAGTTTTGGGACACTGTAAAGTCCATGGAGAACCAGAGCACCTCCTCTCAGCTGCCCACTGCACTGAGGCTAGGTAACACGGTCACCACCGATAAATCCATGATAATCAAACATTTCAAAAAGCATTTCTCTACGGCTGGCTATGCTTTACTCCTGGCTACCCCAACCCTGGGCCAACAGCTACGCATCCCCGCAGCTACTTGCCCGAGCCTCACCAGCATCTCCTTCACCCAAATCCAGATACCAGATGTTCTGAAAGAGCAGAAAAACCTGGACCTGTACAAATCAGCTGGGCTAGACAATCTGGATCCTCTCTTTCTAAAATTATCCACCTCCATTGTTGCAACCCCTATTACCAGTCTGTTCAACCTCTCTTTCGTATCGTCTGAGATTCCTAAAGATTGGAAAGCTGCCACGGTCATCCCCCTCTTCAAAGAGGGTGACACTCTAGACCCACACTGTTATAGACCTATATCCATCCTGCCCTACCTTTCTAAAGTCTTCGAAAGCCAAGTTAATAAACAGATCACTGACCATTTCGAATCCCACTGTACCTTCCCCGCTGTGTAATCCGGTTTCAGAGCTGGTCATGGGTGCACCTCAGCCACGCTCAAGGTACTAAACGATATCATAACTGCCATCGATAAAAGACAGTACTGTGCAGCCATCTTCATCGACCTGGCCAAGGCTTTCGACTCTGTCAATCACCATATTCTTATCGGCAGACTCAATAGCCTTGGTTTCTCAAATGACTGTCTTGCCTGGTTCACCAACTACTTCGCAGACAGAGTTCAGTGCGTCAAATCGGAGGGCCTGTTGTCCGGACCTCTGCCAGTCTCTATGGGGGTGGTACCACATGGTTCAATTCTCTCAATGATTTCCTGATCCACCTCTACGCAGACGACACCATTCTGTATACATCTGGCCCTTCTTTTGACACTGTGTTAACTAACCTCCAAACAAGCTTCAATGCCATACAACACTCCTTCCGTGGCCTCCAACTGCTCATAAGCGCTAGTAAAACCAAATGCATGCTTTTCAACCGTTTGCTGCCCACACCCGCCCGCCCGACTAGCATCACTTCTCTAGATGGTTCTGACCTAGAATATGTGGACAACTACAAATACCTAGGTGTCTGGCTAGACTGTAAACTCTCCTTCCAGACTCATATCAAACATCACCAAAATCAAATCTAGAATCGGCTTTCTATTTTGCAACAAAGTCCCCTTCACTCACGCCGCCAAACTTACCCTAGTAAAACTGACTATCCTACCGATCCTCGACTTCGGCGATGTCATCTACAAAATAGCTTCCAACACTCTACTCAGCAAACTGGAGGCAGTCTATCACAGTGCCATCCGTTTTGTTACCAAAGCCCCTTATACCACCCACCACTGCGACCTGTATGTCGGCTGGTCCTCACTACATATTCGTCGCCAGACCCACTGGCTCCAGGTCATCTATAAGTCTATGCTAGGTAAAGCTCCGCCTTACCTCAGCTCACTGGTCACGATAACAATACCCACCCGTAGCACGTGCTCCAGCAGGCATATCTCACTGGTCATCCCCAAAGCCAGCACCTCCTTTGGCCGCCTTTCCTTCCAGTTCTCTGCTGCCAGTGACTGGAACAAATTGCAAAAATCGCTGAAGCTGGAGACTTACATTTCCCTCACTAACTTTAAACATCAGCTATCTGAGCAGCTAACCGATAGCTGCAGCCGTACATAGTCCATCTGTAAATAGCCCACCCAATCTACCTACATCATCCCCATTTTGTTTTTATTTACTTTTCTGCTCTTTTGCACACCAGTATCTCTACTTGCACATCATCATCTGCTCATCTATCACTCCAGTGTTAATCTGCTAAATTGTAATTACTTCGCTACTATGGCCTATTTATTGCCTTACCTCCTCACGCCATTTGCACACACTATATATAGACGTTCTTTTTTTCTATTGTGGTATTGACTGTACGCTTCTTTAATCCATGTGTAACTCTGTGTTGTTGTTTGTGTTGCACTGCTGTGCTTTATCTTGGCCCGGTTGCAGTTGTAAATGAGAACTTGTTCTCAACTAGCTTACCTGGTTAAATAAAGGTGAAAAAATAAAAGTAAGCTAAAATACTAACTTTAAAACATTCAGGCTATCCTAACTTCTAATTCATTTTCATATGCATTTGCATACATTAGCATAAACTACTCAACAACTGTAACTCTTGAACCATTCAAGCGAGAAACACTAAACAAACTTTCACATGTTCAGGCTATCCTATTCTATCAATCAATCGATTTGACCACAACTATTGACCACAACCACATAGCTACTGACCACAACTACTAACCATAACTACTGACCACAACCACACAACTACTGACCACAGCTACTGACCTCAACCACACAACTACTGACCACAGCTACTGACCTCAACCACAAAAGTACTGACCACAACTACTGAGTAGTACTGACCACAACTACTGACCACAAGCACAAAACGACTGACCACAATCACACAACTACTGACCACAACCCCACACCTACTGACCACAACTACTGAACCACACACCAACTGACCACAATCACACAACCACACACCTACTGACCACAACTACAAAATGTCTGACCACAACCACACAGCTACTGAACACAACAATTGATCGCAACCACACAACCACAAAACGACTGACCACAGAATACTGACCACACAACTACTGACCACAACTACTAACCACAAACACACAACTACTGACCACAACCGCACAACTATTGACCACACAACTACTGACCACAACCACACAACCACTGAACCTCACAACCACTGAACACAATTACTGACCACAACAACACAACCACAAAAGTACTGACCAGAAACACACAACTACTGACCACAACCACACAACTACTGACCACAACTACTGAGCACAACCACACAACCACTGAACCACACAACTATTGGCTCATTAATCCCCCTCCTCTCCCCTGTAACTATTCCCCAGGTCGTTGCTGCAAATGAGAATGTGTTCTCAGTCAATTTACCTGGTAAAATAACGGATAAATAAAAAAAATTACATTACTACTGCCTTCACTACCACTACTACTACTATTTCACAACCATACGTACTTCAAGACTAGCAAACACACCACATTTACTTCAGTAAATGCCATTTTCTAGTTAGAAATAGGTATATTTGTACTATTTATTTCATTTCCATGATCATTGCAGAATAATTTCCTCACCTTTTCAAACTGTGATGGTTTCATTAGCCTATAGGTTTACAACAAGTTAGGATACCATTCATCGCATCTGTTATTTAAGTCACATGTATCTCAGTTGGTAGAGCATAGCCAGGTGTCACGCCCTGACCTTAGAGCCTTGTTTATTCTCTATTTGGTTAGGTCAGGCTGTGACTTGGGTGGGCAAATCTATGTTTATAATATTTAATATATGAACATAATATAAATTACCATTTAATTGAGCCTATTAAGCTATAATAACATGCGAAAGGGGGCGTGGTTTATAACAGCTGACTTTAACAGAAGAACAGACAGTTGATCTTTTGTATTGAAGTGAGTAGGCTACCACTGTAAGTACTGTAGTTGTCATTTCTTTCCGAGTAGACAACGTTTCAGAATTCACGGCCAGTGGAGCATATTAAAAAGTTACAATATGTTTACAGGTCCACAACAATTTGCAATTGTTTTTTTCAGCAAATGTCACTGTAAAAGTTTAAAACATTCTGCCAACACCTCCAGAGACATTTTATCAAGCTCGCGAACTGCTATTTAGAAACGGCAATGGTTTAATTTCAGTACATAGCGAAAAAGGGCGTTACTGTCACCATAAAAGGCTTTTCAGGCTGATTTGAATGCTCATTCACAAGCGAACAAATTCAGGATGGGTCTGATTTATAACAGGAAACATGCATGGCACCCGCCAAGCTGATGAATCTCAATATTTTTGTAAGTGCGCAGTCTATGTGTGCGGTCTTTTCAGAAATGCTGCGCGCAGATATTTATTGTGAAATGTACGCAACGGTTATAAATGAAGACTCGGCTGCCTTCATCACTAACAGGCAACAGCAAGCAGTGTTGTGGCACCTCGTTGACGGTTCCAGACACTTGTAGCTGTGTTCTCCTGTTGAGCAAAAAATAACAAGATTGAATTAACATAGCACCAACTGAATCATGTTTTACACAGCACATTTTCCAGAGTAAAATTATTGTGAGCAGTGTGTGTGTGTTTTTTTTCACCACACTCGTTTTTGACAGGAAATGAGACGTGAGAAGCCACAACAGTGCAGCTATTGGAAACTACTCACTGGTCACATATGTCAGTTGAACATCTAGCCTAGTTTCGATTTACATTTTGGTTGAAGCCCCAATTGAACTCATAGCATTGCATGTATTTCTGACACCAATTCAGTACTATATCCTCATTGTAGAACTAAAATGTATTTGAGAATGCATCATTTCTACAACAGTGCTTCCAAGTAATTATTCAAATACCAAAAATCTGTCAAACACTCTTTTACCAAAATATTAATATTATCTTACCTGAGATGAATTTTCCTCATGATTACGCCAGCAAACACCAGGACAGCTACACATGCTGCAACGCCTGATATCATCCCCCAATAGAAGAGACGGTTGTCTGTGGCCTCTTGCACTTGGGCCCCTGAGCAAGGGGAAAATATATATTAAGATCTTATTTGTTTCTCTTCCGCCATCTTGTTCATTTTCATTAAGGCAACGTGTTGTTGACAGTCTCTCCATTTTAAGACATTATTACATGAACTGATGACAAAATCCAATATTGTGACTACAGACATTCTCTCAGTTCTGTCAGATGTAACGTCTATGACAGACGTTACGAAACAAGAACACAAAACACTGACAGAACATCAAGGTAAGCACAGGACAGGCATCCCACTAAATATGTGATGATAAGATATGCTGGGGTTCCTTTTTAAATGATTGTGAACAATCCCATCAGACCAAACACTTACCATTGACTGAAATATGTATGTCTATATCAGAATTGCCTTCATCATGTGTACATACACAGGTGTAGTTCCCTTCATCAGATGGTTGTGTGTTGGTGATGTGTAGAAACACTCTGTCATTCTCTGTCTGCAGTGTGACTCTGGGGTCACAAGTGCTGTTGGTATGATTTCTTTCAAAGTCTTGTGATACTCTACACTCATGACCGTCACTTATAACTCTATTTTTGTGACATATTACAATAAGGATGTCAGTGAGTGTTTGGTTTGGGCAGAGAAGAGTGGAATCTGCTCCTCCGGTCTCCAATGTTTTCTCTTGAGTCACTGTAAACAGGAAGGGAAACAGATTGTGAGTATATTATTTTATGAGATCGGTTTGATTGAGCATGAGTAGTACCATCAATTCTCATTCATAGAAAGTCCCATTTCAGTCTACAGAAATGACTACAGACCCAAATGGACGTTTTTTACAATGGTAGAAAGAAACCTGGCACAAAAAAAAGCCACTTTACTGAACTGTTAATGTCCAAATGAAGACGACCCAAAGTGAATTCATGACCTTATAGTAAAACTATCTCAATGTAACAGGAATATTATATGGGGGGGTTTAACTGTGTATGGGATGCAACTCTAGACAAGCCATCAACTAAACTAAATCCTCTTCCTAACATGTCTAAGGTATTAAACCACAATATCAAAGAGATGGGTCTGTGTGAACTGTGGAGATAGAAACATTCAACTGAAAGACAATACTCTTATTACTTTCACCTCCAAAACTCATATTCAAGAAGTTACTTTTTCATTGTAAACTTGGCTTTAATTGACTGTTTCTGAATGTAAATACCTTCCTATAATAATTACAGACAATATCCCATTGTCTTTCACGTTTAACCACAAACCTCCTATGCCAATAGCAGAGACATAGCGATCCAACACAAAGTTTCTTGGAGATAAGGAGTTTACCTCATATCGCAACACACAGACAGACACGTTTTTGGAAATTAATGTAGACAATGAAGTGCGCCCAACTGTAGTCTGGGAAGGTCTTAAATCTATACATGAGAGGTTGTATCATGTCTTACTCTTCACATTAGAAAAATTAGACCAATAAAGAATTAGAAATACTAGAACAGAAAATTCACGACTTAGAAAGAAAACACAGTTTAGATAGAAATGTTGACACCCTTCAACAGTTGAAGACTTTTAAGCTTGAATATAAAACAAACTCTCGAACTGCAGAGATTGCTGCCATGAAATCCAAGCAACAAGATGTTGAGCATGGTGAAAGTGCAGGGGAAATGCTTGCTTGGCAAAATAAGAAAGAGTAATGTACCATCCATAGCATTCAAACCCCAGATGGTAGCATAATAATGGTTCCTTCTGAAATGAACTCATTAACTCAAAACATTTTATGACAACCTGTATCAATCCCAAAACAAAAGTTGAAATGAATATATAGACATTTTCCTCAATAAGGCCATTTGACCAATTATAAATGAACCAGAGAAAAGGAATATGGAAAAAACATCACCCCAGGTGAACTGTTGGAGGGCATCAATTATCTACATATTGGGAAATCTCCTAGTAATGATGGATTCCCAGTGGAACGTTATAGACACCTTCATTCCAAATTACTAAGGCCTATGTTACTTATGCTCACAGCAGCTCTAGAGAAAAATGAACTTCCCCAGTGACCATGATTGGCTACAATCACCCTACTTAAAAAGAAAGATAATGATCCACTGTCGTGCGGATCCTTCTGCCCAGTATAACTTTTGAATGTAGATTACAAAAATCATTGCTGAAGTATTGGCTTTTCATTGGCATAGAAACAGTCATGTAAAAGTTAATTCCCTCAGATCAAACAGGGTTAATAAGAAAAAGGATGTCCAGACAATCTCCACAGTTTTTTCAGTGTAATCCATCATACCACCATCAAATTCATGAGGTGGAAAGAAACAACATTGCCAGGCACCCTTATTTGTTATAACCCCACCTTACCTCCAGCATTTAGTGATGACATCTTTAAGTCGTGTTCCAAAGGGGCATCATGAATTTAACATGTTTACTATGATGGATCTATACTGTCATTCAATCAATTACATTATCCAAGGCCGATTTCTCAGAAATCCTATTCAGTCACTTCAACAGAATATGGATGAACCTAAGGCATCTAGCATAGATTAAATACTGAAAGAAGCTGCTACGACAAAGAAGTTGATTGCCAAGTTATATCAAGGGCTGATTGAAACTCTACCTGAAGGCTCAGAACCTATAATGAACAAATGGTAAACAGATCTAAATGAAGAAATTGAGGAGAATCATTGGTCACAGATGTGTTAAAATGTTCATACCTGTTCCTACAAAGACATGAACTAATGCAATGTAAGATCATTCATAGGACTTACTATACTCCTGCCAGAATGCATGTAATGTCACCCAGAAATCATCTCTGTTGGAGATGCAAAAAGCACAAAGGAACTATATTTTATTTATTTTATTTTTATTTATTTCACCTTTATTTAACCAGGTAGGCAAGTTGAGAACAAGTTCTCATTTACAATTGCGACCTGGAATATTACACATGCTGTGGTCCTGTGACAAACTGACACCATTCTGGGATAATGTATGTGCTACCATTTCATTAGGTCTAGGAATTTATATCCGTTCATCTCCACGATTATGTTTGTTGGGAAATGTAAATATTGGTGATCAATATCAGAGAAGGTTTTGGTAATCTAGATCTACTTGCTGCAATAAAAATAAAGCCATCAATTGGAAAGCTCCATATCCACGCTCAATAACAAACTGGAATTAAACCATACACATCAAACCATACACATTAAACCATACACATTAAACCATACATATTAAACCATACATATTAAACCATACATATTAAACCAGACATGTTACCATACATATTAAACCATACATATTAAACCAGACATGTTACCATACATATTAAACCATACATATTAAACCATACATATTAAACCATACACATTAAACCATACATATTAAACCACACACATTAAACCATACATATTAAACCATACACATTAAACCATACATATTAAACCATACACATTAAACCATACATATTAAACCAGACATGTTACCATACATATTAAACCATACATATTAAACCATACATATTAAACCATACACATTAAACCATACACATTAAACCATACATATTAAACCATACATATTAAACCAGACATATTAAACCATACATATTAAACCATACACATTAAACCATACATATTAAACCATACATATTAAACCATACATATTAAACCATACATATTAAACCATACATATTAAACCATACACATTAAACCATACATATTAAACCATACATATTAAACCATACACATTAAACCATACATATTAAACCAGACATATTAAACCAGACATATTAAACCATACATATTAAACCATACATATTAAACCATACATATTAAACCATACATATTAAACCATACATATTAAACCATACATGTTACAGTGCATGAGTAGCTAGTGAAGTAAAGCAAAGTAAAGTTTATTCATATTGACTAACTGCATTAAAACTGTAGTGAACAATGTGGTTATCTTTACAATGCAGTGTCCTTATTACTGTGTAGGTCTAACTCCTGTAAGTACTCCTGTAAGGTTCAGGGCTCGTGTACAAATTAAATAGATCATGGGATACATCTCTCTTACCGTTAACAGCTGTGCATAGACCCCACAGCACCAGAAGCAGAGCAAGTCTGGATACACTTCCACACATACTGACCAACTGCAGAACCAGACGTTGACCGGACACTGCCTGCTGAGACCGACTACAGATGTGACGTATTTACTCAGTAGAGGAACACGATAAAACTTAATCAAACCAAAGTGAAGCTCATTTGTCTGGGTTGACTTGGTTATAATGGGCCTTGAGAGCTGAGTGTAGGAAGTTCTGCTGTCGTCTAGCTTGTATTCGTGTTACTCCTATGCAGAAACAATGGCACCTCTGCTAGTGCAACCTAGTTTTTGTGACTGGGGTCTTTGTAGAGCACCACAGAAAGGTCTTATGATCTACCACAGACACATCAACAGGTCCACTTCCTTCTTTAGACACAAAAAAGTATAGATTTTGCACCACCACAAGGCTGAAGGATGCTTTATAACAGATGTTTTCATTCAATTTTTTATTTCACCTTTATTTAACTAGGCAAGTCAGTTAAGAACAAACTCTTATTTACAATGACGGCCTACCAAAAGGCAAAAGGCCTCCTGCGGGGTTGGGGGCTGGGATTACAAATATTAATAAATAAAAATAAATATAGAACAAAACACACATCACGACAAGAGAGACACAACACTACATAAAGATAGACCTAAGACAACAACACAGCAAGGCAGCAACACATGACAGCAAAGCATGGTAGCAACACAACATGGTAGCAGCAACACATGGTAGCAGCACAAAACAGGGTACAAACATTATTGTGCGCAGACAACAGCACAGAAGGGAAAGAAGGTAGACACAACAATACATCACACAAAGCAGCCACAACTGTCAGTAAGAGTGTCCATAATTGAGTCTTTGAATGAAGAGATGGAGATAAAACTGTCCAGTTTGAGTGTTTGTTGCAGCTCGTTCCAGTCGCCAGCTGCAGTGAACTGAAAAGACGAGCGACCCAGGGATGTGTGTGCTTTGGAGATCTTTAACAGAACGTGACTGGCAGAAGGGGTGTTGTATGTGGAGGATGAGGGCTGCAGTAGATATCTCAGATAGGGGGGAGTGAGGCCTAAGAGGGTTTTATAAAGAAGAATCAACCACTGGGTCTTGCGACGGGTATACAGAGATGACCAGTTTATAGAGGAGTATAGAGTGCAGTGATAAGGAGCATTGGTGGCAAATCTGATGGCAGAATGGTAAAGAACATCCTAGCCGCTCAAGAAAGCACCATTACCTGCAGATCTATACATTCTCCGTAATCTAGCATGAGTAGGATGGTCATCTGAATCATGATTAGTTTGGTAGCTGGGGTGAAAGAGGAGCGGTTACGATTAACTTTAACCTGCAGCTTTGATATGTGCTGAGAGAAGGACAGTGTACCATCCAGCCATACTCCCATGTACTTGTATGATGTGACTCCCTCAAGCTCTAAACCCTCAGTAGTAATCAAACCTGTGGCGAGAGGAGCATTTCTCTTACCAAACCACATGGCCTTTGTTTTGGAGGAGTTCAGAACAAGGTTAAGGGAAGAGTAAGCTTGTTGGACACTAAGAAAGCTTTGTTGTAGAGCGTTTAACACAAAATCCGGGGAGGGGCCAGCTGAGTATAAAAATGTATCATCTGTATATAAATGGATAAGAGAGCTTCCTACTGCTGGAGCTATGTTGTTTATGTAAATTGAGAAGAGCGGGGGGCCTAGGATCGAGCCTTGGGGTACACCCTTGGTGACAGGCAGTGGCTGAGACAGCAGATGTTCTGACTTTATACACTGCACTCTTTGAGAGAGGTAGTTAGCAAAGAGACACCAATACTCCTTAGCCGGCCCACAAGAATGGAATGGTCTACCGTATCAAAAGCTTTGGCCAAGTCAATAAAAATAGCAGCACAACATTGCTTAGAATCAAGGGCACATCATTGAGGACCTTTAAGGTTCCAGTGACACATCCATAACCTGAGTGGAAACCAGTTTGCATACCAGAGATAATACTATAGGCATCAAGAAAGCCAGTCAGTTGATTATTGACAAGTTTTTCCAACACCTTTGATAAACAGGGCAAAATAGAAATAGGCCTATAACAGTTAGGATCAGCTTGATCTCCCCCTTTAAATAAAGGACGAACCGTGGCTGCCTTCCAAGCAATGGGAACCTCCCCAGAGAGGAGAGACAGGTTAAAAGGTCAGAGATGGGCTTGGCGATGATAGGGGCAGCAACCTTAAAAAAGAAAGGGTCTAAACCCTCTGACCCAGAAGTTTTTTGGGGGTCAAGTTTAAGGAGCTCCTCTAGCACCTTGGACTCAGTGATCGCCTGCAGGGAGAAACTTTGTAGCGGGGATAGGAAAAAAGAGGGGCTAGTCGCATTAGAAAAGGTGGGAGATTAGGAAATGTTGGACGGGCGAGGAGGCATGGCTGAGTCAAATAGGAATCCCAACTTAATGAAGTGGTGATTAAAGAGCTCAGCCATGTGCTTCATGACAGTAACAACCACATAATCAGCTTTAAGGGACATGGGCAGCTGTGAGGAGGAGGGTTTATTCTTCAGGTCTTTAACTGTTTACAGAACGTCTTGGGGTTAGACCCACAGAGAGAGAACTGCTCCTTATAGTAACTAACTTTGGCCTTCCGGATAGCCTGAGTGCACTTATTTCTCATTTGCCTGAACGCGAGCCAGTCGACCTGAGTATGTGTGTGCCGAGCCTTTCGCCAAATGCAATTCTTGAGGTGGGGTAACTCCGCAAGATCACGGTCGAACCAGGGGCTAAACCTGTTTTTAATTCTCATTTTCTTTATGGGGGCGTGTGTTTGTTAGCAATACCACTGAAATATAAAAAAGAAGGTCCAAGTGTCTTCGACAGAGGGGATCAAGCTGATTCTATACCAATTTACAGAGGCCACGTCCTGAAGGAAGACTTGCTCATTAAAGTTTTTTTTACCAAGCGTCTATGACAAATCATGACAGGACGTTTCACCGAACAGCCGTTACGAACACAGGCTGTAAAACAGTGATCACTAAGGTCATTACTGAAAACATCAGACTGATACCTCTCGGGATTATTTGTGAGGATAACATTGAGCAAAGTATCCTTTTCTGGGTGTTTGGAGTCATACTTTGTGGGATTGTTAATAATCTGAGAAAGATTTAGGGAGTCCCATTGCTTTAGGACTTGGTCAGGTGGTTTATGCATGTCCCAGTTTAGGTCACCTAGCAGGACAAATTCAGACTTAGTGTAACGGGGCCAGGAGAGAGTTTAGGGCAGGTAGGGTACAGGCCAGTGCTTATGGAGGACGATAGCACCCAGCAACAGTCAAGAGCTATTTGAAAGTTTAACGCTAAAATCCAGCAACTCAAATTGTTTGGGAACAGACTTGGTTGAGCACTGAAGGTGATCCATGGAAAAGATTGCCACTCCCCCACCTTTGGAAGATCTGTCTTGACGAAAAAAGTTTATAACCAGAAAGGTTAACATCAGTATTCAGAACACTCTTCCTTAATCACGTCTCAGTAATGGCCAACACATCTGGATTGGAGCTGTGAACCCACACTTTCAATTGATCCATTTTAGGTAATAAGCTTCTAGTGTTAACGAGCTGAAAACCCAGGCTTTTACGAGAGCAGCAATCACCAAAGCAGATATCAGCAGGCAACGGGAGTAGGTGTCACACCCACTTGGGAGAAGCTTTTATTTCTGTAGATGATTTCTTGTAGAAAATAGCTTACATATTGCTAACAGGCCACATAGTCAATGTACCTGCTAGGCCAAGCCTAACTTAGTGAAGACCTTGATTCGTCTCTGTCTTTACAGTTCCTGAAACATGTCTATGGCCACCCACTCAGTTACCAGTGACCTATTCTGCCACATCCCAGGGAATGGAGAGTGCAGAACCACCCCTCCTTAAATCCATAGTCATTGACAGTAAGATGTGTGAAAAATGTTGTTTGGTACTGAGATTTTCTATGTGTATTGATTCCTACGAACCAACTTTGTAAGAGCCTTGTGTCCTGATTCAACAGACACCTCCCCTGGTGAGTCATGTAAAGTTTCCTGACTCAACAGACACATCCCCTGGTGAGTCATGTAAAGTTTCCTGATTCAACAGACACCTCCCCTGGTGAGTCATGTAAAGTTTCCTGATTCAACAGACACCTCCCCTGGTGAGTCATGTAAAGTGTCCCGACTCAACAGACACCTCCCCTGGTGAGTCATGTAAAGTTTCCTGACTCAACAGACACCTCCCCTGGTGAGTCATGTAAAGTTTCCTGACTCAACAGACACCTCCACTGGTGAGTCATGTAAAGTTTCCTGACTCAACAGACACCTCCCCTGGTGAGTCATGTAAAGTTTCCTGACTCAACAGACACCTCCACTGGTGAGTCATGTAAAGTTTCCTGACTCAACAGACACCTCCCCTGGTGAGTCATGTAAAGTTTCCTGACTCAACAGACACCTCCCCTGGTGAGTCATGTAAAGTTTCCTGACTCAACAGACACCTCTCCTGGTGAGTCATGTAAAGTTTCCTGACTCAACAGACACCTCCCCTGGTGAGTCATGTAAAGTTTCCTGACTCAACAGACACCTCTCCTGGTGAGTCATGTAAAGTTTCCTGACTCAACAGACACCTCCCCTGGTGAGTCATGTAAATGTCTTCCATTTCTCTCTTGCTCATTCTCTCTGTTGCTCACTCAGACTCACACACGTGCAGTTACACCCATTTCTAACACTGTTTGTTGCAGGAATGATATGACAGACGCATAACTATTGAACAATATAATATTATATTGTATCTTTACACATACTTACATTTGTGCATCATTTTTTTTAAGACTGCCAAGCTGTCCTATATTGAGGTACCTCTGTCCAGGACAATGTCCTCAGGATTATGGAGCTGTGTGTTTATAATAAGTTGTTTGAATATTACAACGTGTATTAGGATTAAGCTACACTTTAAAGAGGAGTTCAGATAACCTCTTTCTTAAAATGCTTCAGATTGATGAGCAATGAATGAATGTCCCACTTCGATATGAAGGGACAGAGGAGCAAACATGGCTTTGCTACCACTTTTAGTAGATTCTGACTGTTAAATATATTTGATTGTGTGTTACTGTTATATCCTACAAGCCCACATTATGGAAACATATATTTTGTGCTTACAGAAAGTGTCATGAAAAGCCAGAAGAGTCAGGAGGTTGATGTGTTTGGTGCCCTCTGGAAAGTCCTAAAATATGCCCCTGAGCCGTGTTGGAGAAGGACGCAAAGTATGTATATGATCAAGATGCTCTTTTTTAAAGACGTCTCTAAGCTGTAACTGCCACAACATTATTCAACTAGTACCATGGAAATACTTTTAACCAGCTGAGTACAAAGTTTCTTCAAGAGTGTCCTCTTCTAGTTTGCTTATAAAATATCAACCTGACAAAGTTGTAATGCGCTGATTGTCTTCACTTCATCTGACCCATCACACCACTCTACAAGAGGACCACTATGCTCCAGATCTGACCCATCACACCACTCTACAAGAGGACCACTATGCTCCAGATCTGACCCATCACACCACTCTTCAAGAGGACCACTATGCTCCAGATCTGACCCTTCACACCACTCTTCAAGAGGATCACTACGCTCCACATCTGACCCAGCACACCACTCTTCAAGAGGACCACTATGCTCCAGATCTGACCCATCACACCATTCTTCAAGAGGATCACTACGCTCCACATCTGACCCATCACACCACTCTTCAAGAGGACCACTCTGCTCCAGATCTGACCCATCACACCACTCTACAAGAGGACCACTATGCTCCAGATCTGGCCAATCACACCACTCTCCAAGAGGACCACTATGCTCCAGATCGCCTTCTGTGCTCAGAGGTCCTTGATGAGGATCTTGCCCATCACACAGCTCTTATTAATAATCAAGTCAAATATAACAATTGGTCTTTATTTCTATGCATGAGATTTCTGTGGGTGAATTATGAAACAATTATTTTATGCAGATGTATGAAAAATTGTTATGTATATTTGTTTTAGCCATTGCTTGATCTATTTTAAATGTAAGAATATGTTGCAGATTAACTTTAATTGATTGGCCTCCCGAATGGCGCAGCGGTCTAAGGCTCTGCATCGCAGTGCTAGAGGCGTCACTACTACACATCAGGGTTTGATCCTGGGCTGTGTCGCAGCCGCCCGAGACAGGGAGACACATGAGGAGGTGCACAATTGGCCCATCATCGTCCGTGTTGGCTGTCCCCATTGGAGAACCCTTGAAGAACCCTGTTTGGTTTCAGGTAGAACCCCTTTGGGTTCTATTTTGAACCCTTTCCACAGAGGGTTCTACATGGAACTAAAAAGGCTTCTCCCTAGAACCAAAAAGGGTTATTCTATCGGGACAGCTGTAGTCAGGGGGTCATTACCAGGTGATGATGAGGTCTAAACTATCACCAGTAGGCTCCATAATATAGCACATAATATAGTGGTCACAATTATGACCAACTGGTCGCTGGCGGGCAGAAAAATACATAATATTCTGGTCAGTAAAAAAATGTCATTTTTCATCCAGTTTGAGACCAGAATAAGATGTCATGAAAATACTTATTTTCAACCACTGGTCATATGGGGGTTAGAAAAATACATAATATTCTGGTCAGTAAAAATACGTTAAAAAAACATCATTTGTCAACCACTTTGCAACAGAGTAAAACGTCATAAAAAGATGTCATAATGAGGTCTTTTCAACCAGGTTTTGCCAACTGGGTAGGCTACCAGCGTAAGTAGGCCTGTCCTGTAGTTGTCATTTGTTTCCAAATAGACAGTGTTTCAGAATTGGAGGTCAGTGCAGCATATTAAAAATACATTACTGAATTCAAACAATCTGTTTACAGGTCCACAACCATTTTGCAATAGTTTTTTATTTCAGAAATGGTCAGATACTGCAAATGTCACTGTATAAGTTTAAAACATTCTGCCAACACCTCCAGAGAGAGACATTTGATCAAGCTCACCATTTCTATTTAGAAACTACCATGGTATAATTACAACACTTCCAAAGTATACAGTGAAAGGTGTTATTCTCACTATAAATGTTGAATGAAGGCCGTTTTTCAGGCAGATTCTCACTCACGCGCGCACAGGTTCAGGACGGGTCTGATTTATAGTGGAAACATGCATATGTACGTATTGCATCCGCCCAAGTTGATGAATCTCAATGTTATTGTACGTGTGCGGTCTTTTCAGGAACGGAGCGCGCAGATATTTATTGTGAAATGTACGCAACTGTTGTAAATGGGGACCCAGCTGCTGTCATCTGACTAACAGGCAACAGCAAGCAGTGTTGTGGCACCTCGTTGACGGTTCCAGACACTTGTAGCTGTGTTCTCCTGTTGAGCAAAAAAAGAACAAGATTGAATTAACATAGCACCAACTGAATCATGTTTTACACAGCACATTTCCCAGAGCACAATGATTGTGTGCAGTGAATCAGTTTTTTTTCCACCACACTCGTTTTTGACAGGAAATGAGACGTGAGAAGCCACAACAGCGCAGCTATTGGAAACTACTCACTGGTCACAGATGTCAGTTGAACATCTAGCCTAGTTTCGATTTACATTTTGGGTGAGTTTTGGGTGAGTCAACTAACGTGAATTCAACGTGAATTCAACAACAAAAAATATCACCATGTTATTGGATTTAGGGTAAAAGTTTGGGGGGGGGATACGAAATTCCCTTGTGATAATACATTTCTCTATGGGGCGGCAGGGTAGAGTGGTTAGAGCGTTGGACTAATAACCGGAAGGTTGCAAGTTCAAACCCCCGAGCTGACAAGGTATCGTTCTGCCCCTGAACAAGCAGGCCGTCATTGAAAATCAGAATTTGTTCTTAACTGACTTGACTAGTTAAATAGATAAAAATCCAACATGTTTTCCACATTATGATCACATCGCATTTTGTTGTTGAAATTAAGTGGAAACAACATTAATTCAACCAGTTTTTATAGTATTCAACCAGTATTTTATAGATGGTGTTTGGATATTTAAAAATGTGTCAGTTTGATATATAGCATTGCATGTAAAGGGCTTTTCCAGAAGAACATTTCCAGAAGGACTAATTCGAGACAGAAAGGAGTTTGGACACTCAACTGTCATCATCCTATACAATTAATTATTAAAGTGAGCTAAAATAAATCCATCTCTGCCTTTCTTGTTGAGTGCTCCAATTACTTTCTGCCTCAAAGTAGTCCTTTTGGATGTTTTTCTTGGTAAGCCCTTTTCATGCTTTTCATCATTGTTGTACTCTATCCTCATTGTAGATCTAATATGTATTTGAGAATGCACCATTTTTACTACGGTGCTTCCAAGTAATTATTCAAATACCAAAAATCTGTCAAACACTCATTACAGCAACTCTTTTACCAATGTATTAATATTATCTTACCTGAGATGAATTTTCCTCATGATTACGCCACCAAACACCAGGACAGCTACACATGCTGCAACGCCTGATATCATCCCCCAATAGAAGAGACGGTTGTCTGTGGCCTGTTGCACTTGGGCCCCTGAGAAAGGGGAAAATATATATGATGATCTTATTTGTTTCTCTTCCGCCATCTTGTTCATTTACATTAAGGCGACGTGTTGTTGACAGTCTCCATTTTAAGACATTATTACATGTATTGATGACAAAATCCAATATTGTGACTACAGAGATTCTCTCAGTTCTGTCAGATGTAACGTCTATGACAGATGTTACAAAACAAGAACACAAAACACTCACAGAACATCAAGGTAAGCACAGGACAGGCATTCCACTAAATATGTGATGATAAGATATGCTGGGGTTCATTTTAAAATTATTGTCAACAATCCCATCAGACCAAACACTTACCATTGACAGAAATGTGTATGTTTATACCAGAATTGCCTTCATCATGTGTACATACACAGGTGTAGTTCCCTTCATCAGATGGTTGTATGTTGGTGATGTGTAGAAACACTCTGTCATTCTCTGTCTGCAGTGTGACTCTGGGGTCACAAGTGCTGTTGGTATGATTTCTTTCAAAGTCTTGTGAAACTCTACACTCATGACCCTCACGTATAACTTTATTTTTGTGACATATTACAGTAAGGATGTCAGTGAGTGTTTGGTTTGGGCAGAGAAGAGTGGAATCTGCTCCTCCGGTCTCCAATGTTTTCTCCTGAGTCACTGTAAACAGGAAGGGAAACAGATTGTGAGTATATTATTTCATGAGATCGGTTTGATTGAGCATGAGTAGTACTATCAATTCTCATTAATAGAAAGTCCCATTTCAGTCTACAGAAATGACTACAGACCCAAATGGACGTTTTATAATGGTAAAAAGAAACCTGGCACAAGAAAAAGCCACTTTACTGAACTGTTAATGTCCAAAAGAAGACGACCCAAAGTGAATTCATGACCTCATACTAAAACTATCTCAATGTAACAGGAATATTATATGGGGGGGTTAACTGTGTACGGGATGCAACTCTAGACAAGCCATCAACTAATCTACAGTTGAAGTCGGAAAATTACATACACCTTTTAAACTCTGTTTTTCACAATTCCTGACATTTAATCAGAGTAAAAGTTCCCCGTCTTAGGTTAGTTAGGATCACCAATTCATTTTAAGAATGTGAAATGTCAGAATAATAGTAGAGAGAATGGTTTATTTCAGCTTTTATTTCTTTCATCACATTCACAGTGTGTCAGAAGTTAACATACACTCAATTAGTATTTGGTAGTATTGCCTTTAAATTCTTTAACTTGGTTCAAACGTTTCAGGTAGCCTTCCACAAGCTTCCCACAATAAGTTGAAACTCATTTTGACCCATTCCTCCTGACAGAGCTGGTGTAACTGAATCAGGTTTGTAGGTCAGGGCTGTGATGGCCACTCCAATACCTTGACTTTGTTGTCTTTAAGCCATTTTTCCACAACTTTGGAAGTATGCTTGGGGTCATTGTCTGTTTGGAAGACCCATTTGCGAACAAGCTTGGCTTGAGGTGTTGCTTCAATATATCCACATAATTCTCCTTCCTCAGATGCCATCTATTTTGTGAAGCGCACCAGTCCCTACTGCAGCAAAGCACCCCCACAACATGATGCTGCCACCCCGGTCCTTCACGGTTGGGATGGTGTTCTTCGTCTTACAAGCCTCCCCCTTTTCCTCCAAACATAACGATGGTCATAATGGCAAAACAGTTCTATTTTTGTTTCATCAGACCAGAGGGCATTTCACCAAAAGTACGATCTTTGTCCCCATGTGCAGTTGCAAACCGTGGTCTGGCTTTTTTATGCTGATTTTGAAGCAGTGGCTTCTTCCTTGCTGTTTGGCCTTTCAGGTTATGTCGATATAGGACTTGTTTAACTGTGGATATAGATACTTTTGTACCTGTTTCCTCCAGCATCTTCACAAGGTCCTTTGTTGTTGTTCTGAGATTGATTTGCACTTTTCACACCAGAGTACGTTAATCTCTAGGAGACAGAACGCGTCTCCTTCCTGAGCAGTATGACAGCTGCGTGGTCCCATGGTGTTTATACTTGTGTAATATTGTTTGTATAGATGAACGTGGTACCTTCAGGCATTTGGAAATTGATCCCAAGGATGAACCAGACTTGTGGAGGTCTATAATTATTTTTCTGAGGTCTAGGCTGATTTCTTTTGATTTTATCATATTGTCAAGCAATGAGGCACTGCGTTTGAAGCTAAACCTTGAAATACATCTACAGGTGCACCTCCAATTGACTCAAATTATGTCAATCAGCCTATCAGAAGCTTCTAAAACCATGACATCGTTTTCTGGATTTTTCCAAGCTGTTTAAAGGCACAGTCAACTTAGTGTATGTAAACATCTGACCCACTGGAATTGTGATACAGTGAATTATAAGTGAAGAAAAATAAGAAATTTGTGGAGTGGTTGAAAAACGAGTTTAATTGACTCCAACCTAAGTGTATGAAAACTTCTGACTTTAACTGTATATCCTCTTCCTAACATGTCTAAGGTATTAAACCATAATATCAAAGAGATGGGTCTGTGTGAACTGTGGAGATAGAGACATCCAACTGAAAGACAATACTCTTATTACTTTCACCTCCAAAACTCATATTCAAGAAGTTACTTTTTTATTATAAACTTGGCTTTAATTGACTGTGTTTCTGAATGTAAATACCTTCCTAGAATAATTACAGACAACATCCCATTGTCTTTCACGTTTAAGCTCAACCTCCTATGCCAATAGCAGAGACATAGCGATCCAACACAAAGTTTCTTGGAGATAAGGAGTTTACCTCATATCACAACACACAGATAGACATGTTTTTGGAAATGAATGTAGACAATGAAGTGTGCCCAACTGTTGTCTGGGAAACTCTTAAATCATACATGACAGGTTGTATCATGTCTTACTCTTCACATTAGAAAAATTAGTCCAATAAAGAATTAGAAATACTAGAACAGAAAATCCATGACTTAGAAAGAAAACCCAGTTTAGATAGAAATGTTGACACCCTTCAACAGTTGAACACTTTTAAGCTTGAATATAAAACAAACTCTCGAACTGCAGAGATTGCTTCCATGAAATCCAAGCAACAATAATGTGAGCAAGGTGAAAGTGCAGGGGAAATGCTGGCTTGGAAAAATAAGAAAGAGGAATGTACCATCCATAGCATTCAAACCCCAGATGGTAGCATAACAATGGTTCCTTCTGAAATTGACTCAGTCTTTAAAACATTTTATGATAAACTGTATCAATCCCAAAACAAAAGAAACTGTCATGTAAAAGTTAATTCACTCAGATCAAACAGGGTTAATAAGAAAAGGATGTCCAGACAATCTCCACAGTTTTTTCAGTGTAATCCATCATACCACCATCAAATTCATGAGGTGGAAAGAAACAACATTGCCAGGCACCCTTATTTGTTATAACCCCACCTTACCTCCAGCATTTAGTGATGACATCTTTAAGTCGTGTTCCAAAGGGGCATCATGAATTTAACATGTTTACTATGATGGATCTATACTGTCATTCAATCAATGACATTATCCAAGACCAATTTCTCAGAAATCCTATTCAATCACTTCAACAGAATATGGATGAACCTAAGGCACCTAGCATAGATTAAATACTGAAAGAAGCTGCTACGACAAAGAAGTTGATTGCCAAGTTATATCAAGGGCTGATTGAAACTCTACCTGAAGGCTCAGAACCTATAATGATTGGTCATTGGTCACAGATATGTTAAAATGTTCATACCTGCTCCTACAAAGACATGAACTAATGCAATGTAAGATCCTTCATAGGACTTACTATAGTCCTGCCAGAATGCATGTAATGTCACCCAGAAATGTCACATCTCTGTTGGAGATGCAAAAAGCACAAAGGAACTATATTACATATGCTGTGGTCCTGTGACAAACTGACACCATTCTGGGATAATGTATGTGCTACCATTTCATTAGGTCTAGGAATTTATATCCGTTCATCTCCACGATTATGTTTGTTGGGAAATGTAAATATTGGTGATCAATATCAGAGAACTTTTGTAATCTAGATCTACTTTCTGCAATAAAAATGTAAAGCCATTAACTGGAAATCCTCATCTCTACCCTCAGTTCAAACCTCCAGTTTGTTACTATCTAGCTACATCCCATTAGACTTATAAAATCAAACATAAGCCAGATTGTCACGGTTTTCTAGGTGTGAAGGAGAGTCGGACCAAAATGCAGCGTGGCTATTGCGATCCATGTTTATTTAACAATGATGAAACATGAACTGTACAAAAACAATAAACGTGATGTGAAAACTGACACAGAGGACACTAAGGACAATCACCCATGAAACACCCAAAGAATATGGCTGCCTAAATATGGTTCCCAATCAGAGACAACGATAAACACCTGCCTCTGAGAACCACTTCAGACAGCCATAGACTTCACTAGAACACCCCACTAAGCTACAATCCCAACACACCACATACAAAAACCCATGCCACACCCTGGCCTGACCAAATAAATGAAAATAAACACAAAATACTTCGACCAGGGCGTGACACAGATAGACATACTGTATTTGACAGAATTTGGAAATGTTTCAACCATCTTAGAGAATGTTTTGTATAGTTGGCATTTTGTTCTTGTGTTTGTGTTTAATTAAGAGCATGAGTAGCTAGTGGTAGGGAAGTCAAAAAGAAAGTTTAGTCTTTTTGACCGTATTAAAATTGTATTAAAACTAGTGAACTATTTGGTTATCTTTACAATACAGTGTCGTTATTACTGAGTAACTCCTGTAAGTACTCCTGTAAGGTTCAGGGCTCGTGTACAAATTAAATAGATCATGGGATACATCTCTCTTACCGTTAACAGCTGTGCATAGACCCCACAGCACCAGAAGCAGAGCAAGTCTGGATACACTCCCACACATACTGACCAACTGCAGACCCAGACGTTGACCGGACACTGCCTGCTGAGACCGACTACAGATGTGATGTATTTACTCAGTAGAGGAACACGATACAACTCAATCAAACCAAAGTGATGCTTCTTTGACTCGGTTGACTTGGTTATAATGGACCTTGAGAGCTGAGAGGAGGAAGTGGTTCACAGAAACACTTGGACCTCTGCTAGTGCATCTTGGTCTTTGTGACTGGGGTCTTTGTGGAGCCCCACAGAGAGGTCTTATGATCAACCACAGACACATCAACAGGTCCACTTCCTTCTTTAGACACAAACAACGATAGATTCTGCACCACCATAAGGCTGAAGAGTGCTTTTTATCAAGTGTAGAACTGATGCAGGTATTAGTTAGTTTCAATCAACACTGAATCGGCCAATGTGTCCTCATTTTGTATTTTTTGTAGAAGAAACCCTGATAGAAGAAGCAATTTTTTTGCCTAAGTGGGAAGTGTCATTAAGTCAGCATATGTCCTGACACCTGTCATAACTGCAAAAGGTACACTGCCTTGTTATGTAGATATTATGCTTGTGATGTCTTTCTACCTCAGTTTGTGGCAGGACTACCACTGGGCTGAAACACAAACTACAGATTGTGGAGTTATCAAGACAGCAGCACCTCCTGCCCCTTACTTATTGAAAAGGTGTTTAGTGACTACCGCTCCCCCCGATTCGGCACATACCTGGCACGAACTCGGGACCTCTGCCTTGCTAGCACACGTGACCGTTCTCCCTCATGCATCTTAGCTGATCACGCCACCTCAAAAGCTCATGAGGCGACGCAAGCGGGACACTTAAAGCTGAGGCGCAAGGTTGGGGTCAATTCCAATTAAATTCCAGTCAATTCATGAAGTACACTGAAATTCCAATTCTAAGTCCTATTCCAATTCTCTTCAATGCCTTGCAATTAGGAACATTTGGAATTAGAATTGGAATTTGGTTTACTTTATGAATTGACCTGGAATTAAAATGGAAGTGACCTTACAATGACCCTGCTGAGGAGGAAGTTTCACACATCTCCATGTGCTACATTCATCCCATAAACTTCCTCAACAGCGCCCCCAGTGTTGAGCTGAGCGCAACTGTTGATCCGAGTCATTACGCACCACAGTAAAGGATGTCGTACCGCTTCCTTAGCGAGTACTGCCAACCCCCAATGACCCTGCTGAGGAGGAAGTTTCACACATTTACAACATTCTGCTCAATCCACTGAAGAGGCCTCTAAAATAACTAGTATTAAACGTTACAGTTGATTCAAGACAATCTTTGTTGGGCTGAACATAATATTTGATCTCTCTCAGAATCCCCCGTGCAAGAGGACCCAGTCAAAGAAGCATCACTTTGGTTTGATTGAGATTTATCGTGTTCCTCTACTGAGTAAATACATCACATCTGTAGTCGGTCTCAGCAGGCAGTGTCCGGTCAACGTCTGGTTGTGCAGTTGGTCAGTATGTGTGGAAGTGTATCCAGACTTGCTCTGCTTCTGGTGCTGTGGGGTCTATTCACAGCTGTTGACGGTAAAATAGATATTGCATAATCTATTTCATTTGTACCCTAAGTACAGGTTAACAATGAGTAATTACAGTACTTGTTACACTACTTACAGGAGTTACACAGTAATTGTTCATTACAGTTTTAATAGTCATTAAGAATAAACTGTCCTTTTCACTTTCCTACCTCTAGCTTCATGATCAATCCAACCTATCATATGAAAAAAATACTCTCAGAATCTGCTTCTCTTCCTGTTTGCAGACTCAAGTGAAAACGTTGGGAACAGGAGGAGCAGATGTTCCTCTAATCTGCCAAAACCAAACACCGAGTTACATTACTCAAATGATATGTTATTTAAATAGAGTGAAGAGGGATGAGTGTCCAGTGTCATATTGATCTGACCCAAAACGTCCAGACAGCACTTGTGACCCCAGAGTCACACTACAGATAGAGAGTGACAGAGTGTTTCTACACATCACCAACATACAACCATTTGCTGAAGGGAATTACACCTGTGAGTCTTCACATCTTTTGCGTTTCAGTATTTCTGTCAAAGGTAAGTGTTTGGAGCCCTTTCAGTGGGGAAAATCGTCCAGCCCTTCCAGTGGGGAAAATTAATGGAGAAAGAATAGGGTTTTGGAATAAACGCTGAAAATAAGGTCAGAGGTTAACACAGGCTTCGGAGATCTTATACGTTTTGTTCTATGAGATACTATCCGTCAGCTAACATGACCATGGAGTTAGTGAGAATTAATTATGTCCTCTGTATGGGGTAAAACAATCTGGTACACTGACTATCACATCCATGTTTCAAAAGTCTTTAAAGTGAACAGACCAGGGTGTGATGCGTTTTGCCTCTTCATGAGACATCAGAGTCAATATCAAACCCGTTTCTCTACGACGTCTCTCCCTAAAATGATATTTGTGGGACACCTAGTGGCACTTGTTTGTAACTTCGGTTGGTCTCTTGAGTGGCAGAAGAATCAAAGACAATTCATTTTTTAAGCATTCCCAGCAGCAGATTTATGACACATTGTATAACAAGCTGATGTCACAACATACACTACAACGTTGTTTAAAATTGTATTGATAAAAGTAGAAAACAAACACACACCCACAACAAAGGACATTACAACATTGTGTATCATAAAAAACATTTGATTTATAAAGAGTGAAGAAAGAAAACCACACACAAAAACACACACACCATGAAAGTAGTCGACATTATGACATTGTGTAGGTTATAATATAAACACTTGATTTATAAATAAGTGAAGAATAAAACCACAAACAAGTCTAGTGTGGATTTATCACGTTTCATCATTAACCAACTACAAAATATATTTACATACAGACTGTATTTAGATATACAATAACCAGCAGACCTATGTGTGTCAGCCATTCAGTCCACTATTCAGTACCCACAATGCCCATGGATAGAAACGGTCTCCGAACCACACAGATGTGTGTGAGGCAGTATGGTAGTCCCTCAGTTCTCGTCACCCTCTAAAAGTTTCCTAAGATAGATACAACAGAATGGCATAGATATTTATTATTTAAATATATATACTTCTGACTGCATCTTTGTAATTATTTGTAATGATTTCAGCTCACCTTCTACATTGCAGGTCATCTGGTCTCTCAGGAGATATTCTGCATAAAAGAAGGTCATTTAAATATCGACTGAATGGAGTATACTATATTAGTGATGTGAGTAACATAACATAACAACAATGCAGCAAATTCAACTAATTTGCATGTATGCAGTCACCATGACTACCACCTCAAAACATAATTCCAGAGCTTGTCGTTCAATGAGAGAATACGGTATAAAACACCCGCCCAAAAAACAAGAGGACTTAAACCTACTTCTTTACAACACCTTGTGCTTGTTGCATCATACGCTTGGCTGAGGAGCTGAGGGAGTCTAAACTGAAACACAAAAAGTACATTTTCGAGTAATGTTTGAATTTTGGGGTTATTGTAACCCATTTTAACATTCACAATCATCTGTTTCAAGCATTCTACCAGGACGATCAAATAAAGTTGTACAAATACTCACATTTTGAATGGACTGGAGATTGGTGTGGTCCTGAAAGAAATGAACATGGTCAATGTATTGATAAGAACCATATTATCTATGGAAACAGCCAGTCAGTGCCGCTTCTAGCCTTAAGTGACGTGAGCGGTTGCTTAGTGCCCACAGCCACTAGGGGGCCCCCAACCAAAACAATGTTTTTATATACAGTAAATATCATATGTTTTAGGAAGTCAGTCGGGGTCTCAACATACTGTTGAATTGCAGGACAATAACTTTAAAGCTGCCAAGAGGAAGGGCAAAAAGCTAGAAACGGCCCTGCAGACAGGGATGTAAACACTGACATAATAAACATGACCACTCTCTGATTAAAGAAATACACATCTTTCCCAAGTTGAGAGAATATCTAGTGCATTAGTGACATGATGAGTCACAAAGCAGAACAGATATCAACATGCAGCAGAGTGCATGATGCTGTCACCATGACTACTCTATGACCACCACAGAAATACATCATTCTTTTGTAACTTTCTATTCTTCCCTGTTTCAAGCACTTTATAAAGATAATGAAATAAAGTTGTAAAACTATTCACATTCGTGATGGAGTGAAGGTTTGTGTGTCCCTGGTTGGTGGACTGGAGGTTGGCGTTTCCCTGAAATGAATAAAACATGGCAATGTACTGACAAGAGCACACAGGTTTTTTTTTTACCTGTATGGCAGAGATTTTTTAACAATTATATTAGCATGTTTTAGGTTTTCTTACAAATAGATTTGATGGACCTATTGGCCCCTTACAGGTTCTTTAGAATGAGTCTCACCATTCAGTTGTCGTCTTTGTTGGAGTCCTGATGAATTCTGGGTCAGACACGGGGGATTTTCTGTACATCAAATTAGAGATCAACTGGTAAACAACTGGCAGTCAAATCACATATTAAATTCATAGTAACTGTTTTTTTGTTTCAAGGTAATATTTGTATCTCTACCTGGATGAGGTATCTTTTCTCCTCTTAAGAAACCAAAGTATTACACAGATTCCAGCAATGAGACACATTGAACCCATCACTGCACCAACCACTGTACCTGTGAATGAGAGAGATGACAAGAGAAGACAGAGGTCAACTTCCCAGGTACACTACACCAAAGCCTCATGCATGTACAGTCGTGGCCAAAGGTTTTGAGAATGACACAAATATAATTTTTCACAAATGTGCTGCCTCAGTGTCTTTAGATATTTTTGTCAGATGTTACTATACTGAAGTATAATTACAAGCATTTCATAAGTGCCAAAGGCTTTTATTGACAATTACATGAAGTTGATGTCAATATTTGAAGTGTTGACCCTACTTTTTCAAGACCTCTGCAATCCACCCTGGCATGCTGTCAATTAACTTCTGGGCCACATCCTGACTGATGGCAGCCCATTCTTGCATAATCAATGCTTGGAGTTTGTCAGAATTTGTGGGTTTTTGTTTGTCCACCCGCCTCTTGAAGATTGACTACAAGTTCTCAATGGGATTAAGGTCTGGGGAGTTTCCTGGCCACGGACCCAAAATATCAATGTTTTGTTCCCCGAGGCACTTAGTTATCACTTTTGCCTTATGGCAAGGTGCTCCATCATGCAAGAAAAGGCATTGTTCGGTCACCAAACTGTTCCTGGATGGTTGGGAGAAGTTGCTCTCGGAGAATATGTTGGTACCATTCTTTATTCATGGCTGTGTTCTTAGGCAAAATTGTGAGTGAGCCCACTCCCTTGGCTGAGAAGCAACCCCATATATGAATGGTTTCAGAATTGTTTACTGTTGGCATGACACAGGACTGATGGTAGTGCTCAACTTGTCTTCTCCGGACAAGTTTTTTTCCGGATGCCCCAAACAATCGGAAAGGGGATTCACCAGAGAAAATGACTTTACCCCAGTTCTCAGCAGTCCAATCCCTGTACCTTTTGCAGAATAGCAGTCTGTCCCTGATGTTTTTCCTAGAGAGAAGTGGCTTCTTTGCTGCCCTTCTTGACACTAGGCCATCCTCCAAAAGTCTTCGCCTCAATGTGCATGCAGATGCACTCACACCTGGCTGCTGCCATTCCTGAGCAATCTCTGTACTGGTGGTGCCCCGATCCCGCAGCTGAATCAACTTTAGGAGACGGTCCTGGCGCTTGCTGGACTTTCTTGGGCGCCCTGAAGCCTTCTTCACAACAATTGAACCGCTCTCCTTGAAGTTCTTGATGATCCAATAAATGGTTGATTTAGGTGCAATCTTACTGGCAGCAATATCCTTTTTTTTTTTTTTTTTTTTTTTTTTTTACCTTTGTTTAACCAGGCAAGTCAGTTAAGAACAAATTCTTATTTTCAATGACGGCCTGGGAACAGTGGGTTAACTGCCTGTTCAAGGGCAGAACGACAGATTTGTACCTTGTCAGCTTGGGGGTTTGAACTTGCAACCTTCCGGTTACTAGTCCAACGCTCTAACCACTAGGCTACCCTGCCGCTCCTTGCCTGTGAAGCCCTTTTTGTGCAAAGCAATGATGACGGCACGTGTTTCCTTGCAGGTAACCATGGTAGACAGAGGAAGAACGAATGATTCCAAGCACCACCCTCCTTTTGAAGCTTCCAGCCTGTTATTCGAACTCAATCAGCATGACAGAGTGATCTCCAGCCTTGCCCACGTCAACACTCACACCTGTGTTAACGAGAGAATCACTGACATGATGTCAGCTGGTCCTTTTGTGGCAGTTCTGAAATGCAGTGGAAATGGCAAATAGCGACTATGCAATTAATTAAAATTCATCTGATCACTCTTCATAACATTCTGGAGTATATGCAAATTGCCATAATTGCCACACATAATTGCCACAAATTGCCACACGCAGACTTTGTGAAAATTTATATTTGTGTCATTCTCAAAACTTTTGGCCACGACTCTAAATATGGCTCTGCACTACACCTGAAAGTTGAATAGTAAAAGAGCCAGTCAGTAGGTTGATTATGACCTGTCATTATTAGAATAACAACCACTGATCCTGTCATCAGAGACCTGAGATTGACCTAGCACAGAAATACACAGGCAGTACTTCATCGTGAACACAGGCCCTAAATCACCATGACATCATGTTCCTGATCATGTCAATATATATTATGGTGGTATTAACCCTAACCATTTCTCACCTGCAAATGAAGCTTGATCCCTAGTTGGAATCACCATGGAAACATCCTTGACGGCGCCAACGGATGATGCTACACACCCAACCCTGGTGTCTTTGTCAGGTAGACTGGACGCTGCCACCATGGCAGTTATGGTGACAGTGACTGTTTCATTGGGATGGGTGACATCAGCCATGGTGGATTTGTCTAGACTGATGTTTTCTATGTGGTCCCAGGTTACTGTAGGAACAGGTCGTCCAGTAGCAGAACAGGACAGAGTGGTGTGACTGTTGTTGGTTTGTGTGATGAGGAGTGAGGGTCCATACAGCTCTATAGAACAACGATAAACACAGTTCACAGTGAATGTAAATACTATCATGTTTTCATGTACATCAAGGTCAAATGGATGCATGATAATTTGAGGGAATTGTTCCTGGGTTAATCATTTACACACAGGTCAAGGTAGAACAATGGATTGAAGGCATTGGAGGCCATTGTTCCTGTTTTAAAGGGACATAACATTGTTTTAAGACGTCAAAAGTAGTCTAATGTTAAAGTGAATTCACATTATACAATTTGGATTATAGAGTGTAATGTCCCTTAAACCCCTCCTTAGTTATCATATATTACCATTAATTTGGAGGCAGGTCCTGCCACTGATAGCTCCCTCTGGATAGGCGTTAAACAGACACTTGTAGCAGGACTCGTCTCCTCTTGACACTCCTCTGATGACGATAGAGCAGTTCTGCAGACCCTCGTCTTCAAACTCCACATTCCTCTGAAAAGGTGGGTTGACTACTGGTCCAAATCGTTTGTTGTAGGTGGCCACATTTTCAGTTGCCCCTGGTGTCACTTTCTGCCAGGTGACTTGAAGCACATCTTTGGGTTTCATGAGCCTGCAGCTGAAGTGAGCATCCTCTCCCGGGGTTGCTATGACAACCTGCTGTGTTCTCACCAGCTGAGAGAGCCCTGCATGAAGATAGTTACAGCCTGTTTAGTACACACATCTAATACAGCGCTAGATTTTAGCAACCTGCAGTGAACACTGTGAAGGGGTAAGACAACTGCAGAAATACATTTAAAGGTATATGCAGTGTTGCATCAATCATTTCAATTCCCATTCTGTATGTTTATACATTTCAAAGGACTCTTGGAAGACTAGCCCTTGGTGGGCTAAAATAAATCCTATGAAATTTAATGCTGGAATATGTCACTTTTTGGGCAACCAGACCAAATTCACAAAGAAATGAATTTATAGAAATGATATATCTGTCATTCTCATTGACAGCAAGTCTAAGAAGTGGTAGATCTGTTTTATGTGAGCTATTTCTATGCTTCCAGTTTTGTTGCAGCTGAAAGTACACTATTTTTTTGGTTTTGGAAATATATTTCACAGTGTTTTAGATGGTACAATGATTCTCTACACTAAGCATGGATGGTTTTGTCACATAAACTGAAATTAGGCAAACTACTAGAATTTTTGTATTTTAAGCTGAGAGTTTCAGCAAACTAAGGTTTTTTGATTCATCTCAAATTGAGTAAAAATAAAAAAGTATTCCACGTCAGCTAAAGAATCCTCCCAATTCAAATGTCCAGGAAACTGGGATATTTAGGCTCCATGGACTTTTTATAAGTTGCATGTTTTACAGTATAGAACAGGAAGATGCTGATGTTTGTATACTAATGGTGACTGGACCGGCTATTCACCAGTTAGCTTCAATAATAATGTTCAAAATATAATAATTTTCATTGAATTAAATGTATTATTTTAAGGACTATCTGCTACAGTTACAACTTATGTATAATGCACCTACCTATAAGTGTAGTGTAGTTATCTACATCTCATAATGAAACGCAACTCTGAAATTGATAATACTGTATAACTTACATTTAAGACCTACAGACCTATCATGTATTTCATATGAACACGGATGTAACTCACCCTCAGGAAGGAATAGCAGCAGAAGAGTAAGGTAACTTTTAACATGAGCCATGGCAGCAATGTGTGGCCAGGTGAGGCAAGGTGATGTAAATGGACCTCTGGATAATGTGTGGCAAAGTAGTATTTCATACTAGAAACCGTTTTCAAATGAGGCATTGTGGGAGGCATGGTAACGTGGTCCGTTGGATAGTTTAAATACAAGCTCTGTTGTTTTAGTTCAAAAACTAACAAGAAACCTTGTTGGCCAATTTTGTGTTGTGAGCTCCTCCCACAGAGAAAATGACAGTTGCCAGTCTCTCTACAGCTCCTCCTCTAGTGAAAGTGAAAGTGAAAGTAAACACAGAACAGTATCAGGAAAACACCGGAGAACACAGTATCAGGAAAACACCGTTGCAAGGTTGTATCATCAAGCTAAGTGAATCTAATGGTGAGATTAACTTAACCTATATGAAGGTTTTCTCGTGTGTGTCAGTACCATTGCTTGCTCAAAGATGTAGCTGTGAAGTATGTCTCTCCTTACAGCCGTTTGATTGGCCCAGCAAATTGAGTGTGAAAAGATAAGGGTGGCGTCTGAACTATGCTCCACACAGCAAGCAGATTTGATTTGTACGTATAGGGTACATGTGCAGCCAGCATGCACAACCAAGTGTGTGTGGGAAAGACATGTAAGATATTCATGTGTCAAGGGGAAATGGACTAGCCTGAGTACCAGTCTCTAGCTAACATTCAATGTTTTATAAGAAACATTAATGCGTTAAATTCCGAAGTGTTTGCAGTCAATTTACAGATAGCTTGACTCACTGCAAGGCCAGCCTCTCCCATCTCCTCATTGTTTTTCAGGAGCATATTTTTATTTATTTAACTAGGCAAGTCAGTTAAGAACAAATTCTTATTTACAATGACGGCCTTATTCAGGGGCAGAACGACATATTTTTACATTGTCAGCTCGGGGATTCGATCTAGCAACCTTTCGGTTGCATGGAGGGCTAGAGTGTCCGCAGGTTTTTTGTTTTAATTATAGCCTAGACAACCAAGTGAGGCGAGTTCCTTACTAATTAGTGACCTTCATTCATAAATCAAGTGCGAGGGTGGAGCGAAGTCCGGCAGACACTCGGCCCTCGGTGGAATGAGTTTGACACGTGGACTATAGCTATATATAGCCTATACCTATTTAAATAAAATCACGAATGTAGTGAAATACAGGTTTGAACTGCTGTAAAAATATCACGCCCTGACCTTATCTCTGTTTTTCTATATATTTTGGTTAGGTCAGGGTGTGACTAGGGTGGGTACTCTAGTTTTTGTATGTCTAGGGTTTTTGTAGGTCTAGGGGTTTTGTATATCTATGTTGGCCTGATATGTTCCCAATCAGAGACAGCTGTTTATCGTTGTCTCTGATTGGGGATCATATTTAGGTAGCCCTTTTTCCCCACTTTCTGGTGTGGGATCTTGACGATGTGTATATTACACACACATAGCCAAGTGAGCCTGGCGCAGAGCTATAACAACCTATCCCTGATTTTAAATACAGAATATATTCATAAAATACACAGGCTTGATGTAGAAATTCATAAAAAAGACACTTGAAATAACTAGTAGTAGCTTTGCTTAACCTGTCAGCACTATATTGTATAGCTTCACGTTTTGTTTGTTAGTTTGTTCGGTGTGAATTATTTTAATAAAGAGAATGTAGGCATACCACGCTGCGCCTTGGTCTCCTTTATATGACGATCGTGACAAGAAAAGCTATAGTATCAGCAATATTGTGTACATTCAGAAAACAATGCTGACAAATGCAGTATGTCATCCATAAAACTAATTAGATCACCTTTAGAAATGACGAGACTATACAGGTAGCTGTAGTGTGCAGGAGACATGGTGAAACTGAGTTATATTAGTCACGAGAGGGAATTTGAATTTTCCTCTGTGTCCACATTTGGCCCCTCCCCATACACCAGGCTAAAAGTAAACTCAGCTGGTGAGACTTAATTTTTATTTTTAAACAGTGTAAGCCAATGTCAGAACCATTGTTTTAGTTGAGAAGGTTAAAGGAACTCTTCTCAGGACATAAAACAGAAAGGAGCTAAAATATTACACACACATAGCCAAGTGAGCCTGGCGCAGAGCTATAACAACCTACCCCTGATTTTAAATGGTTATTACTGTAAACAAGGAGCTATAACAACCTACCCCTGATTTTAAATGGTTATTACTGTGAACAAGGAGCTATAACAACCTACCTGATTTTAAATGGTTATTACTGTAAACAGAGCTATAACAACCTACCTCTGATTTTAAATGGTTATTACTGTAAACAAGGAGCTATAACAACCTACCCCTGATTGTAAATGGTGATATTACTGTAAACAAGGAGCTATAACAACCTACCCCTGATTTTAAATGGTGATGTTACTGTAAACAGAACTATAAGAACCTTCCCCTGATTTTAAATGTTGATGTTACTGTAAACAAGGAGCTATAACAACCTACCCCTGATTTTAAATGGTGATGTTACTGTAAACAGAACTATAAGAACCTTCCCCTGATTTTAAATGGTGATGTTACTGTAAACAAGGAGCTATAACAACCTACCCCTGATTTTAAATGGTGATGTTACTGTAAACAAGGTGACAATGGGCATTTTTTTTTCTTTTTTAAATACAGCATATAGTTTTATATCACAGGTGGTAACACAATCCATATAAATAATGTTTTTAATGATTAAACAATCTAAAACATTTTACAGATCAAGCAAGAATAATAGCCTGATTTTATAAACAGTGTCAAATCAGGTGGAAATGGAATCGAACACAACAAGCAACATACATTATCAAAATAAATAACAATAGAAACTCAAACAAGACGATATATCAAAGAGCAAAAATGTGCATTATCATAATTTACATTCTAAGGTCTCAAATACATTCACACATTACACTGGTATAACAGGAAGAACAACAAAACTATTTGTAGTGCCATAGATTTATAATAACAATACACTGTAAACTTAACTTGAACAAAAGTGCAACCAGGTCAATCATATTGAAGTGGGTTGAAATAAAATAAATTACTAGGTTATTTTATTTAGAACATAAAATAAATAGATAAATATATTCTACTTGGTGTATGTTATAATAAAGTACAGTCAAACAGTAGGTGGTGCTGTCCTAATAGATGAGGTAACCTAGCCTGACGACTCAAACTAAATTCTCCCACTGCTTTGTCCTTCACCACATACTTTAGTCTGAATATGGGTAGGGTTATTATTGAAGTTGTTTGTGGTGACGAGGGGCACGACGGGCGTTGTACAAAACAATGTCTCCAGCGATTGGATTGTCTCTAACCAATCACAGTAACAGCCAATGATGAATTTTCAAACCCCTGTTTAACCTACGTGTGTTCTAGCTCTGACTCAACCCATCGTTACTGGACAAATCAGATGGCCCCGAATGTGTTGGCATTCGGTGAAAAGCTGGGGATGTACTCAAATCCAGACTCATTGCGAAGAAGAAACTAATGTCCTTTGGCGTAACATTTGGCTGGAGCAAGGAGTTTGGGTAGCCAGGCAACAAGTAAACCTACCTCATATCACAACACTCACCTACAAGAGGTCATCAATCTCTCAAACCTAAAAGTGCCATTTCAGTATCTCTAAACAGCATTAACCATATCATGGCTTGTATAATGCATGTGTTAATTAGCTTATTTATGACTGTGTAAGAATGATTCAACAAGGTTCAACATCCAGGCTCAGTAACAACAGGTGCTCCAGTCCTCAACAAAAACAGCGGTCAGCTACAGTGCATATAAGCACGGTCAGCAACAACAGACAGATGTTTACACAATGCTCCTAAGACGGTCCTGCTCGTCTGCTGTGGTTGCCAACGCTGCTTGCCTGCAACCTGCCAGAGAGAATGTGAAGGTTACTATACTGTACTACAGTGAATCTAAAAGGACGTTATCCATAAACATTCCTGAGCTCCAAGGCATGCAGTTTATTCAGTTTATTTGATAAAAGACAGAACCATATATAGAGTTGATGACTCAATTCATTCCACTTGTCTTACTAAGACGGTTAAAATAAAGATATTAGATATTACAGATAATCTTGTGCTGACTCACCTTTTTTCTTTTGAAGCTCGACACAGCCCAAGATGACTAAAAGGGAAATGATTAGGAACACTGGAATGGCAACCGCCCACGGGGATGTCTTCTTGTCATCTGGAAGGTGAAACATGAAACTCCAGTGAGCATGTGTTTGGAGAGACAGCATTTACTCAGAAGAGAAAAACAAGGAATTTTACACCCTTCCTTTTTAATGCATTCAGTTTGAATAACATGTTCTGTTCCATCTATCCAATCATATCATCCATCACGTAGCATCCCTGAGGATCTGGAAACTACCCAGAATTCAACACAACACTTGACTACAGTGTGATTTTAAAAAGGGAGTGACTCGTGATGCTTTGCCATGGTGGTCAATATTAAACCCAACTGGTGAGATAAGATTACTAACAGCACTAATAGCATCACAACATTAGCCTCTTGGAACCAGCCTGAAATCGCTGCGTTCTGTTTTCAGGAAACAGAATGTTGCACTATTGCACGATGATGCTGGTCACAAGGCTATCACGACATGCCCCTGGGGATGATGTAGCCTGTTGAATAGAATGCCAAATTCATGTATCCAAATGTAAATGTTTACTATTAACATCAAGAATTTGGCAAACTATTTATAAGGCTAGGGATGATGTTGTTTTCACAATGTTTTCAAGTTGGACCATTCTGACACGCTAAAAGAGTATGGTTTAGAAGTATATGACACGTCAACATTACGTACCCTCTTCAACCTCCCTCTCTACAGGGAGAATAGGAAGCAAGACCCGCTCGTGTCTCTGTGTCCTCATCCCATTGTTTACGATACAGTCCACGTATCCCCCGGAGCCTGGCAACAGTTGGAGGGTGATGTTGCTATTGGCTGTGACAGTTTGGTCTGTGTTAATGACAGTCCAGTTGTTAGGTGTCTTTATGAGTGCTGCAGCAGATAAGTTCCATTGGATCCAAGGTGCTGGTTTACCCGTGGCAGAGCAGCTGACCACAACTTCCATGTCTGCTTTAGGTTCAGTGCTGGGGACTTTTTGCATTGTGGCTCTCACTTCAGATAAACCTTTGAATAGATGAAACAGGGAATATTAGATCATGTTGAGTTTATTTATATGACTTATTTTACCAGACAGATCAATTAAGAATAGCTTTCAAAATATGTATCATGTTTTCATAAATGTTTTGACACCAGCAAATGTCCCTTATTAATGCAGCAGAGTTCATGGTCGTTCAGACAGTTTTGGGATTCAGACAGTTTTGGGAAATCCTGCCAGTGATGTAACAATGCCAATATGTTGATTTTATAGTTGAAGTTAGCTGGTGTTCTAAACTATAGTGTTTCTATTCCCCTAATAAAACCCCTAATAAACTGCCCACACTATTATTCAGATATCATTCCTTCGCAAATGTCCTGCTGTAAAGGCTGACTAAAGGATTATTCTATATTTAGCGAAGCACCAGATGTAAGGACCTTTATATTACATGTATTGGGGGTTTTGCTTATAAATGTATTAGTTTAGCATCTACAGTACATTCGTAAAGTATTCAAACCTCTTCCATTTTCCACATTTAGTTACCTTACAGGCTTTTCTAAAATGTATGAAATAAATACAAATTCCTCAATCTACACGCAATACCCCATAATGACAAAGCAAAAACATGTTTAGACATTTTTGCAAATCATTAAAAAAAAAAAAACTTTTACTACATTTGAGGCTGTAATGTAACAAAATGTGAAAAAAGTCAAGGGGTCTGAATACTTTCTGAATTAACTTTATGTATTGCTTATGAAGTCTTTATGAATGCTCGATAAGAGTGTTTCCCAAAAAATATAATCTCCAAGGATACCCCCAGTGACTTCCACTTCTATACCAGCACACCTGATTCAACTAGGTCTAATCAAGGGCTGAATAATTAGTTGACCAGGTGTGCTTGTACCTGTGCTGACCTACGATTATTATTTTGAGTTACAATATCACTTACATTAAAATGTTGTAACTTCAACTGAATAGATAACAATAGAGGTACGCCCTAAAACTGTTATTATTCAGTGCATTAAATACCTTGAACGGTAAGACACGTCTGCTTGCGTCTTGATCCACTCGGGTAAACATTGAAGGAACAAATATAGCAGGCTTCGTCTGCCCATGTTACGTTCTTCACGGTAATAGACGTCGAGTTGAGAGATGCCTCCGTGAAAACCACCTTGCCTCGGTGCGGGTCTATGATTTGAGCTCCAAACCGCTTGCTGTAGGTGGCCAGATTCTCCACCGAGTCGTCTTTGAACAGCCTCTGCCAGGTGACTTGCAGCACACCTGTCGGGTCCGCATGGGTGCAGGTATATGATGCGTCGGCATTGAAGTCAACCCTGGTGTCTCCTCTAGCTACGACGTTGACAGAGACGGCTAGAAATGGAAGAAGGCAAGTTAACAGGTAAATAAATAAAAACAAGTTTAGCCTACATAGAAAATAATCAATAACCTGTCAAACGTGGGAAATGTTGTTTACCTAACCCATCTCATCTTATATGAGCAGAATCAACCCCTAGTCAGAAGCCATGGAAAACGATTTACCTTCAGAGAGCAGGCATAAGAGAACGAGAAAAGTATTCATTCTCAGCTGGTGAATGTTGACTTAAACTATTGGTTTTGTTTCTCACGTTGGACCATAATATATTGCTTCGTTAGTTGCACGTGAAGTGAGTCAGATTGTTTTTGGAAAGCCCTTAAATTGTTGAGGGGGTATAGAGTAGCTTAGTTCCCCAGTGGTTCCCGGCAGTAGCCAATTACAACGTGACAAGAAGGAACTGTTAGTATAATTTTTTGTGTGGCGAAATGACGAGACTATACAGGTAGCTGTAGTGTGCAGGAGACATGGTGAAACTGAGTTATATTAGTCACGAGAGGGAATTTGAATTTTCCTCTGTGTCCACATATGGCCCCTCCCCATACACCAGGCTAAAAGTAAACTCAGCTGGTGAGACTTAATTTTTATTTTTAAACAGTGTAAGCCAATGTCAGAACCATTGTTTTAGTTGAGAAGGTTAAAGGAACTCTTCTCAGGACATAAAACAGAAAGGAGCTAAAATATTACACACATAGCCAAGTGAGCCTGGCGCAGAGCTATAACAACCTACCCATGATTTTAAATGGTGATATTACTGTAAACAAGGAGGAGCTATAACAACCTACCCCTGATTTTAAATGGTGATATTACTGTAAACAAGGAGCTATAACAACCTACCCCTGATTTTAAATGGTGATATTACTGTAAACAAGGAGCTATAACAACCTACCCCTGATTTTAAATGGTGATATTACTGTAAACAAGGAGCTATAACAACCTACCCCTGATTTTAAATGGTGATGTTACTGTAAACAAGGAGCTATAACAACCTACCCCTGATTTTAAATGGTGATATTACTGTAAACAAGGAGGAGCTATAACAACCTACCCCTGATTTTAAATGGTGATATTACTGTAAACAAGGAGCTATAACAACCTACCCCTGATTTTAAATGGTGATATTACTGTAAACAAGGAGCTATAACAACCTACCCCTGATTTTAAATGGTGATGTTACTGTAAACAAGGTGACAATGGGCGGTTTTTTAAATTAAATACAGCATATAGTTTTATATCACAGGTGGTAACACAATCCATATAAATAATGTTTTTAATGATTAAACAATCTAAAACATTTTACAGATCAAGCAAGAATAATAGCCTGATTTTATAAACAGTGTCAAATCAGGTGGAAATGGAATCGAACACAACAAGCAACATACATTATCAAAATAAATAACAATAGAAACTCAAACAAGACGATATATCAAAGAGCAAAAATGTGCATTATCATCATTACATTCTAAGGTCTCAAATACATTCACACATTACACTGGTATAACAGGAAGAACAACAAAACTATCTGTAGTTCCATAGATTTATAATAACAATACACTGTAAACTTAACTTGAATAAAAGTGCAACCAGGTCAATCATATTGAAGTGGGTTGAAATAAAATAAATTACTAGGTTATTTAGAACATAAAATAAATAGATACATCTATTCTACTTGGTGTATGTTATAATAAAGTACAGTCAAACAGTAGGTGGTGCTGTCCTAATAGATGATGAGGTAACCTAGCCTGACGACTCAAACTAAATTCTCCCACTGCTTTGTCCTTCACCACATACTTTAGTCTGAATATGGGTAGGGTTATTATTGAAGTTGTTTGTGGTGACGAGGGGCACGACGGGCGTTGTACAAAACAATGTCTCCAGCGATTGGATTGTCTCTAACCAATCAAAGTAACAGCCAATGAATTTTCAAACCCCTGTTTAACCCACGTGTGTTCTAGCTCTGACTCAACCCATCGTTACCGGACAAATCAGATGGCCCCGAATGTATTGGCATTTGGTGAAAAGCTGGGGATGTACTCAAATTCAGACTCATTGCGAAGAAGAAACTGTCATTTGGCGTAACATTTGGCTGGAGCAAGGAGTTTGGGTAGCCAGACAACAAGTAAACCTACCTCATATCACAACACTCACCTACAAGAGGTCATCAATCTCTCAAACCTAAAAGTGCCATTTCAGTATCTCTAAACAGCATTAACCATTATATGGCTTGTATAATGCATGTGTTAATTAGCTTATTTATGACTGTGTAAGAATGATTCAACAAGGTTCAACATCCAGGCTCAGTAACAACAGGTGCTCCAGTCCTCAACAAAAACAGCGGTCAGCTACAGTGCATATAAGCACGGTCAGCAACAACAGACAGATGTTTACACAATGCTCCTAAGACGGTCCTGCTCGTCTGCTGTGGTTGCCAACGCTGCTTGCCTGCAACCTGCCAGAGAGAATGTGAAGGTTACTATACTGTACTACAGTGAATCTAAAAGGACGTTATCCATAAACATTCCTGAGCTCCAAGGCTTGCGTTGCTCAGGTTATTTGATAAAAGACAGAACCATATATAGAGTTGATGACTCAATTCATTCCACTTGTCTTACTAAGACGGTTAAAATAAAGATATTAGACATTACAGATAATCTTGTGTGGACTCACCTTTTTTCTTTTGAAGCTCGACACAGCCCAAGATGACTAAAAGGGAAATGATTAGGAACACTGGAATGGCAACCGCCCACGGGGATGTCCTCTTGTCATCTGGAAGGTGAAACATGAGATTCCAGTGAGCATGTGTTTGGAGAGACAGCATTTACTCAGAAGAGAAAAACAAGGAATTTTACACCCTTCCTTTTTAATGCATTCAGTTTGAATAACATGTTCTGTCCCATCTATCCAATCATATCATCCATCACGTAGCATCCCTGAGGATCTGGAAACTACCCAGAATTCAACACAACACTTGACTACAGTGTGATTTTAAAAAGGGAGTGACTCGTGATGCTTTGCCATGGTGGTCAATATTAAACCCAACTGGTGAGATAAGATTACTAACAGCACTAATAGCATCACAACATTAGCCTCTTGGAACCAGCCTGAAATCGCTGCGTTCTGTTTTCAGGAAACAGAATGTTGCACTATTGCACGATGATGCTGGTCACAAGGCTATCACGACATGCCCCTGGGGATGATGTAGCCTGTTAAATAGAATGCCAAATTCATGTATCCAAATGTAAATGTTTACTATTAACATCAAGAATTTGGCAAACTATTTATAAGGCTAGGGATGATGTTGTTTTCACAATGTTTTCAAGTTGGACCATTCTGACACGCTAAAAGAGTATGGTTTAGAAGTATATGACACGTCAACATTACGTACCCTCTTCAACCTCCCTCTCTACAGGGAGAATAGGAAGCAGGACCCGCTCGTGTCTCTGTGTCCTCATCCCATTGTTTACGATACAGTCCACGTATCCCCCGGAGCCTGGCAACAGTTGGAGGGTGATGTTGCTATTGGCTGTGACAGTTTGGCCTGTGTTAATGACAGTCCAGTTGTTAGCTGTCTTTATGAGTGCTGCAGCAGATAAGTTCCATTGGATCCAAGGTGCTGGTTTACCCGTGGCAGAGCAGCTGACCACAACTTCCATGTCTGCTTTAGGTTCAGTGCTGGGGACTTTTTGCATTGTGGCTCTCACTTCAGATAAACCTTTGAATGAATGAAACAGGGAATATTAGATCATATTGATTTTATTTATATGACTTATTTTACCAGACAGATAAATTAAGAATAGCTTTCAAAATATGTATCATGTTTTCATAAATGTTTTGACACCAGCAAATGTCCCTTGTTAATGCAGCAGAGTTCATGGTCGTTCAGACAGTTTTGGGATTCAGACATTTTTGGGAAATCCTGCCAGTGATGTAACAATGCCAATATGTTGATTTTATAGTTGAAGTTAGCTGTGTTCTAAACTATAGTGTTTCTATTCCCCTAATAAAACCCCTAATAAACTGCCCACACTGTATTATTCAGATATCATTCCTTCGCAAATGTCCTGCTGTAAAGGCTGACTAAAGGATTATTCTATATTTAGCGAAGCACCAGATGTAAGGACCTTTATATTACATGTATTGGGGGTTTTGCTTATAAATGTATTAGTTTAGCATCTACAGTACATTCGTAAAGTATTCAAACCTCTTCCATTTTCCACATTTAGTTACCTTACAGGCTTTTCTAAAATGTATGAAATAAATACAAATTCCTCAATCTACACACAATACCCCATAATGACAAAGCAAAAACATGTTTAGACATTTTTGCAAATCATTAAAAAAAAAACTTTTACTACATTTGAGGCTGTAATGTAACAAAATGTGAAAAAAGTCAAGGGGTCTGAATACTTTCTGAATTAGCTTTATGTATTGCTTATGAAGTCTTTATGAATGCTCGATAAGAGTGTTTCCCAAAAAATATAATCTCCAAGGATACCCCCAGTGACTTCCACTTCTATACCAGCACACCTGATTCAACTAGGTCTAATCAAGGGCTGAATAATTAGTTGACCAGGTGTGCTTGTACCTGTGCTGACCTACGATTATTATTTTGAGTTACAATATCACTTACATTAAAATGTTGTAACTTCAACTGAATAGAGAACAATAGAGGTACGCCCTAAAACTGTTATTATTCAGTGCATTAAATACCTTGAACGGTAAGACACGTCTGCTTGCGTCTTGATCCACTCGGGTAAACATTGAAGGAACAAATATAGCAGGCTTCGTCTGCCCATGTTACGTTCTTCACGGTAATAGACGTTGAGTTGAGAGATGCCTCCGTGAAAACCACCTTGCCTCGGTGCGGGTCTATGATTTGAGCTCCAAACCGCTTGCTGTAGGTGGCCAGATTCTCCACCGAGTCGTCTTTGAACAGCCTCTGCCAGGTGACTTGCAGCACACCTGTCGGGTCCGCATGGGTGCAGGTATATGATGCGTCGGCATTGAAGTCAACCCTGGTGTCTCCTCTAGCTACGACGTTGACAGAGACCGCTACAAAAGGAAGAAGGCAAGTTAATAGGTAAATAAATAAAAACAAGTTTAGCCTACATACAAAATAATCAATAACCTGTCAAACGTGGGAAATGTTGTTTACCTAACCCATCTCATCTTATATGAGCAGAATCAACCCCTAGTCAGAAGCCATGGAAAACTATTTACCTTCAGAGAGCAGGCATAAGAGAACGAGAATTCGAGTATTCATTCTCAGCTGGTGAATGTTGACTTAAACTCTTGGTTTTGTTTCTCACGTTGGACCATAATATATTGCTTCGTTAGTTGCACGTGAAGTGAGTCAGATTGTTTTTGGAAAGCCCTTAAATTGTTGAGGGGGTAGGTATAGAGTAGCCTAGTTCCCCAGTGGTTCCCGGCAGTAGCCAATTACAACGTGACAAGAAGGAACTGTTAGTATTATTTTTTGTGTGGCGCACATTAGGCTGAAGCTGAATGACGTCATTGCAACAAAATAAACGCGGAAATGTATTTATTTTGACGTAACATTTTTTTGGTTCACATGCTCTGTGCCAAACAAAACTACAATGTAGAGGTCACCACATCAAGGGTATCGAAAGGCTACTGTAACCACAGCAAGTTCCAAACCAATTGGCTGCTAATGCTCCACCCCAGAAACTTAACATGCCTACACTTGATGAACATAGATTTCAGTCAATCTACAGTACCAGTCAAAAGTCTGGACACACCTAATCATTCAAGGGTTTTTCTTTATTTTTAGTTTCTACGTTTTAGAATAGTAGTGAAGACATCAAAACTATGAAGTAACACATATGGAATCATGTAGTAACCATAAGTGTTAAACAAATCAAAATATATTTTAGATTTTTCAAAGTAGCCACTCTTTTGCCTTTGACCGCTTTGCACACTCTTGGCATTCTCTCAACTAGCTTCACCTGGAATGCTTTTCCAACTATCTTGAAGGAGTTCCCACATATGCTGAGCACTTGTTGGCTGCTTTTCCTGCGGTCCAATTCATCCCAAACCATCTCAATTGGGTAGAGGTTGGGTGATTGTGGAGGCCATCTGGTGCAGCACTCCATCACACTACTTCTTGGTCAAATAGCCCTTACACAGCCTGGAGGTGTGTTGGGTCATTGTCCTGTTGAAAAACAAATGATAGTCCCACTAAGCACAAACCAGATGGGATGGCGTATCACTGCAGAATGCTGTGGTAGCCATGCTGGTTAAGTGTGCCTTGAATTCTAAATAAATGACAGACAGTGTCACCAGCAAAGCACCATCACACCTCCACGCTTCACGGTGGGAACCACACATGTGGAGATCATCCGTTCACCTACTCTGCGTCTCACAAAGATACAGTGGTTGGAACCAAAAATATAACATTTGGACACATCAGACCAAAGGACAGATTTCCACCGGTCTAATGTCCAATGCTAGTGTTTCTTGGCCCAAGCAAGTCTCTTCTTATTATTGGTGTCCTTTAGTAGTGATTTCTTTGCAGCAATCTGACCATAAAGGCGTAACTCATGCAGTCTCATCTGAACAGTTGATGTTGAGGTGTGTGTTACTTGAACTCTGTGAAGCATTTATTTGGGCTGCAATTTCTGTGGCTGGTAACTCTAATGACTTTATCTATGGGTCTTCCTTTCCTGTGGCGGCCCTCATTAGAGCCAGTTTCATCATAGTGATTGAGGGTTTTTGTGATTGCACTTGAAGAAACTTTAAAAGTTCTCAAAATTTTCTGGATAGATTGACCTCCATGTCTTAAAGTAATGATGGACTGTCGTTTCTCTGAGCTTTTTTGGGCTCTTCTTGCCATAATATGGACTTGATAGCCCTACTTGATAAAATACCATCTGTAAACCACACCTACCTTGTCACAAAACAACTGATTGGATGAAATGCATTAAGAAGGAAAGAAATTCCACAAAATAACTTTTAACAAGGCACACGTGTTAATTCAAATGCATTCCAGGTGACTACCTCATGAAGCTGGTTGAGAGAATGCCAAGAGTGTGCAAAGCTGTCAAGGCAAAGGGAACTACTTTGAAGAACCTCAAATATAAAATATATTATACACTTTTTTTGGTTAATACATGATGTGTCATTTCATAGTTTTGATTTCTTCACCATTATTCTGCAATTTATAAAATAGTAAAAATAAATTAAAACCCTTATATGAGTAGGTTTCCAAACTTTTGACTGGTACTGTACAAAAACATATTACAATGTGGGAAATGATGACTCCGTGTTATGGTAATAAGGTGAGCATTCTATGAGTGAGACATTTTCAAGATTTGAAATCTATTACAGTAAGTAGTGTGTCTATCATAGGGGTTCACAGAGTTTCTTCAACATGCTTCACACATTAAATGTTGTTCTGGTAATTGTGTCAGTAGGAAGTTCCCAGATTCTCATCCTGGTGGTTGCTGGTCTTCATTGGTCTGGTGTTAGGGGTTGTGGATGTGTAGTGAGTGACTGTGTCTGAATGTCATAGCAAAAGGGGGAAGTCCACTGCCCCAGTAGGTAGAAAACACTAGTTGCATGACACAAGTGAAACTGAAAGCTCTTTAGATACTTATGTGACTTCATTAATTGAAGGTGATGTTAACATCACGTTAGTATAACCAGTGGTGTAAAAATACTATCATGGGCTACTTCAGCAGTTTTTGGGCATATCTGTACTTTTACTTTGCTATTTATTTTTTTGACAACTTTTATTCCACTACATTCTACATACATACACTACATACACTACATACATCCTAAATAAAATAAGGTACTTTTTACTCCCATACATTGTCCCTGACACCCAAAGGTACTCATTATATTTTGAATGTTTAGCAGGACAGGAAAATGGTCAAATTCTCGAGAATATCTGACGGACTCACTAAACACACATCTTTTGTTTGTAAATGTTGTCTGGTTTGCTTAATATATTATAAATTATGTATACTTTTATTTTAGCTACTTAAGTATATTTTAGCAATTGCATTTACATTTGATACTTAATTATTGTTTTTACCTTTGTTTAACTAGGCAAGTCAGTTAAGAACAAATTCTTATTTACAATGAGAGCCTACCTTGTTCAGGGGCAGAACGACAGATATTTATTTGCCTTGTCAGCTCAGGGATTCAATCCAGCAACCTTTTGGTTACTGGCCCAACGTTCTAACCACTAGGCTACCTGCTGCCCCACTTAATTATACTTAAATTCAAATACTTTTACTCAAGTAGTATTTTACTGGTTGACTTTCACTTTAATTTTTGATTATGGTATCGTTAAGTATGACAATTGGGTCCACCACTGAGTATAATATAGTTCATTTTATTATCATAATTGGGTTATAATTGTAATGGTACATTTTATTACATCATAAACTGCATGTCCTATTAAAGTATAATCCCATCACTCTGTAATTTGACCATTTACAGTCTAGCTAGGAGCAGCCTTAAGGGTGGCAGGTAGCCTTGCGGTTAACAGCGTTGGGCCAATAACCGAAAGGTTGCTGGTTCGAATCCCTGAGCCCACTTCAAGGTCACCATCAATGATGGCTGATCTCCGAGGGTGTCTCGGGGAGTGGCCCAAGAGAAGGTCTGAGTCATGGTTACTGTAGGAAGGAATAAAATGAAAGAGGATCCACTACCGGAGGGTTATTTCAATACTCTGGGCCACTCTCCATGGCCTCGGTAGTAACCGACTCCAATTCCAGGAAAGGAGAGCAGTCATAATGATACTTACAGTAGACACTCATTATCAGAAATCACTGTACACTTTGATATCCTGTGATTGTATAAAGGGTATTGGAATGTGTACTAAGAGTTATCTGGTAAAACTGAAAGTAGCCTAGTTTAGAGAGGCGGGCCAGTAACCAGATGGAAGAAACTTCTCCAGGGCTTCTGTACTGCAGTGTGTACAGTGTCACAACACTGTAGGGGCAAATTGTGTACATATGTAGTTTTGATAAAAACCCTTGACAGGGGAAATTGAGTAAAAAGGTGTGTTCTAATCCAAATATCTGAACCAAACATTTTCATTATATCTTGGGAAGAACCTGTTTAATATTCTGGTTAGCAGTTGTGGTCTTAAATTACTGTGGTGACATTGATGCATGTGACGCTGTCTCACTCAACCAGAGGATGATTCCAGCTGCATCTCAACACCTATGTATCTAATGTACATAAAAACAAAGACACAGTGAAAAGACAAAGATGATAATTTCTGAAACACATATTTCTTAACAATTGATGTTGTCTACAGTACAGAATATAGACCATATAAAATATGTTACAAACTCAACGGTAAATCTAAAGTATGGAGATAATTCAGTACCATCAGATGACGCAAGGCTCTTACACAAATATAAAGCATTCACATATGTCATCAGACAGGACACTTTTCTGGAATTTTTACTTCAGAAATGTTGCATCACTATCCGTTCATAGCGCTGTGACTAAGTCCTTTTTCAAATGCAGCACAGCGACACCTAGTGGAACTGCAGTTTTATTTTCCTTTTTGTTTCTTAAAAAAAAAAAACAGGAACTAAAATGACTGATTTAATAATGCATGTTGCTGTGGAGGTGACAGACACTCGTGGCCTGGCTCTACTGTTCAGCAACACTAAAACCAGAGGGAGCCATAGAAATACTATGGTTCGCTCTGGTACTACACACACACATGCATGCATGCATACACAGTGCCAGTCAAAAGTTTGGACACCCCTACTCATTCAAGGGTTTTTATTTATTTTTACTATTTTCTAAGTTGTAGAATAATAGTGAAGACATCAAAACTATGAAATAACACATGGAATCATCATTTCTTTGAGATTCTTTAAAGTAGCCAACCTTTGCCTTGATTACAGCTGTGCAAACTCTTGGCATTTTCTCAACCAGCTTCATGAAGTAGTCACCAGGAATGCATTTCAATTAACAGGTGTGCCTTGTTAATTTGTGGAATTTCTTTCCTTAATGCATTTGAGCCAATCAGTTGTGTTGTGACAAGGTAGGTGTGGTATACAAAAGATAGCCCTATTTGGTAAAAGACCCTAACCCAACACACCTCCAGGCTGTATAAGGACTATTTGACCAAGAAGGAGAGTGATGGAGTGCTGCATCAGATGACCTGGCCTCCACAATCACCCAACCTCAACCCAATTTAAATGGTTTGGGATGAGTTGGACCGCAGAGTGAAGGAAAAACAGCCAACAAGTGCTCGGCATATGTGGGAACTCCTTCAAGACTGTTGAATTCCAAGTGACTACCTCCATTAAGCTGGTTGAGAGACTGCCAAGAGTGTGCAAAGCTGTCATCAAGGCAAATGGTGGCTACTTTGAAGAGTTTAAAATATATTTAGATTAGTTTAACACTTTTTTGGATGCTATGATTCCATGTGTTATTTCATAGGTTTGATGTCTTCACTATTATTCTACAATGTAGAAATATTGAGATGCAAAGAATGTGTTCCTCCATTAAATACACACTCACAGGTGTAGTTCCCTTCATCAGATATGTTGGTGATGTGTAGAAACACTCCACCACTCTCTATCTGTAGTGTGACTCTGGGGTTACAAGTGTTGTCTGTACCAATAATTTTGGGGTCAGATATGACACTTGACAGTCATTCCCACTACTTATCACTCTAGCTTACATATTATATAAATAATGTTGTTAATGGTTTGGGCAGGTAAGAGTTCCTAAATCTGCTCCTGTTTCCAATGTTTCTACTTGAATCTCTGTAAAAATGAAGGGACATGGCTTGTGAGTATATTGTTTAAATTGAAATGTTTATTTTGCATTGACTAGCATTACAATGCACCATTTTTTTTGCATTAGTGAAAGGTGTGTAAAAAACAAAACATGTTTTATTACACATTCATAAATGAATGAGAATATTCTGAATCAAATGTTGCTGCTTCCCTGAATGTACTTCAAATTGTGCTGAGTGGAACTCCTATTGTTATACAAGGTAATGCTGATGGCATTAACATTTCACTAATATCAGAGGACTGGACCTCTTTCAGTGTTGTACATGCTGTGTGTTTGATAACAGGACAAATCTTATGTTAAAAGGCTGTGCCCACACCCCACACCAGCAGAAGCAGAGAAAGCCTCAAGGCACGTCTTCCACACATAATGACCCACTGCAGAACCAGACGTTGGTCCAATATTTTCTGCTCGGACCAACAGTAGAACAAAAGTCAAACCAAAGTGGTGGTCCTTTGACAGGTTGTATCCAGTCACATCATCTTGTGATAGCACCACGTCCTCTCGGCTGTGCAACTGTATTCTATTTTCTGTGTTACTTTCACACTGACAATACATCCCTTGGGCTCTGCAGTACAACCACTACATATAATAAACTATGTGTCAAGAGCTCATCTTCCCTTCTCTAGCAACAATGATAGATTCTGACAGCTCTTCAAGACTGAGGGGGGTTTATATCAAGTGTATGTAAGTGATGGTTAGATCTGGTCCTACAGGTTAATAACAGGAAATGAATCTACCAACTGCTATGATTATGATTCAACATTATTATAATCATTCAATTATTAACTTTTAAATACAAATTACTTTTTAATACATCTGCAGCAGGGCAATAAAGTCCAGGGGCCTCATTTTATAAACCCTGCCTACTTATGAAATAGAGCCTAGAATGTACGTGCACCAGTAGGGATGCGTTGGTAAAATCACCGGGAAGCCAATCCAGAAAAAAAGCCATATTACAACCTATGTGTTGTGATAATTGCATTGTTTGCTCTGTAACCTGTTAGTTAATTTGCCTGGACACCATGATGTATAGACCTAAAGGCTGAGATGATAAGAAAACACAGTGGCAGAATAAATTCAACCACACCTTTTTTAAATTAATTACAGTATATAACTGAGATCAACATCTGTCTGGTGAAGTCTACAAAACATATTGCTATGTAACAAACAGTTATGTGACCTACAGCATTGTCAAACAAGGTAATGTTTCCAACATTTTCAGACTACTAAACAACTATTGGTTTAGGACCATGGAGAGTTACCTCGAGTCACAGCTGCCTCCACTATTCCAGCACCATTTCAACATCTAATCACCTATGCTTAGTCTAATAAAGTGATAACTAAAAGATACCCAAAACTATTTAGTCCAATCAACATAAGCTAAATATGTGGCTGTCCATGGTACTGATTTCTGTGTGTGCGTGCAAGTAGAATAAACATGTTGACTCACCCTACTTGCAGAGAAACACCAATGCCATTGTCACGTTCTGACCTTTATTTCCTTTGTTTTGTCTTTATTTAGTATGGTCAGGGCGTGAGTTGGGGTGGGCAGTCTGTGTGTTTTTCTATCTTGGGGTTTTGAGTTCAGCCTAGTATGGTTCTCAATCAGATGCAGGTGTCGTTAGTTGTCTCTGATTGAGAATCATACTTAGGTAGCCTGGGTTTCACTTTTGGTTTGTGGGTGTTTGTTTCCGTGTGAGTGTTTGTTGCCACACAGTACTGTTTCGGTTTTGTTCGTTTCACGTTTATTGTTTTGTATTTCATAGTGTTCAGTTTGTCTTTAAATAAACGTTATGGACACTTAGCACGCTGCGCATTGGTCCTCCGATCGTTCTCGCTTCTCCTCCTCAGAAGAGGAGGTGGAATGCCGTCACAGCCATCCCTCTTTCATGTTGCCTAAACGGTCTAGAACTCTGTCATACAGTGCACACTTTAAGTTTTTATTGTCCTAGGCTACCTGGATAAAATACCAGCTCACTAGACTCACTTCCTGTCATGGACAATGATACACCAGGCCAGCTAGTTAACATTAGCATACTACATTAGCATACTACATCATACTACATACATGTTGAACTTCCATCCTCTCAAGCCAGGGGCACAATATATTAATTTATGGTTGGATCAGAATCAACGTTATAATCATTGGCCAGTACAGAGAATTAAGTTAAACCGCAAGTCTAAATCTCCATCCATGGCTAGGAAAGGGCAGATTTTTATCTAGCTAGTTAGCCACCGTAGTACAACACAACGAGATGCAACAATTCACGTTTTTTTCTGTCAATAAAGACATTTGGCTTGTAATGTGATTGGTCTGAAGCCAAATCCACACTGGCTTCCCTTGACACTTTTTTTGTTTGTTTTGGTGCAACAGGACCAATCACAGCTGAATGATGGGCATTTTCAGGCAGAGTTTTAATACTCTTTCATGCGCATACAGTTTCAAGACAGGTCTCATTTATAATTGGAAACATGCAGGTGCCCAGTCATATCAGAAATGGCACACGCATTAGTGTGAAAGTTACGCAATGGTTATAAATGAGGCCCCTGTGGTGTGTGAGGGAGCTTGTGAGAGGATTTTGCACCTATAACATTTCTGTCAACTGTGACTTTCGTTATCACACCGTAGAAAGTTAAAGGTCGCTGAATTTCAGTGAAGTAAGCAGAGATGATATACACCATCAGACCAAACACTGTGTAGAAACACTTTGAAGGAAATATTGAAATGAAAAAAATGATGTTCCTCCATTATGTATACACTCACAGGTGTAATTCCCTTCATCAGATGGTTGTATGTTGGTGATGTGTAGAAACACTCTGTCACTCTCTGTCTGCAGTGTGACTCTGGGGTCACAAGTGAAGTCAGTACCATTATGGTTGGTCCGAAATTACACTTGACAGTCATTCCCCCCCACTTATCACTCTAACTTATGTTACAAACATTTTTTGGGCAGACAGATGTCTTTATTTCAGTCACTGCCAACATGAAGGGAAACAGATTGAGTGTCCTGTTTCATGGTTTTCAGATTGAGCATTAGTAGTGAAGTTGATTGCTTATTGACTAACTGCATCCCACAGCAGCAGAAGCAGAAGTAGCCTGAATACAAACACACTGGCCAACTGCAGAACCAAACATTACTCAATGTTGTCTGCTGAGACTGAGTACAGAACTCAACGTCTATCCAACGTTACTTGTTCAACAGAGAAACAAAGTAAAACTTGGGTTGACTAGTCATAATGGACCTTGAGAGCTGAGAGGAGGAAGTGGTGCTGTTTTCTAGCTTCTACCTGTCTTACTGTTTCACAGAAACACTTGGACCTCTGCTAGTGCATCCTGGTCTTTGCAAAGCACCACGAGGCCAAATAATAAACTACAGCCACCTCAACAGGTTCACTTCCTCCTTTATACACAAACAATGATAGATTCTGCACCACCACAAGGCTGAAGGGTTCTTATATCATATAAGCCTGATGTAGATAATGGTGAGTTTTCCTCTAGAGTGTACATGCTGGGTTAGATGGGGTGGCAGGGTAGCCTAGTGGTTAGAGTGTTGGACTCGTAACTGGGAGGTTGCAAGTTCAAATCCCCGAGCTGACAAATCTGTCGTTCTGCCCCTGAACAGGCAGTTAACCAACCCACTGTTCCTAGGCCGTCATTGAAAATAAGAATTTGTTCTTAACTGACTTAAAGGAAAAATAAATAAAAGATGCATACAGCCAATACATTATACATATTACTATAGACTTCATGGATCTGTTTGGAAATTAAGTTTTAATGAACGGTTTAGTTTTGTCGTTACATCTCTAAACTTGAGGCCTACATGATAAATGGAGATGGAACATTGAAAGCAAGGAAAATGCATTGTCATGAAGCATGTTGTGATGATGACTGTACATACTGCTGCAGGGAATATCTTTTACCAATCCAATACACTGACACCTGGTGGAAATGCACATGATCACATCTGTCCACGGGAACATTGGTTCTACGTAACAGAATGTGCATGATTCATACAGTAAGTGCTGATATTTACAGCAACAGAAGACGATCTACAGTACAGGACCTATTCAGCCAGGTGTCAGTAACCAATCAATAAAATTATATTAAGTCGGCGTATCAGCTGTAAAAATAGGGGCATTACAGTAATCAAGATATCCAGTAAATGGACATACTGTACAGTTGTATATCCAGGGCTGGTGAAATAGTATTTAACCCCTAGTGATAGAAAAAGGTGTCTAATGCCATGTCGTCATTGGTCAACGGTGCCAGAGGTCAGGGGTTAGAAGGTGTCAGCTGGAGAGTTGAGTAAAGCCCATTGTCTCTCCTTGTGAACGTGCTGTAGGGCTCAATGTCCTGTTGCTCCACCTACAAAGACATCAACAATATGTCAACATATTACACTGTAAAGTCTCATATGGGGCTTTGGAAATATTTGTAAATGTTGGCAAATTCAATTGAAAATGTGAAAGAGCATAGTCTGCAGATGCCTTACCATTACAGGTAACAGCAAGCAATAACAGCCCTGACAGTCTTACGACTAAAGGTAACAGAAGAAGCAAGAACAGCCCTGACAGTCTTACGACTACAGGTAACATCAAGCAGTAACAGCCCTGACGGTCTTACGACTCCAGGTAATATCAAGCAGTAACAGCCCTGACAGTCTTATGACTCCAGGTAACATTAAGCAGTAACAGCCCTGACAGTCTTACGACTCCAGGTAACATCAAGCAGTAACAGCCCTGACAGTCTTACGACTCCAGGTAACATCAAGCAGTAACAGCCCTGACAGTCTTACGACTCCAGGTAACATCAAGCAGTAACAGCCCTGACAGTCTTATGACTCCAGGTAACATCAAGCAGTAACAGCCCTGACAGTCTTACGACTCCAGGTAACATCAAGCAGTAACAGCCCTGACAGTCTTACGACTCCAGGTAACATCAAGCAGTAACAGCCCTGACAGTCTTATGACTCCAGGTAACATTAAGCAGTAACAGCCCTGACAGTCTTACGACTCCAGGTAACATCAAGCAGTAACAGCCCTGACAGTCTTACGACTCCAGGTAACATCAAGCAGTAACAGCCCTGACAGTCTTACGACTCCAGGTAACATCAAGCAGTAACAGCCCTGACAGTCTTATGACTCCAGGTAACATCAAGCAGTAACAGCCCTGACAGTCTTACGACTCCAGGTAACATCAAGCAGTAACAGCCCTGACAGTCTTACGACTCCAGGTAACATCAAGCAGTAACAGCCCTGACAGAAAAGACAGTTGCATCACCTCCTTAAAGGTGTACACCGCTTTCTTCTGTGTTCTCTTGCTGTGTAAAAGAACAGAAGACCTGTGAATGAACGTAACATAACATGGTTTTACACAGCAGATGCTTTCTGGAGCAAAATGTTTGTGTTTGTGCTTGGCTGCATGAATGTTTTTGTCCGGCACTCATTTTTGACAAGGCAGGAAGTGAGAACCCTCAACAGTTCAGTTATTAGTGACCTACAATAACCTTATCGAGTCAGACTTTAACGTAGGTCAAGTAGCCTATATCATACATCAGGGTATTTCATATGATCTCAGTTTTAACTGTTCATGCTCTATTGGCAGCTCTTTGTCACTCATAGTCACACCATTGACATTTAGTTGGCAAGCGAGCACAAACAAATCTTGGACCTAAAGTATAGCCTACCACATATTTCTGAGTCCCATAGTTCTCTATATCAATTGTAGATCAGATTGCTATTTGAGCTTGAACCTACATTATATTATTACAGTACCTCCATAACAAAGGAATTGATTAATTCAATTACCAAATATGTCAAATATCAATCAACTTTTCTTTTAACAAGCTAACAAGAATCTCTTACTTGAGATTACGTTTCCTCCTGATTATTCCAACAAGGACCACGACGGCTACAAGTCCTGCAAAGGCTGTTATTATCATGACATGGAAAGGACGTAAGAAAGAAAGGTTGTTTGTGACATGGGATCCTGAAAAAGAAAAGGGGAATAACTCATTGTGATCCGATATGGCTTGTTTCTCTTCCTCCACTCTGGTCATTTACATTGTTGACAGATGCTCAATTTGAAGACTATTTTTGATACAATCCAGTTCACTTGGACTGAGATGGTAGAAGTGACTAAATGAGAGCAAACATTCACAGTTCAAGCTAAATGTGACACGCAAACCAAACACTTACCATTGACAGAAATATTGAGATGCAAAATATCTGTTCCTCGATAATGTACACACTCACAGGTGTAGTTCCCTTCATCAGATGGTTGTATGTTGGTGATGTGTAGAAATACTCTGTCATTCTCTATCGGCAGTGTGACTCTGGGGTCACAAGTGTTGTCTGTACCATTTTGGCCAAAATGAAGAGACACTCGACACTCACTCCCACCACTTTTCACTCTATCTATCTTACATATTACATACGTCATGTTATTAATGATTTGGTTTGGACAGGAAAGAGTGCCCAAATCTGCTCCTTTTTCCAATGTTTTCACTTGAATCTCTGTAAACATGAAGGGAAATGGGTTGTAAGTGTATTGTTTCATTTAAAATGTTTGTTTTGCATTGACTACAATTGTAATGCCCAGTTTGTTGCGTAAGAGAAAGTTGCGTGTGTGTGTGTGTGCGTATATATATATATTCTGACGCAAATGTTTCTGCTTCCATTAATGCAGTTCAGATTGTGCTGAGTAGAACTCCTATTCTTATACGAGGTAATGATAATGCCGTTAAAATTTAACAAATGAAACATGAGGACAGGACCCCTTTCCTTTTTCAGTGTTGTACAAACTGTACATGCATGCTGTGCGTTTGAGAAAAGTACACATCTTACCTTCTAAGGCTGTGCACACACACCACACCAGCAGAAGCAGAGAAAGCCTGAATGCACATCTTCCACACATACTGACCCACTGCCAAACCAAATGTTAGTCCAATATTTTCTGCTCAGACCGACGGCCGAACAAAAGGCAAACCAAAGTGATGGTCCTTTGACAGGTATGAAACAGTTACATGATCTGGTGCTGGCTGAGAGGAGGAAGTGGTGCTGTGTAAATGTATTATATCTTCTAAGTGTGACTTTCACAAAGACAATACATCTTAGTGGGCTGTGTCTAAGGGCTATGCAGTGCAACCACCACGTACTACATAACAATAAATACACATGTCAAGAGGTCCACTTCCTGCTCTAGAAACAATGACAGATTCTGACACCACCACAAGACAGGGGGGTTACTGTATACCAAGTGTATGTAAGTGATGGTTACATCTGGTCCTCCAGGTTATAACAGGAAATGAATCTACCCACTGCTATGTTTATGATATAACTAATTATTATAATCATTCAATTATGACCTTTTATATACCAATACCTTATTGATACATCTGCAACAGGGCAATAAAGTCCAGGGGCCTCATTTATAAACCCTGCCTACTTATGAAATAGAGCCCAGAATGTACGTGCACCAGTAGGGATGCGTTGGTAAAATCACCGGGAAGCCAATCTAGAAGAAAAGCCATATTACAACCTATGTGTTGTGATAATTGCATTGTTTGCTCTGTAACCTGTTAGTTAATTTGCCTGGACACCATGATATATAGGCCTAAAGGCTGAGATGATAAGAAAACACAGTGGCAAAATAAATTAAACCACACCTTTGGTTTAATGTTTCTGACATTTTCGGACTACTAAACAACTGTTGATTTAATGGAGAGCTACCGCAAGTCACAAAGAATAACAGGAGCTGCCTCCACTATTCCAGTACCATGTTTCAACTTCAACATAATCACCTATGCTTAGTCTAATACAGTGACAACTAAAAGATTTAGTCTAATCAATGTAAACTAAATATGACATGGCTGTCCATGTTACTGATTTCTGTGTGTGCGTGCAAGTACAAACCACATGTTGACTCACCCTATTTGTAGAAAAATAACGATGCCATCCTCCTCCCTTTCATGTTTCCTAAACGGTCTAGAACTCTGTCAAACAGTACACACTTTAAGTTTTTGTTGTCCTAGGCTACCTGGCTAAAATACCAGCTCACTAGACTAACTTCCTGTCATGGACAACAATACGCCTGGCCAACTAGTTAACATTAACCTACTTCATCTAGCTACATGGTGAACTTCCATCCTCTCAAGCCAGGGGCACAATATATGAATTTATGGTTGTCACACTCTGACCATAGTTTGCTTTGTTTATTTCTATGTTTTGTTTGGTCAGGCTGTGATATGAGTGTGCATTCAATGTTGTATGTCTAGTTTCTGTTTCTATGTGTTTTGGCCTGATATGGTTCTCAATCAGAGGCAGGTGTTAGTCGTTGTCTCTGATTGGGAAACATATTTAGGTAGCCTGTTTTGTATTGTGGGGTGTGGGTTATAGTTCCTGTTTCCAGTGTTCACGGTACGGGTCTGGTTCGGCTTCGTTTCATTTGATTGTTTTGTGCTGTTCGTTGTTTACGTTTTCTATTAAAATGGATTATCATCACGTTGCATTTTGGTCCTCCTCTCTTTCGCCCGGCGAAGGACGTTACAATGGTTGGATCACAATCGCTGTTATAGTCTGTCGTGTCTTTGGCAACATTAAACTGAAGACTGTTATTTTATCAAATAAATTCTCTGTAATTATTATTACGTTATTAAACTGAATCACGTAAATGTAATTTACTAGGAAGTCGGGGCACCAAGGAAAATAGTCAGATTACAAAGTTAGAATTTTCCTAAAACAACTTTCAGATATTTTAATATCTGATCGATTACTGTTCTAATTAATGAATTATTCTTTACCTCACGTTAGTCTCATTCCAAACGTCGTACATTTTTGGTTATCTGCATGAACCCAGTCTTCACTATGAATCATCCATGCATCAATTGTCTCATTTATTAACTAAATAATCACAGAAATGAGAAGTGCGCGAAAGATAAGACACTACAAAGTTGAAAATTACAACCATTGAAATGCTAATCCTTTGCACATGAACGCTCACTCATTCGGGAATAATTGCAATCAATATATAGGCTGTGTGTCGTCGATCTCTGTTGGAATCATCCTTCTTTCTGTTGGAAGTTCATCCGCCCCTCTCTCTGCATCCCTGGAGTCTTTGGTTAGAATGACTACTTCAGAGTAACATTCAGAAATGTTCTTATAGAATAGATGTTTCGGCGGTTGTTGGCCTTTGCATTCAATGGTATAGAATTCCTAGCTGCAGACTTGTAATTAGTATCAAAGATTTGCTCTTATTCTGTCGGTATCGATAGTCTGAGTTTCAACAACCATTACAACCTTAGTTTATACTCCAGTTTAGGGTCTCTACTCAAACCTTAGCCCTCTCGGTAATCGAGGTTCAGGTGTAAAGGGAAATTCCCAAGGAAGGAGTTATATCCAGAACAGTAGGAAAGGGCTGTCCCATGGAGCCAGGTCAATGTCTGTGCTCATGGGGGAGGCCTATGACTTAGTTAAACTCCAAAGGGAATTGGCGTTTCCTTCATTAAACAGTTTAAAATCACGTTACATAATTTCACAAATAGTTTAATCTTTACTAATTTATTTGATACAACAACTAGATTGCAAGCCTCGCAACTGAGACTCTTGTATAAACAGAGTTATGGTAATGTGGCTGTATTGTCTCATGAGTTTCACAAACATTAAACGAAATGGGCCGGTTGTAGCTGGATTCTCCCCCGACCGTGTACACATTCTCCAAAACATGGACATTGTTCAGTTCTGTGATGTGGAAGAGGTTCCTTTGTTCTCCTGTGAAACTTTCTCTCTATACTGTCTGGCCATGAGGAGAGAGACTCCTCTAGGAATTTATGACCTGCGTAACAGAGCCTGGGTGTAGGGGGAAGAGAGAGAGGTTGTGAGAGAGAGAGAATGGTGCAGAGAGAGAGGTGGTGAGAGAGATAGGATGGTGCAGAGAGATGGGGATGGTACTCGCTATCCCCAAAGAGGGCCAAGTCATGACAAGTCATTGGCCTGTACGGAGAATTAAGTAAAACCACAACTCCAACTCCATATCTCCATCCATGGCTAATTTGGGAAAGGGACAATTTTTAGCTAGCTAGCTAACCACCGGAGTACAACAACACAAGATGCAACAATTACATTTTTTTCTGTCAATAAAGACATTTGGCTTGTGATGTGATTGGTCTGAAGCCAAATCCAGACTGGCTTCCCTTGACACGAACAATGTTTCTGTAGGCTACTGCGATGGCAGTTTGCAAAACAAATCCCCTCCCAATTGAAACACATAATAATCCTGATATCATTCAGCCAGGTTGGCATACTTTGTAGTTAACATTTAATTGAGAATATTAGTGGGAAAGCCTTTCTATCTACTCATAAGACACTAGCAGTAACATTAGTAACTTGTCTCTAACTGACAACACAAAGTGATAGATAAACGCGCGTGCACGCACGCACACAAATACCCATGATGTTGCTTCTTCAGAAAGCTGTATACTACACTATTGTTTTTTAAAAACATTTAATTATTGTAACATTATTTTTCTGCCTGTTGAGGGTGACAGTTTGGTTTGGTGCTCATCTTTCTGCTGCCACGCAATATCGTCCAGTGGATACATTCAATAGTTGTACAATTTTATAATACAAGTATCAAACTTGGTACACTAATACTTGCTACCTTAAGGACTATTTTAAAGATTGAAGGCAGTCTGGGAAGCCTGTCAATCAACCAGGACTGATATTTTAATAAAATGGCTGCCATCTGGATTTCCTGTTAGAAGAAAATGGGGTATAAAAACAAAGGGTCACACACTCCGTATGTATAACCTCCCAGTCATTTATTGGGTAAGAAAACACAAACCTTTCAGCATCACTGTGCCTTCTTCAGGATAAAATAGAGTCAAATCATTCCAAACAATGTAAAAATTGCTAATGTTATCTTCCCACTAAATAAATTCCACAGGTAATATAGAAAGTAATTCTGATCATAAAGTACTCTTAAGACCTTATAGGTGCACTATGCAGAAATGGCTCTGCCATTTCCTGGTTGCAAAAATTGTAAGAGTTCGCCAAATTTCTGTTTATGTGACAAAACAAGCAAGTGTAAAGAATCATTGTACCATCTGAACCGCTATTAAATATATTTTCCATAACCAAAAATATTGTATTTACAGCTGTTTGAAGCTGGTGTGCAAAACTGAAAGTAAAAGACGCAACAACTAAACTTAAGAATGGGAAGCATAGAAATAGCTCACATAGAACAGATCTACCACATCTTAGACTTGCTTTCAATGAGAATGACAGATGTAAGAAATTATAGTTTTTGTGAATTAGGTCTGGTTATCCCAAACGTTACATATTGCAGTTTTAATAGGGGTCATTTTGACCATAGTCCAGCGGCTACATGAAGATTTTTGCTACTTTGTGATAGAGCCACTAACATTTCACACACATATAGGGAATGTGTTAATATGTCATTTTGGCTATAGTGCCATAACTGATTCTGTCCATTAGTCCCCTGGTGGTAATTTTAAATATGGCCACCAACCAGCTGCATGCATGTGGCGATTTTGGACTAGATTCACATGACCATATCTCCATAAATAATTGGTACATACAGCCCATTGATGGTTTAAAATGTTTGAGTGGGTCTGGAAAGCACAATAAAATGGCTAAAAAATGCCATATATACGTATCCTTTAAACTTTTTTGTAGAAAAGTGGGGAAAACTGATTCCTGGTTGACTTATGCTTCCCAAATTGTCTCCAATCTTTAAAATGTCTAATATTAGTGGGCCAAGTTGGATGTTGGAACGATTTTTTTCTTGTGTATACTGTATTTGGTTCTTATCCACTGTTTGTTTCACTTTCACCTCCTGGCCAGCAGAGGGCAATACCACGTTCCCCTCCCCTCAAATTACCCATTGTTAGTTTCTACATCGCTGGTGTTTATCAAATCTGTCAGATTTCTCGGGTGCTTTACACCGGGTACGCAGTTTAAAAGTCCAGTTAAACATTAATGCAGGTAAGCGCCATAAATAATGATTTTGCAGTCGGTTTATTAAGCGGTGTAGCTAGCTCAGAGCGGTCTGATTCAACTTTTAGAAGCTGCGTTTGCTGTGTCTAAGGTTTGCATTACAATGTGTTGGCTACCTAACGTAGCTGATTTAGCTAGCTAGCAAGCAAGCAAGGATTAGCCTGCTGTCTAATTCTTCACTCAGCTAAACGTGTATTCTGTTTTTGGACTAGCCATACAGTCTATTGTCATGTTATGACACTTCTTGCTAAATTGTATTTTGCTTACTGTTCAGCAATATCTCTTTCTGTTTTGCTTCCCAATGCAACGCTGTATCAGTCATGGCATGTAACGTTATCCTTCTGCTTTCTCTAGTCACTGATCATGAAAAGTTCAAAGGAAGCTGTGCAGACTGCTGCCAAGGAGTTCCTGCAGTTCGTGAACAAAGGAGTGTCTCCATACCACGGTAAGAACACGAATCATTCTAGGACTGGTAGTTTGATAGTTAAAGAAATGGTGTCAGTACTACAGGTTCAGAACAATGGCAATATAATATTTTGTAGGCATGTAGCTGTCAAGAGCATGTAACCAAATGCAGTGGGAGACTATTTGGACCTAACTTAAATGGACCTTGATCTCTAAATAAGATAGATATCTTGCAGGCGGATGTCCTCTTTCTGAGCCTGTACGGATGCCGTTTTGTTGTGTAGCCTACCTTTGCACTCTGATCCATGTACAGTCCATTCACATTATCCTTCGCCTAGATCCCCTCCTGAGCTGTCTTAACGCCACCCTCTTATCAGACAGTTAATTGATATGTCCCCCGGTTGCACAGGTTGTAACTCATAAAAGGAACGAGGTGGCTTGACGTTAATGTCCTGCTCTTTTCACTCTGTCCTATTTGTGAGCAGTGGTTGAGGAGTGTAAGTCTCGTCTGCTGGGGGCTGGCTTTACTGAGCTGAAGGAGACTGAGCAGTGGAACATCAAGCCTGCCAGTAAGGTCAGTCAGTACATGGAGGTTCCAGTCTGACACTGATCTACACAGCTTTATAGGGCTTCATCTTATAGGGATCAAATCATATTTCCCTGTCAAACTGTGCTTGATTGAGAACTAACTACTCCTCTTCTCTCAACAGTACTTTGTGACCCGTAACTACTCCTCCATCATCGCTTTTGCTGTGGGTGGACATTTCAAGCCAGGCAATGGCTTCACTATGATTGGAGCACACACAGACAGCCCCTGTCTGAGGGTAAGGATGAAATTCTACACTTGGGAAATGACTGGGCTGTGTTCATTAGGGACAAAATGTTTTGAAACAGTGAGGTAATGTCTGAACATGTCCATTTTAAGAACAAATATTTTATGGTGTACCCTACTGAACACGACCCAGGGCTAACACCGCCAACCACTGGGGATAGTAGGTCATACTTGTATTTCGTCGCTAACTTGACACCCTTCTCTCTCTGTGTGGTTGATTCAGATTAAGCCACGGTCCAAGAAGACCAAACAGGGCTGTCTGCAGGTCGGGGTGGAGTGCTACGGAGGAGGAATCTGGAACACCTGGTTCGACCGGGATCTGACCATCGCCGGTCGTGTTATGGTCAAGGTATGGCAATGTAACCCTACCCATCTAACCCTTCATTCACAACTGAAACATTAAGGTTGGCCCATTTCTTAGGTTTCTGAACTTTCATGAACTATGTGTTGAAGTGTGTCTGGAGAATGGAGGTGTGTTTGTGAGAGGACCTTACATGGGAGTTGTTGTGTTATTGTGGTGCAGACTGGAGATAAGCTGGTCCATCGTCTGGTTCACGTGCCCCGGCCGATCATGAGGATCCCCCACCTGGCCATCCACCTCCAGAGGGACATCAACGACTCCTTCGGCCCCAACAAGGAGAACCACCTGTAAGTCCCAGGTTGCATGTCAGAAGTCTGAACTGGCTTCCTCTCCTCCATCTACACTGATCTGACGACAGGACAGGTGAAGGCAGTATGGCTGGAATTTGCTGTCACCTGTTCTGTTCTTTCACATCAGTGCAGTTGAAGGGGAGGAGACCACTATATAGACTATTGAGATACACCCCTCAAGGGACCAGGAGAACAAACATGAATTGGACAGGAAAATAAGTGTTTAGTAACTGTGTGTGTGACAGAGTGCCCATCCTAGCCACTGCTGTACAGGAGGAGTTGGAGACTGGCTGCTGTTCCACTGGGGATGCCTGCGATGCCACCACTTTTGTAAGACTCTTAACTATCCATATCTCTCACTGTACACTCTGCAGTACCAGATAGTTATACACAGTCCAATGTACCACATACACTAATCAATCACTTGCCTTACACAACTTCAGTAGTACATTAGTACATTTCTCCATCTCTCTCACTCGTCCAGGCAGAGAAGCATCACCCGGCCCTGGTCAAGGTGCTGTGTTCAGAGCTGGACGTTCAGCCTGAGGCCCTGCTGGACTTTGAGCTGTGTCTGGCTGACACTCAGCCAGGGGTGAGTCTCCTCTCCTCAACACCTCCTCCCCCTCTGTTGTTAATGACATCGATAACAGATTACTGACGTGTGTCTGTGTGTGTCTGCTGCATAGGCAATTGGTGGTGTGTTTGAAGAGTTCATCTACTCCCCCCGTCTGGACAACCTCCACAGCTGCTACTGTGCCCTACAGGTGAGTCTCCTCTGTTCCAACTCAACACTCCACCTCCAGACACTAACACCAGCCACCTCAACAACCGGTCTCCTTCTCAAAGTACAGCTCTGAGAGTAGGAAGCTCACATCTTTTCCTCCGGTGTGTTTGAGAGGGACGAGAGGAATCGGAACATGACTACCACCATAATGTGAACGTCCTCTTTAACCTTACCATTTAAGCTCCTAACCTCTACTTCCTCTTTAACCTTAACCTTCATTCCCCTAACCTTTACCCTCTTTTCCTCTGTCCACTAGGCTCTGATGGACTCCTGCATCTTTGGAGACTCTTTGGCCACAGACCCCAACATCAGGATGGTGACTCTGTTTGACAATGAAGAGGTCGGTCCCCCAGTCCTGTGTTGGCTAAATTCCTTCTGTGTAGAGCTAGGGCTTCTCCTTCACTGGCCTATAGCTATGAACTATAACTAGGGCCCAGGGTTTTCTGGTGGTTAGGAAAAATCCCTGGGGACATATTCACAAAGTATCTCTGATAAGGAGTGCTGATATAGGATCAGGTTCCCCCTCTGATTAATTATAATTTAAAAATGTACAACTGATCCTAGATCAGCACTCCTACTCTGAGATGTTTTGTCAATATGGCCTCTGTATATCTAACTCCGGGCTCTCCAACCCTGTTCCTGGAGAGATACCCTCCTGTAGGTTTAGACTCCAACCCTGTTCCTGGTAGAGAGACCATCCTGTAGTGTAGGTTTAGACCCCAGTTGTAAAATGACTGATTTAGCCTATCACCCAGCTAATTAATAGAATCAGGTGCTCTAAATTAGGGTTGGGGTGTGAACCTACAGGAGGGTAGCTCTCCAGGAACAGGGTTGGAGTATAAACCTACAGGAGGGAACTGGTTTGGCAAACCCTAACCTAACACTTAACACTTCCCCCTATGGCCTGTAGGTGGGGTCAGAGAGCGCCCAGGGGGCAGCGTCCAACCTGACAGAGCTGATCCTGAGTCGACTGTCCTCCTCCCCCACCAACCTCACAGCCTTCCAGCAGGCGGTGCCACGCTCCTTCATGATCAGCGCCGACATGGCCCACGCCCTGCACCCCAACTACCAGTCAGTACCATACAGTAACCTGTCAATCACTCCAGTCTCTATAGTAACACTCCAATTACCAGTCAGTTTACTCCTACTCCCTATAGAAACGCCGTACTGTTAATCACTCTGTGGTTGCATCCCAATTCTCCACCATTTTCCCAAAGTGTCTACTTCCTGCCATGGATTTAATGGTGGAGCCTCCCTCCAGCCCATTATTACACCAACCAAATGTTTTTAGATCCATGACAGAAAGTGTGCAAGTGAGGTCAGGTTCTAGAACATCATCCCAACTACCGGTCAGGTTCTAGAACATCATCCCAACTACCGGTCAGGTTCTAGAACATCATCCCAACTACCGGTCAGTGTCTAGAACATCATCCCAACTACCGGTCAGGTTCTAGAACATCATCCCAACTACCGGTCAGGTTCTAGAACATCATCCCAACTACCGGTCAGTGTCTAGAACATCATCCCAACTACCGGTCAGGTTCTAGAACATCATCCCAACTACCGGTCAGGTTCTAGAACATCATCCCAACTACCGGTCAGTGTCTAGAACATCATCCCAACTACCGGTCAGGTTCTAGAACATCATCCCAACTACCGGTCAGGTTCTAGAACATCATCCCAACTACCAGTCACACTTTAGAAAAAGGGTGGAGAATCAAGACACAACCTGTCTCTAGTAACACCCCAACTACCAGTCAGAGGTTGTGTCCTGATTCTCCACCCTTTTTCTAAAGTGTGACTGGTAGTTGGGATGTTACTATAGACAATATAGACAATGTGCTGTTACTCCCCATAGAAAACATACTAACATTCACACTGTCTCTACCAGTCAGGTTCAAGAACAACATCCCAACTACCAGTCAGTGTACAGTATACCTGGGGAATAATAGTCTCATTTATATATTTATGATATATTTATATCATATTGGATATATAATTGACTGCTGTTGTACTGTTTTTGTGCCAGCTGGGACCAGAAGACAATTTGAAAGATGTTTGCTGTGTTTATAGTTTTAATCGACTTTCATTTTCACCCTAGGGAGAAGCATGATGAAAACCACAGACCAGCCTTCCACAAGGTACAGAGCTCAAATGACCCCCTCAGCAATATGCACTGAAAACCCACATTAGAACTGGTGGACATATTGTTGGAATCGTCTACAAAAAATGTCTACAATTTAGATTTAGGTAAAATAGTCATGGTGGACCTGTGTAATATTTGTGGCAGACATGCTATACATTTATGTATGTTTTCTATACAGATATCTGAAGTTGTAGTCAGTGTGATTGTCTGAATGTCCTCTCTCTCTCTCTCTCAGGGTCCTGTAGTTAAATTCAACAGTAACCAGCGCTATGCCACTACGGCTGTGACAGCCTCCATCTTGAGAGAGATCGCCAGTCGTGTTGGTGTGCCTCTTCAGGTAATTGGCGTGTGTGTGTGTGCGCGTGTGATTTGTTCATACATACTTGTTTCTGTGTGTGCTTGGTGCACTGCGCGGGTTTGTGATCTTGTTTCTTAAATCCACTCCGCAAGGAGCACATCTCCTAGCAAAGTAGTGCTGAGGTGAAGAAAGTGCAGTGGTGTAGTGGGGATTTAAACCAAGCCGTTTCTGTAGTGGGGATTTAAACCAAGCCGTTTCTGTAGTGGGGATTTAAACCAAGCCGTTTCTGTAGTGGGGATTTAAACCAAGCCGTTTCTGTAGTGGGGATTTAAACCAAGCCGTTTCTGTAGTGGGGATTTAAACCAAGCCGTTTCTGTAGTGGGGATTTAAACCAAGCCGTTTCTGTAGTGGGGATTTAAACCAAGCCGGTTCTGTAGTGGGGATTTAAACCAAGCCGGTTCTGTAGTGGGGATTTAAACCAAGCCGGTTCTGTAGTGGGGATTTAAACCAAGCCGGTTCTGTAGTGGGGATTTAAACCATGCCGTGGTGTAGTGGGGATTTAAACTAAGCCGGTTCTGTAGTGGGGATTTAAACCAAGCCATTTCTGTAGTGGGGATTTAAACCAAGCCATTTCTGTAGTGGGGATTTAAACCAAGCCGTTTCTGTAGTGGGGATTTAAACCAAGCCGTTTCTGTAGTGGGGATTTAAACCAAGCCGTTTCTGTAGTGGGGATTTAAACCAAGCCGTTTCTGTAGTGGGGATTTAAACCAAGCCGGTTCTGTAGTGGGGATTTAAACCAAGCCGGTTCTGTAGTGGGGATTTAAACCAAGACGGTTCTGTAGTGGGGATTTAAACCAAGCCTTAGTGGAGTGGGGGTGGGGGGGATTTAAACCTAGCCTTAGTGCAGTGGGGTAGGGGTTATTTTAAACCAAGTTTATGGGAGAGATGAGGGAGACTGAAATGAGAACGTCTGCCTCTTAAGAGTAGATGAAGGATGTTCCGCTCCCACAAGGGCACTTTATTCACCTCAGGGCCTGGTGAAACTACCGCTCTGGTCCATTTCCCTCCCTGAAGTGTGCACTCATTCACCCCCATATGGACTCAGAGGAATGGACCGCTGTAAAGCCAGATTTAAATAGCAGAGAGGCAGGAAGGACAGTTCCAGTTCTGACTCATGTTGAGTTTCCCCACACAGCTGACATCCAATGTATGTCTGAGTGATTAATGGGCATCCATGGCACATGGAAATGTAATCAATAAATCTGAATGTAACAGTACATGTGTTTTATTCTCTCCACAGATGCTTCAACTGTACCTAGTAAGCGTGTGTTAATTCATTACCCTCCTGACCCTGTTTCTGTGGCCCCAGGATGTGATGGTGCGTAACGACAGCCCCTGTGGGACCACCATCGGCCCCATCCTGTCTTCCCGCCTGGGGATCCCCGTGCTGGACATCGGTGCCCCCCAGCTGGCCATGCACTCCATCAGGGAGATGTGCTGCACCTCTGGAGTGCTCCAGTCTACCAACCTATTCAAGGTACTGGACCCTGTACTAACCCACTCCATCAGGGAGATGTGCTGCACCTCTGGAGTGCTCCAGTCTACCAACCTATTCAAGGTACTGGACCCTGTACTAACCCACTCCATCAGGGAGATGTGCTCCAGTCTACCAACCTATTCAAGGTACTGGACCCTGTACTAACCCACTCCATCAGGGAGATGTGCTCCAGTCTACCAACCTATTCAAGGTACTGGACCCTGTACTAACCCACTCCATCAGGGAGATGTGCTGCACCTCTGGAGTACTCCAGTCTACCAACCTATTCAAGGTACTGGACCCTGTACTAACCCACTCCATCAGGGAGATGTGCTCCAGTCTACCAACCTATTCAAGGTACTGGACCCTGTACTAACCCACTCCAGGGTTGGGGTCAATTCAGGATGTACACTAAATTTCCAATTCTCTTGAATGCTTGTCAATTAGGAAAATGTGGCTTTGGAATGACCCCCTGACCCCTGACCCACTCATCACACTGATACCCTTTTCACTCTGCTGTTTCTCTGAGCCAAACTGAGCCAAGCGGTTCTGCCTGGCCTGGGTACACATCTACTGTAGTTGCTGGACAATGTGGAAGGAAAATATCAGAGCCAGCACAGTGTGGGAACAGCATGTTAGTGTGAAAGTGGTATCAGACAGTCCGTACATTCTATGGGTCGAATTGTGTTGTAATCTGACCAGACATAGTGAACCATAATGTCTCACTATGTTGATGTATGATGATGTTGTCTTCCGTCTGTTCTTACCAGGGCTTCTTTGAGCTCTTCCCCACTGTGAGAGACATGGTGACTGTGGACTAGCCTGGGGGAAGGACACAGCATGGACAGAAGGACAGACAGATGTCCTCCTCTGGGTCTCTCTACACACGGTGTTATCTGTATACTCACATGACACACAGTGCTACAGCAGAACGTTTTGCACACATTCAGAGGCAAGGAAAGTTTCCTTCAAATGATGTTTCTGATGAACTGAAATGGTTTATAAAATAATACATTTTTAATCTACACATCCTCTCTCCTTCCCTTGTTTTTGTTCACTCACTCATTCCACACACATATAGTCCTAAAGGCTGGACGCAATGGGCACTGCAGCGCCCCTGGACCAATTATAGGGGGTTAAGTCGCTTGCTTAAAGGCACAACGGCAGATGATGCATTTCCGCACTAGATTTTCCCGTCTTGAGTTGGGATTCGAACCGGCAACCCTCTGGTTGAGGCCTGCTTCTCTAACCTCTGCCTCTGATGTTGCACTGGATCTCCAATTGAAATAAAGTGTTTGGCCCACACTCTTTAGCAAGTCTAGTACCAGTGCTGAAACAACATACAATGTTGACAAATATTCTGAACAAAAATCTAAACACAACAGTTTTACTGAGTTTACAGTTCATATAAGGAAATCAGTCAATTTACATAAATTCATTAGGCCCTAATCTATGGATTTCACAATACTGGGCACTGGTGCAGCCAGTGAGGGCATAGGCCCACCCACTTGGGAGCTAGGCCCAGCCAATCAGAATGTGTTTTTCCCCACCAAAGGTTTTTTTTTCAGACAGAAATACTCCTCAGTTTCATCAGCTGTCCTGGGCTGGCATGGTTACATGAGGTCGGAAGTGGCTTGTGGTAGAGAAATTAACATTCAATTCTCTGGCAACAGCGCTGTTGGACATTCCTGCAGTTAGCATGCCAATTACACGCTCCCTCAACTTGAGACATCCGTGGCATTGTGTTGTGTGGCATTGTGTTGTGTGACAAAACTGCACATTTTAGAGTGGCCTTTTATTGTCCCCAGCACAGGGTGCTCCTGTGTAATGATCATGCTGTTTAATCAGCTTCTTGTCAGGTGGATGGATTATCTTGGCAAAGGATAAATTATCACTAACAGGAATGTAAAACAAGTGTGTGCACAATTTGAGAGAAATAAGCTTTTTGTGAGTATGGAACATTTCTGGGATCTTTTATTTCAGCTCATGAAACATGGGACCAACACTTTACATGTTGCGTTTATATTTTTCCTCAGTATATTTAGAGGAACTGAGGAATACATGGTAAAAATGACTTGAACTTTATTAATTTCGCCTAGTGGGCTATGATGCAATGGTGGGTCTCCCAAAGGTAAACCAGCCATGCAGAAAGACTAACCCCTTCCGTTCCTGATCCGAAGCAGCGTGCATCCCGGGATTTACACGTTTCTCGCAACACTTGCTGTCTCACTCACAGTTGGTGCGCTTCTGCTGCCGAAAATCCACGTCCTTCCTTTGGAGTCGGAGTGGATGTGCGACATTTAGAAAGTCCCTCCGATAGTTGACACGGATCATGAGGGTTTAAAACGCACCGCTGAACAGCTCTGTCTGTCTTGGGGAAAACCATGGGATCTCAGCGACTATGGAGCGTGTTATGTGTGATGGCGGTGTGCTATCAGACGGGGATGTCAAGCAGATACGGTAAGGGAGAAAAATGAACTGAGTCACTCAGAGGCAGGTAACAGGTCTACATACACAGCCATTTAGAAATCTCAGCCAAGGCAATAGCGTATAGTGAGTAAATCAATGCAATATATTGACGGGGTCCATGAGCCATATTCTGCTACTTAATTCAAACTGGATTTGCCAGAATAGCAACTAAGAATATAGCCACATATGCTCAATTATTTTAGTATCATTCACCGTACTGTTTTGCTTTTCTGTGCATTGTAGCATAGTGTTATAAACAATGTGAATTTACTTATACATTACACATGTTAAGAAATTGAGAGATTCAGATGTGATTCAACATCATTTCTGGATGTCAGTTATGTTTGTTTAGGCTATTGGAGGCTATGTAGGCTGAATCTACAATTGCTTCACAATACACTTGGTTTGATTAGTGACTTGAGGCTGTCGACTTCTGCTTGGATTGAATGATGGGTTTTGCGAAAACAGCGTCAGGCGTGATTCATCATAGCTCCTCTCCGCAATAATAGTGGAGCAAGGACCAGTAATAAATAGCCTGCTGTGCCCCACGCTTTGGCTCGGCGCGCTCAATAAAGACAAAACTGTTTGAGAGCGAGGGAGAGAGTTTCTTCACGTCATTCAAAAGTCAGAAGATTAGGGTTTGGTTTTTGTGTCGGCTACTGGTCTGGTGTTTTTGCTTTTGTGGATGACGATGTCATGTTGATTTGTGTAAAATGCACTGCGCTAAGTTTAAACAACATGCACTTGGCTATTGATGCAATGTCAACCCAATGCAAGGAAATTGAATGACAACCTAGGCAACCACTGTCATAGGTTTACCAAGGCCCATTTTGTAATACTGCGATTACAACCACCCACTTGCTTACCACACATGACCTCACGCCCTCCAGGCTGGTTAGTAGTTCAATTACTAAAGTTGGATCCTGTTCTCATGTAGCCATCCTACTGCTGGCAGTTTATCAATGTAGGCTGCAGCCAATCCTACCACCTCGAATTGTACATCAACAGCGCCTGCGCGCTCATTTCAGTACCATGGACAGTGCATACATACTCTCTACGTCAATGGCATGTGCGTTGGTTATAGCCAGTCATTTTAGAACCATGGACAGACGGCACACGCAGACTCAGCACTGATGGTTCAGAACAGTGCGCTTGTTTTCTGTGTCGATGGCCGCTTGACATTTCGGTGCTGTAGAGCAGGCTAAACCTGTGCTGTGGAGGCAGGCACACACACTGACCTTAACTCAGTTCTGGTGAGATGTAGACCTGACTACTGTTAGTTCATCACACTAGGGGAAAATGTATTACTTTGCCTCCTTGATTTCCAGCTGTTCGACACGGTTGGTTATCTTGTAATGCGGTTATTGCTTACTTACCGTGTGTGTCAATCTGAGGAGAATTATACCATGTCTAACTGGCTATGACTGCCTTCCTTTTGACATGCCGGTTTGTGGAGTTATCAGAAGTGAAACAGTAGGCCTAACATTGTGCAGGTAACTAATAAACCAATAGTAGCGTACCCCATCGCTGTGACTCACCACCACGACTGTAGTCACTACCTGAAGGATCCTTCATTCATTTGGCTTCACCCCATGTGAATAAACAGGAATGAGTGAGAACTGCATATATTCTAATGTATTTGGAGATTTTGTTGGATGGCCAGACCAATTTACTGAGCATGTTTAAGGCACAACACTAACAAAGCTGAAGAGGCATATACACGCGTATGTATCAAGTATAACTCACCTATTCTGATGGTTATGAATCACATAATGATAGTCTTTAAATCTGGTGGTACTGATGGTTATGAATCACAATATGGTACTTGTTAGATCTGGTGGGGTGTTACATTTCTCAGGTTGTCAAACAGTGAGAGGTGAGACACAGGTGGTGTGTGACTTCAGCCCATCACCTGTCATGGCCATCTGTCTATATGCACCTCGGAGGACAAAAACAAGTCTGTTTTCTGAAGATTAAAAGGGCCATCCGCAGTTGAAACAATAACAAAGAGGGCTCCCCGCCACCGTTTTGATAAAAAGTTGAGGGATGGGGTGGCTGGAGAAATGGAACCACTCTTAAATTCTGTACATCACTTATATACAAATTATAGTTTTAACCATCTTTTGAGTCTATACAGTGTTTGTTTACATTCACATTGGAGTAAATCAAGCTTATCATGTTGGATTCTAATGGGGTACAACATTCTCATGAGGCATTTCTAAGTTTAAGATTACCCCTTTAAATCTGTAAAATATAAGACTGCATCCCAAATGGCACCCTATTCCCTATATAGTGCACTACTTTAGACCAGAGCCCTATTCCCTATATAGTGCACTACTTTAGACCAGGGCCCTATTCCCTATATAGTGCACTACTTTAGACCAAGGCCCTATTCCCTATATAGTGCACTACTTTTGACCAGGGCCCATAGGGAACAGGGTACAATTTGAGATTCAGACTCTTATCTGAAGCTATAAAAGAGAATTCAAATGGACAAAGCCTCACCAGACTCACCATTATTCAACTCAACATGTCGTGTCTGTCATCACTCTATCCCTGTACTTATAGCCCATTACTTTATTGTCATTTCAGATATGAAAGGATATGATTGTAGTTGCAGTAACATATTAAAAATAGCCCTTGTGTCGTAGAGTGCTCCCCCACTTCCTCTGTCCAGGCCCTGACTCCCAGTGGTACAGATCTGCTATCTTAATTTGATTACTGTTGTTGCAGAGATGTATCCTGCAAATTTTAGTGTATTCAAGGTTTTAAAAGGCTTCTAAAGTATGTAATACCCACCTGATTTGCACCAACGGAAAATGTATCAACCCCTACAAAAATGTCCATTAATTATAATCCACATAATAATTCCAATTTCATTTTCCTGCTATGAGAAGCAGGGTCAAATTAAGGTAGCACATCTGTAGGCTGAGAGAGAGTTTGAGGGGGGATAGAGAGAGAGCGAGTTTGAGAGGGGGAGAGAGAGTTTGAGAGGGGGATAGAGAGAGAGTTTGAAGGGGAGAGAGAGAGAGAGAGTTTGAAGGGGGGAGAGAGAGAGAGAGTTTGAAGGGGAGAGAGAGTTTGAGGGGGAGAGAGAGTTTGAGAGAGAGAGAGAGTGAGTTTGAGGCAGAGAGAGTTTGAGGGGGAGAGAGAGTTTGAGAGTTTGAGGGGGAGAGAGAGAGAGTTTGAAGGGGAGAGAGTTTGAGAGAGAGAGAGAGTGAGTTTGAGGCAGAGAGAGTTTGAGGGGGAGAGTGAGTTTGAGAGTTTGAGGGGGAGAGGGAGAAAGAGTTTGAGGAGGAGATTAGGGGAAGGGAGATGGAGGAAAACAAACTCAGATCATCGTGGAGAAAGAACAGGAAACACCCAGTCATGTGACTGAGTTTAACTATGGGATTGAATTCATAAAGTGTGTGTGGGGTGGAAACATCCAAGGTGATAATTATGTCCATGCTGTTTGGAACTCTTTTGTTTATGGAGCTCTGACTCATGCATGTATACAGCACAATGCAGCAAATGTTGCCATGATACAGTCCTGTGCTAATTATTGACTGCTGTAATAGCTTTTATTGACTGTTGTGGGATACACATAATCAGCTTACAGTACATGCCTCTTCCTCAGAAAGAACCTAGAATCCCGATAAACTTGTGTGTGTTACATCTCTCCCTCATATTTCTGAACAGCTGAAATAACAAAAAAAACAGCCCAGAGAATTACGCCACGCAGTTTGAAATGACTGTTGCTATGATACTTACAACCCAGGTCACTTCACTTTATTGGTCTTATTTCACATCTTGAGTTTCTTGAGGTAGAACACAATGGACAATGCCATAGATGACATCACAAGGTCACACCAACTGATCGGATGCAAAATACATGATACAACACAGTGCTGTACAACAGTTAAGAATAGGCCTAGAATGCAGGGCCAAAGTATATTCTCTTAGATGTAAGATACAGCAATACTCATTACTAGAACAAGAGATGTACTATGACCTAGCCCCCTGGGATTGATGGTCTGTATTTCTGCATGCGGTTGATTGATTGACATGCTCTTGGGGCTCGGGGGCAGTGCACTAGTGATTTGTCCAGTCTGTGATGGACTCTAGCTTGGGAACAATCTCCCCTGCTTCTGCTGCAGACAGACGAGAGAGGGATGGACAGAGGAAGAGAGAGAGGAGTGTGAAGAAAGGGAGGGATACAGCGTGTATTAGTCATCATATCGCAGATATATCCAGACATGGATTCAAATAGTATCTGACTTCTTTCAAATACTTTGAGCCTTTGATTGTGCCTGCCTGAGGTGGCAGATGGACGGGGCTTGGACCGTTGCGACTATTCCATTGGTTCCGTTGCTCGGCGCCAGGCAAACTCAATCAAATGCAGCTAAAGTATTTGAAAGACAACTAATACTGTTTCTGGTGCACGGAAAGACATGCTCTGTTTTCTCGTCTATGTTTCTTCTTGTCTTGTCTGTGATCTTGTCTTTGTGTCTGGGGAATCGTATTGTTTCCCCCACAGAGAGACAGCCCTCTAGGCCAGTCTGTCTCCCGCTTCTGTTTTTGTAATACAGTACACACATAATCATGAATGCAAACTCACTCACATACGCACACACACACAACACATTCAGTGTGTACAGCCGTGTTGTGTCACATCTGGCCGTGTTTCCTCCCCAAGCAGACTGGAGCTCTGTAAAGGTCACCCATTACCTCCTTTATATATATATATATATATATACACACACACACAGTCTGCTACATACATACATACATACAGACACACAGTCTGCCATCCAACACAACCCCCTGCTCTCTCTCAATTCAAAGGGCTTTATTGGCATGGGAAACATATGTTTACATTGCCAAAGCAAGTGAAGTAAAAAATGAACAGTAAACATTACACTCACAAAAGTTCCATAGGAATAGAGACATTTCAAATGTCATTTTATGGCTTTATACAGTTTAGTAATGATGTGCACATTGTTAAAGTATACAAGGGAAAATAAATAAACATAAATATGGGTTGTATTTACATTGTGTTTGTTCTTCACTGGTTGCCCTGTTCTTGTGGCAACAAGTCACAAACACTGCTGCTGTGATGTGATGTCACACGGTGGTATTTCACCCAGTAGATATGGGAGTTTATCAGAATGTGGATTTGTTTTCAGATTCTTGGTGGGTCTGTGTAATCTGAGGAATATACAGAGCATTCAGAAAGTCTTCAGTCTTCAAGTCACAAACACTGCTGCTGTGATGTGATGGCACACTGTAGTATTTCACCCAGTAGATATGGGAGTTTATCAGAATGTGGATTCTTGGTGGGTCTGTGTAATCTGAGGAATATACAGAGCATTCGGAAAGTCTTCAGACCACAAACCTTTTCCATATGTTGTGACGTTCAGCCTTATTCTAGTGTGTGTATATATATATATATATATGTGTGTGTGTGTGTTAAATCCCCCCTCATCAATCTACACACAATACCCCATAATGACAAAGCAAAAACAGGTTTGTAGAATTTTTTGCAAATGTATAAAAATAAACAACTGAAATATCACATTTGCATAAGTATTCAGACCCTTTACTCACTACTTTGTTGAAGCACCTTTGACGCCGATTACAGCCTCAAGTCATCTTGGATATGACGCTACAAGCTTGTATTTGGAGAGTTTCTCCCATTCTTCTCTGCATATCGTCTCAAGCTCTGTCAGGTTGGATGGGGAGCGTCGCTACACAGCTATTTTCAGGTCTCTTGGGAGGTGTTCGATAGGTTTCAAGTCCGGCCTCTGGCTGGGCCACTCAAGTCCATTCAGAGACTTGTCCCGAAGACACCCTTGCATTGTCTTGGCTGTGTGCTTAGAGTCGTTGTCCTGTTGGAAGGGGAACCTTCACCCCAGTCTGAGGTCCTGAGCACTCTGGAGCAGGTTTTCATTAGGGATCTCTCTGTACATTGCTCTGTTCGTCTTTCCCTCAATCCTGACTAGTCTCCCAGTCCCTGCCGTTGAAAAACATCCCCACAGCATGATGCTGCCAACACAACGCATTACCATAGGGATGGTGCCAAGTTTCCTCCAGACGTGACGCTTGGCATTCAGGCCAAATAGTTCAATTTTGCTTTCACCAGACCAGATAATCTGTTTTCTCATGGTCTGAGAGTACTTTAGGTGCCTTTTGGCATAAATGCCTGATTGGTGGAGTGCTGCAGAGATGGTTGTCCTTCTGGAAGGTTCTCCCATCTCCACAGAGGAACTCTGGAGCTCTATCATAGTGACCATCGGGTTCTTAGTCACCTTCCTGACCAAGGCACTTCTCCCCCGATTGTTCAGTTTCGCCGGGCAGCCAGCTCTAAGAAGAGTCTTGGTTGTTCCAAACTTCTGCCATTTAAGAAATATGGAGTCCACTGTGTTCTTGGGGACCTTCAATGCTGCAGAAATAGTTTGGTACCCTTCCCCAGATCTGTGCCTCGACACAATCCTGTCTCAGAGCTCTACGGGCAATTCCTTTGACCTCATGGTTTGGTTTTTGCTCTGACATGTACTGTCAACTGTTGGACCCTATATAGACAGGTGTGTGCCTTTCCAAATCATGTCCAATCAATTAAGTTTAGCACAGGTGGATTCCAATCAAGTTGTAGAAACATCTCAAGGATGATCAATGGAAACATAGCAAAGGGTCTGAATACTTATTTAAATTAGGTATTTATGTTTTTTAAAATCTTTAATGCATTTGCAAAAATGTCTAAAAACCTATTTTTGCTGTGTCATTATGGGGTATTGTGTGTAGATTGATGAGGAAAATGCTTTATTTAATCCAATTTAGAATAAGGCTGTAATCTAACAAAATGTGGAACAAGTCAAAGGGTCAATACTTTCCTAATGCCCTGTGTGTGTCTCTACTATGGTCATACATTTAGCAGGAGGTTAGGAAGTGCAGCGCAGTTTCCACCTCATTTTGTGGGGCAGTGTGCACATAGTCTTCTTTTGAGTGCCAGGTCTGCCTACAGCGACCTTTCTCAATAGTCGGTCACAGTGGTCAGGTATTCTGCCACTGTGTATTCTCTGTTAGGGCCAAATAGCATTCTAGCTTGCTCTGTTTTCTTTTGTTAATTCTTTCCTATGTGTCAAGTAATTATCTTTTTGTTTTCTCATGATTTGGTTGGGTCTAATTGTGTTGCTGTCCTGGGGCTTTGTTTGTGTTTGTGAACAGAGCCCCGGGACCAGCTTGCTTAGTGTCCTCAGCTTGCTTAGGGACTCTTCTCCAGGTTCATCCATCTGTAGGTGATGGCTTTGTTATGGAAGTTTGGGAATCGCTTCTTTTTAGGTGGTTATAGAATTTAATGGCTCTTAAATTCTCTTTCTCTCTCGCTCTCTCATTTCCCTCCCCCAGTTTAATTCAAGGGTACATTATTGTCATGACATTTTGTCAATTGCCAGAAAATCTGAAATAATAGAAAATCTCTCTCTCCCTTCCTCCTCTGTCTCTTCCTCCCTCTCTATCTCTCTCTGTTCTTCCCCTCCCTCCCTCTTTCTCTCTTTCTTTTCCTCTCTCTCTCTCTCTCTTTCTCCTCCCCCTCTTCATGTGCTTCTCAGGCTGTCTGTTTGAGAAGAAGCTCTGCCCCAGAGACCAGCCATGCTCAGATGGTCAGTATGACATAACACCATCTCTCTATCTAACCCATCTTCTTCACGTTGTCTCACTATACAATCCTCTCTCTGTCACCAGACACTCCAGGAGGTGTTGGCAGTTCTTTAATAAGACAGGGGTGTCAAATTCTTAGTCCTCGTGCGCCAAAGTCTCTTCCTGTTTCCATTTCAGCTGTTACTGATTGGCTGGAGGCTACACAAATGTCCAATTAGTCTGTGGTCTAGACCTGGGAAATCAGGTGTGTAGCCTCCAGCCAATCAGTAACAGTAATTTATCAATAAGTTGAAATGGAAACAGGAAGAGACTTTGACTCTTGACAAAGATTTTTTATTATGTTGACAAGATGGTCGAGTGAATTCTCTAATAATGGAAATACATGTCCTCAAAGATGGAAGGCAGGCAGGTGGAGTCGAGATCAGCTATTTGTATTTATTATGGATCCCCATTAGCTGCTGCCAAAGCACCAGCTACTCTTCCTGGGGTCCAGCAAAATTAAGGCAGTTTATACAGTTTTAAAACGTTATAATACATTCACAGATTACACAACACACTGTGTGCCCTCAGGTCCCTACTCCACCACTAACACATATCTACAATACTAATTCCATGTGTATGCGTGCTAATGTTTGTGTTGCTTCACAGTCCCCGCTGTTCCATAAGTTGTTTTTTAATCTGTTTTTAAAATGTAATTTTACTTCTGGCGTCAGTTACTTGATGTGGAATAGAATTCCATGTAGTCATGGATCTATGTAGTACTGTGTGCCTACCATAGTCTGTTCTGGACTTGGGGACTGTGAAGAGACCTCTTGTGGCATGTCTTGTGGGGTATGTATGGGTGTCTGAGCTGTATGCCAGTAGTTTAGACAGACAGCTCGGTGCATTCAACATGTCAATACCACTCATAAATAAAAGTAGTGATGAAGTCAATCTCCTCCACTTTCAGCCAGGAGAGATTGACATGCATATTATTAATGTTAGCTCTCTGTGTGCATCCAAGGGCCAGCTGTGCTGCCCTGTTCTGAGCCAATTGCAATTTTCTGAAGTCCTTTTTTGTGGCTCCTGACCTCACTACTGAACCGTAGTCAAGGTGCGACAAAACTAGCGCCTGTAGGACCTGCCTTGTTGATAGTGTTGTTATGAAGGTAGAAACTAGGGCCTGTAGGACCTGCCTTGTTGATAGTGTTGTTATGAAGGTAGAAACTAGGGCCTGTAGGACCTGCCTTGTTGATAGTGTTGTGAAGAAGGCAGAGCAGTGCTTTATTATGGACAGACTTCTCCCCATCTTAGCTACTACTGCATCAATATGTTTTGACCATGACAGTTTACAATCTAGTGTTTCTCCAAGCAGTTTAGTCATCTTAACTTGCTCAATTTCCACATTATTTATTACAATATTTAGTTGAGGTTTAGGGTTTAGTGAGGGTTTTGTTCCAAATGCAATGCTTTTAGTTTTAGAAATATTTAGGGCTAACTTATTCCTTGCCACACACTCTGAAACTAACTGCAGCTCTTTGTTGAGTGTTGCAGTCATTTCAGTCGCTGTAGTAGCTGACGTGTATAGTGTTGAGTCATCCGCATACATAGAAACTCTGGCTTTACTCAAAGTCAGTGGCATGTCATTAGTAAAAATTTAAAAAGCAAGGGGCCTAAACAGCTACCCTGGGGAATTCCTGATTATAACTAGATTATATTTGATAGGCTTCCATTAAAGAACACCCTCCGTGTTATGTTAGACAAGTAACTCTTTAACCACATTATAGCAGGGGGTGTAAAGCCATAACACAATAATGTCAAAAGCTGCACTGAAGTCCAACAAGACAGCCCCCACAATCATTTTATCATCAATTTCTCTCAGCCAATCATCAGTCATTTGTGTAAGGTGGCACTATTCTAGCCAATCAGAGGACAGATACGCTTGTGAACAACAGGCAAAACTCCATATCAAGTTGCCAAAATGCTACATGCGTCCACTTATGTCAGTTCATTCATAACAACCTAACCATTACGAAACCTCTATTCGATCGAATAAGCCTCACGTAGCAAATTAGCAATAAAAAAGGTTGTTGACCAAATTCGACACTCTCATTGATCTCCACACAAAAATTCCTCACTTCCTGGTTTTATTTTCTTGGACAGACTTTAGGTGGAGTAAACCCTCTCTCTTCGCCTCTTCCTCTCTGCGTTGGAGGACTAGAGTTTGACACCCTGTATTAAAACAAACAGTCCGCTAAGTGTAAAACCTACAGCACACACCCTGTATCTCTTTCCTTCCCCCCTCGTCCGTTATGTCTTCCCTCCTTCATTCACCCCCCTTGTCCCACCCCCCTTGTCTCATCCCACCTTGTTCCACCCCCCTTGTCTCATCCCACCTTGTTCCACCCCCCTTGTCTCATCCCACCTTGTTCCACCCCCCTTGTCTCATCCCACCTTGTTCCACCCCCCTTGTCTCATCCCACCTTGTTCCACCCCCCTTGTCCCACCCCCCTTGTCTCATCCCACCTTGTTCCACCCCCCTTGTTTCATCCCACCTTGTTCCACCCCCCTTGTCTCATCCCACCTTGTTCCACCCCCCTTGTCTCATCCCACCTTGTCTCATCCCCCTTGTCTCATCCCACCTTGTTCCACCCCCCTTGTCTCATCCCACCTTGTTCCACCCCCCTTGTCTCATCCGACCTTGTTCCACCCCGCTTGTCTCATCCCCCCTTGTCCCACCCCCCTTGTCTCATCCCACCTTGTTCCACCCCCCTTTTCTCATCCCACCTTGTTTCACCCACCTTCTTCCCCCTTGTCTCATCTCCCTTGTTTCCACCCCCTTATTTCACCCCTCTTGTCTCATCCCCCCTTGTCTCATCCCTCCTTGTTCCACCCCCCTTGTCCCACCCCCCTTGTCCCACCCCCCTTGTCTCATCCCACCTTGTTCCACCCCCCTTGTCTCATCCCACCTTGTTCCACCCCCCTTCTTCCCCCCTTATTTCACCCCTCTTGTCTCATCCCACCTTGTTTCACCCACCTTCTTCCCCCCTTATTTCACCCCTCTTGTCTCATCCCCCTTGTTTCATCCCCCCTTGTCTCATCCCCCCTTGTTTCATCCCCCCTTGTTTCACCGACCTTGTCTCACGCACCTTGTCTCTTGGAATCTGTTGTTTAATCTGTAACCAGTCACATCCTGTCTTTAAAATGGTATTCGCTCCCCAGTTCCAGTGTGCATCCCAAATGGCACCCTATTCTATGGACCCTGGGCAGAAGTAGTGCACTATATAGGGAATAGGGTGACATTTGGGACTTCATGCATATAATGACGTTAACCAGTTCGACGGTTGTGATGGGCAGGTGTTCTGCTGTCTACTGTCTCATAGGAAATACTACATTATTCATACTCAATTAACTCAATGGCAGTTGTCATGTGTTTCCTGATTTTTGTCTACAGAACTGCATGTGTGCAAATGTGTTTGCAAGTGTGTGTGAGCGTGTGTGCCTTCATGTACGATGAGGCACACTCTGAGCATCAGTGTGTAAACATACGGCCTCTCTCCGTCAACCTGCTCTTAACCAATCACGTCTCTTTCCCACCGTTTCCATGGCAACAGTGACATCACCCGGGTGACGGCAGTGTCTCTCCCCCATGTGTATGTTAGAGAGAGAGAATGGGTGAGAGAGAGAATAGAGCTGGGCGATGACTCATCGAGACCCACTCGCACATCTACAAACACACAAACATCACCATAGTACATCTCCATAGTACATCTCCATAGTACATCTCCATAGTACATCACCATAGTACATCACCATAGTACATCACCATAGTACATCACCATAGTACATCACCATAGTACATCTCCATAGTACATCACCATACTACATCTCCATAGTACATCTCCATAGTACATCACCATAGTACATCTCCATAGTACATCACCATACTACATCTCCATAGTACATCTCCATAGTACATCACCATAGTACATCACCATAGTACATCACCATAGTACATCTCCATAGTACATCACCATACTACATCTCCATAGTACATCTCCATAGTACATCACCATAGTACATCTCCATAGTACATCTCCATAGTACATCTCCATAGTACATCTCCATAGTACATCTCCATAGTACATCACCATACTACATCTCCATAGTACATCTCCATAGTACATCACCATAGTACATCACCATAGTACATCATCATAGTTGTGTGCGCGTGCATATGTGTTTATATGCATGCGTGTGTGTGTTCTCTGTGCTTTGTAGATGTGTCTGCTGCCCCCAGCAGGAGAGGGTTCTGATGTGTTCTGCTGTGTTCTCTATATTCTGTAGGTTGGCTGTTTGGCTGGTCTCTGCTGCCCCAGCAGGAGAGGGTTCTGATGTGTTCTGCTGTTTTCTCTATATTCTGTAGGTTGGCTGTTTGGCCAGTCTCTGCTGCCCCAGCAGGAGAGGGTTCTGATGTGTTCTGATGTGTTCTGCTGTTTTCTCTATATTCTGTAGATGGACTGTTTGGCCAATGTCTGCTGCCCCAGCAGGAGATGGTTCTGTATGAGGTGTCAGTGCCTGTGCTGCACAGACTACAGGAGGTGCTCAAGGAACTGATGATGCAAGGTAATTAAAGTTACACACACATGTACACACACACACACACACACACACACACACACACACAGCCACATATAGACATATCCGTACTCCATGCATACTCACTAACCCATTCCCACAAAGGTTGTTAGGTTCAGAGTGTGGTTGTAAAAGTGAACTGTTACCTTAGTGATGGTAAAGATCATGAACAGATAATCAGGTCTCATCTGCTACCACGGCAACAGGGCTGAGGGCTCTATAAGGTCACACTCCTCAAGTTACCAGGTTACATCTATGACTACTGTGATTGACATCTGTATCGGCCTTTGGCTGTGCAGGATTGTCCTGGCAGGATGACATCACCCAGTACGTCATTCGCAAGGAGCTGAGCCGTGTTTCACTGACCCGCCCCCTGTCTGGACGTCATGACAACCCCTCGTCTCAGTGAGTCTCCTGCTCTGTTGACTATAATTAAAAGCAGATCTATAATTACATCTGTTCTATTTGTCTGCAGATTTCCACAGGAAGGTCTGTGACTCAATGGGGGAATTGTTTTGTAATAGCAGCCAGGAAAGGTTATGAGATTAGAAAGAAACCTTTAGAAAGCCCCAGAACCAGATCTTTGAGTTTAGAGAAGAGATGTTTAAAATCCAGTCCACGAGGAACAGGCCACAGCCTCTGCGTCTCTCTCTTCCACTGGTAGTTGATTAATTGGTTGGTTTTATTTGTCAGTTAAAAACGTATACACACAGTACATGTATATATTTTTAAACGTGGTCGGAATAACACAATTCATTCAGATACTTATTTCCATTGAGGTCCCATTGATGAGTGCCCTAAGCAGACAGTCAGTCACTGTCACTGAGCGTCTGACATAGAGCACAAGTAGACTAAGTCACACTCAAATGTTGTTAGAGAAAGTGGCCCTAAGAGGACTGTGGTCAAATACTCCTGCAGTAGAGGGAAGCCATCCTCAGAGGACTGTGGTCAAATACTCCTGCAGTAGAGGGAAGCCATCATCAGAGGACTGTGGTCAAATACTCCTGCAGTAGAGGGAAGCCATCATCAGAGAACTGTGGTCAAATACTCCTGAGTAGAGGGAAGCCATCCTCAGAGGACTGTGGTCAAATACTCCTGCATTAGATGGAAGCCCTTTTTAGACAGGTGGAGGATGACTTGGAAGTTGAGTTCTTGTGAGTGAGGGAAGCTATGTTCCCTATGAGGGTCTGCAAGTGCTAATTGGTTGGCCTTATTCTGATATTCTCCATTCATACTGTATTTCTCAGGTCCTCAGAACCTGTGCAGAGTGCCCATCTTTCCAAGATGCAGTATCCTCCCAGCTCCAGGACCAAGGCTCAAGGGGACGATCCCAACCCAGACCTGATGCAGAGTTACCTGGACTACATGATCGTGGATCCCCCCAAGGCCTCCCAGTCCCTCCACATGCAAACTCTGGACCCTTACACCTACCGCCAGGTGGGAATGGACACACACACACATACACACACACACATATATACACACACACACACACACACACACACACATCTACAGTGTATTTATATCATACGACTCATGGTTATATGGTATCTATCTACTGTATATACATTCATACACACAACTACTATTACCACATACAGTTCATGTGTGTAAGAATGTATATACAGTACATAGATACTATATAACTGAGTCGTATGATATAAATACACTGTAGATAGATACCATATAATACCCCACAAGACATGCCACAAGGTCTCTTCACAGTCCCCAAGTCCAGGACAGACTATGGGAGGTGCACAGAACTACATGGGGCGGCAGGTAGCCTGGTGATTAGAAAGTTGGGCCAGTAACTGAAAGGTTTCTGGGTTGAATCCTAGAGCTGACAAGGTAAAAATCTGTCATTCTGCCCCTGAACAAGGCAGTTAACCCACTGTTCCCCGGTAGGCTGTCATTGTAAATAAGAATTTGTTCTTAACTGACTTGCCTAGTTAAATAAAGGTTACATTTTAATTAAAAAATAAATAAAAATGCATAGAGCCACGGAACTCTATTCCACATCAGGTAACTGATGCAAACAGTAAAGTTAGATTTTAAAAACAGGTAAAAATACACCTTATGGAACAGCAGGGACTGTGAAGCAACACACACATAGACACAGACACACGCATACACATACACATATGATAACATAAGCACTATACACACACGTTCACATGGATTTAGTACTGTATTGTAGTTGTAGAGTAGGGGCCAGAGGGCACACAGTGGGTTGTGAAATCTGTCAATGTATTGTAATGTTTTTAAAATTGTATAAACTGCCTTCATTCTGCTGGACCCCGGGAAGTTAATGGGGATCCATAATAAATACAGGAGATTGTATCAATTCCTTTTCCCAGAGGGCATCTCTGTGTCTGTTTATGGGTTTATTAAGCAGCAGTATGGTTACCAAGACGACGAGGAGCGCTCTCTTAACTCTCTGGAGGGTGGTGGTTTCCCCCGCCCTTCTACTCACGCCGGGGGTAAAGGGTCCCGCCCCCAGGACCGAGACCGCCAGGTGCTCCAGGACCTGGTCTCCCTGTACCTCTCCTCCCCCGCCCAGCCGGCCTCCCGCCACCGTGGGGCAGCAACACCGATCTCTACCTCTCCCTTGTACCAGGACCTGGACTTCCCTCTGGACTACGCAGAGGACTACGTTTCCCAGCAGGACGTGGAGGTCCGCAAGCAGCAGCAGCAGCTGGATCAGACGCAGAGCAACGCTCAGAAGGACTACGGATCGCTGGCTGGATTGGATGGTGAGTGTGTGGCAGTCAGTGTGTGGCAGTCAGTGTGTGGCAGTCAGTGTGTGGCAGTCAGTGTGTGGCAGTCAGTGTGTGGCAGTCAGTGTGACTGGAGCGGAATCAATGGAATAGTATCAAAGATACATCAAATGCATGGTTTCCATGGTTTCCATGTCTGATGCCATTCCATTCACTCTGTTCCAGCCATTATTATGAACAGTTCTCTCTTCAGCAGCCTCCGGTGGGTGGGTGGGTGGGTGGGTGGGTGGGTGGGTCACATGATAATATATCACATTGGGCCTCCCCACCACAGGCCACACCAACCCTGCACAATTGCTGTAACCACACACCTCCAGAACCCAATCGACCCATTCAAAGCTTTAAATAACTCTAGCTTTGCAGGCCTGCAACTCTCTTGTAGTCCAATATTTACTGACAGTGAGCTGTGAAAATATAACACTGTGCAGACATGCATGCAACATTCTGAATACAGTGGAATTCACTATTCGATGCAGGACTGATCCCCTCTATAAAAACGTCTTTTACAGTCTAAATGTAATTTGAATTGGAAAATTCTTCAATGGAAAATTCTCTTAACATTAATGAATAACTTAAAATAAATATAACTTAAATATACATTAACCTCTTCAATTAAAATAAATTAACATTATCATCTATAGAATGATATAACAAATAAAATAATAAAATCAGCAGCAGATTTTTGAACTAAGTTTACATACCAACTAGAAAATAAGCAGCTGTAAAAGTAGAAATGGAAATGCCTGATGGTGGCGCTAGAGGAAAGGTCAAGAGGTCACCAAATCAATAGGTTTCTTCCACTTGGGGTCTTGATTGTACTCAACAAATTTTATGGCAATCCAGCCCTTACATTTAGATCTTGGTCTCAGTCTGTTCTCAGTCTTGTTCTCAGCCTGTAGGCGTCATATGTGTAGTGATCCAATATCCATAGCCATGCCATTTAACAGTTATCACTGGCCCTTGCTCAACCTTACCCACCAAGAGCCCAGCGCCAGGCCTTATTGCTAGCAAAGTCACTGATCAAGTCTTTGAAGTCCAGCTTTCTAGCTAACTGACTTTCAATGGACAGCATGGCAAGACTGCAAAGCCTGTCCTGGGACATAGTGGACCTCAAATAGTTGTTTATCAGTTTTAGCTTACTGAAAGCTCTCTTGCCACCAGAAATATACGTAAAGCAATGCCCACGTCTCCAAAAATGCTTTACAAGCTGCATCTTACAAATTGCGTTCAGGAGACCAAGGGGACAAATTAGGAGGGAAAGTGTCAGCATATACAGTGTTCAGGAGACCAAGGGGACATGTTAGAGGGGTAAGTGTCAGCATATACAGTGTTCAGGAGACCAAGGGGACATGTTAGGAGGGAAAGTGGCAGCATATACAGTGTTCAAGAGACCAAGGGGACATGTTATGGGGGAAAGTGTCAGCATATACAGTGTTCAGGTGTCAGGAGACCAAGGGGACATGTTATGGGGGGAAGTGGCAGCATATACAGTGTTCAGGTGTCAGGAGACCAAGGGGACAAGTTAGGGGGGAAGTGTCAGCATATACAGTGTTCAGGAGACCAATGGGACATGTTATGGGGGGAAGTGTCAGCATATACAGTGTTCAGGAGACCAATGGGACATGTTATGGGGGGAAGTGTCAGCATATACAGTGTTCAGGAGACCAAGGGGACATGTTAGGGGGGAAGTGGCAGCATATACAGTGTTCAGGAGACCAAGGGGACATGTTAGGAGGGAAAGTGGCAGCATATACAGTGTTCAAGAGACCAAGGGGACATGTTATGGGGGAAAGTGTCAGCATATACAGTGTTCAGGAGACCAAGGGGACATGTTATGGGGGAAGTGGCAGCATATACAGTGTTCAGGAGACCAAGGGGACATGTTAGGGGGGAAGTGGCAGCATATACAGTGTTCAGGTGTCAGGAGACCAAGGGGACAAGTTAGGGGGGAAGTGTCAGCATATACAGTGTTCAGGAGACCAAGGGGACATGTTAGAGGGGAAAGTGGCAGCATATACAGTGTTCAGGTGTCAGGAGACCAAGGGGACAAGTTAGGGGGGAAGTGTCAGCATATACAGTGTTCAGGAGACCAATGGGACATGTTATGGGGGGAAGTGTCAGCATATACAGTGTTCAGGAGACCAAGGGGACATGTTAGGGGGGACAGTGGCAGCATATACAGTGTTCAGGAGACCAAGGGGACATGTTAGAGGGGAAAGTGGCAGCATATACAGTGTTCAGGTGTCAGGAGACCAAGGGGACATGTTAGGGGGGACAGTGTCAGCATATACAGTGTTCAGGTGTCAGGAGACCAAGGGGACATGTTAGGGGGGAAGTGGCAGCATATACAGTGTTCAGGTGTCAGGAGACCAAGGGGACAAGTTAGGGGGGTAAGTGGCAGCATATACAGTGTTCAGGTGTCAGGAGACCAAGGGGACATGTTATGGGGGAAAGTGGCAGCATATACAGTGTTCAGGAGACCAAGGGGACATGTTAGGGGGGAAGTGGCAGCATATACAGTGTTCAGGAGACCAAGGGGACATGTTAGGGGGGAAGTGTCAGCATATACAGTGTTCAGGAGACCAAGGGGACATGTTAGGGGGGAAGTGGCAGCATATACAGTGTTCAGGAGACCAAGGGGACATGTTAGGAGGGAAAGTGTCAGCATATACAGTGTTCAGGAGACCAAGGGGACATGTTAGGGGGGAAGTGTCAGCATATACAGTGTTCAGGAGACCAAGGGGACATGTTAGGGGGGAAGTGGCAGCATATACAGTGTCAGGAGACCAAGGGGACATGTTAGGGGGGAAGTGGCAGCATATACAGTGTTCAGGTGTCAGGAGACCAAGGGGACATGTTAGGGGGGAAGTGTCAGCATATACAGTGTTCAGGAGACCAAGGGGACATGTTAGGGGGGAAGTGTCAGCATATACAGTGTTCAGGTGTCAGGAGACCAAGGGGACATGTTAGGAGGGAAAGTGGCAGCATATACAGTGTTCAGGTGTCAGGAGACCAAGGGGACATGTTAGGGGGGACAGTGTCAGCATATACAGTGTTCAGGTGTCAGGAGACCAAGGGGACATGTTAGGGGGGAAAGTGGCAGCATATACAGTGTTCAGGAGACCAAGGGGACATGTTAGAGGGAAAGTGTCAGCATATACAGTGTTCAGGAGACCAAGGGGACATGTTAGGAGGGAAAGTGGCAGCATATACAGTGTTCAGGAGACCAAGGGGACATGTTATGGGGGAAAGTGGCAGCATATACAGTGTTCAGGTGTCAGGAGACCAATGGGACATGTTAGGGGGGAAGTGGCAGCATATACAGTGTTCAGGAGACCAAGGGGACATGTTATGGGGGAAGTGGCAGCATATACAGTGTTCAGGTGTCAGGAGACCAAGGGGACATGTTATGGGGGACAGTGTCAGCATATACAGTGTTCAGGTGTCAGGAGACCAAGGGGACATGTTATGGGGGACAGTGTCAGCATATACAGTGTTCAGGTGTCAGGAGACCAAGGGGACATGTTATGGGGGACAGTGTCAGCATATACAGTGTTCAGGTGTCAGGAGACCAAGGGGACATGTTAGGGGGGAAAGTGGCAGCATATACTGTACAGTGTTCAGGTGTCTGTCTTCATGTTGAAACTCAGGTGTCAGAACTCTGGAATACGTCGTGATCAGTGGTTGGCACACAGAAGGGACTTTACCCTCACTAATCTGACCACCTTTCAGAACAGCAGAAAATTATTCTACAATGTTTTGCAGTGGTGTGGAACCTCGTGTTCAAGTCACTTATGATGTTGTCCATAGCAGTAAAAACACAGTGTCCTGAAACACTGTTGCTGCACTGTCCTGAGCTGTCTCCTCTTCAGAGGTCTCATCATGGAGTCTCTTATGATGTTGTCCATAGCAGTAAAAACACAGTGTCCCGAAACACTGTTGCTGCACTGTCCTGAGCTGTCTCCTCTTCAGAGGTCTCATCATGGAGTCTCTTATGATGTTGTCCATAGCAGTAAAAACACAGTGTCCCGAAACACTGTTGCTGCACTGTCCTGAGCTGTCTCCTCTTCAGAGGTCTCATCATGGAGTCTCTTATGATGTTGTCCATAGCAGTAAAAACACAGTGTCCCGAAACACTGTTGCTGCACTGTCCTGAGCTGTCTCCTCTTCAGAGGTCTCATCATGGAGTCTCTTCCTTTTCCTCTGGCGGCTGTGTTTCTTGCTAAATTGAGGTGCAACATCCATTTGCGTAGCAATCAGTGTTGCCTCAGACAGGAGAGACTCTCATCCATCTCTAAGAGACTGTGTCTCTTTCTATAACGCTCTGATATTGGCTGTCTTCTGTGTCAAGTGAGATTTTTCCTGACTGGAGAATCACATTCCTGTCCTCAATGCATTTCAGTACCTGCAATTATGCCAACTGACATGTCATTCAACACAATGCTGCTCACCTCCTTCAGTTGGGAGTAGGGCTGGTTCAGGGGGGTGGGGATGGGGAGACAGGGCTGGTTTAGGGGGATGGGGATGGGGAGACAGGGCTGGTTCAGGCGTATGGGGATGAGGAGACAGGGCTGGTTCAGGCGTATGGGGATGAGGAGACAGGGCTGGTTCAGGGGTATGGGGATGAGGAGACAGGGCTGGTTCAGGGGTATGGGGATGGGGAGACAGGGCTGGTTCAGGGGGGTGGGGATGGGGAGACAGGGCTGGTTCAGGGGTATGGGGATGGGGAGACAGGGCTGGTTCAGGGGTATGGGGATGGGGAGACAGGGCTGGTTCAGGGCGATGGGGAGACAGGGCTGGTTCAGGGGTATGGGGATGGGGAGACAGGGCTGGTTCAGGGGGGTGGGGATGGGGAGACAGGGCTGGTTCAGGGCTATGGGGATGGGGAGACAGGGCTGGTTCAGGGGTATGGGAATGGGGAGACAGGGCTGGTTCAGGGCTATGGGGATGGTGAGACAGGGCTGGTTCAGGGCTATGGGGATGGGGAGACAGGGCTGGTTCAGGGCTATGGGGATGGGGAGACAGGGCTGGTTCAGGGGTATGGGGATGGGGAGACAGGGCTGGTTCAGGGGTATGGGGATGGGGAGACAGGGCTGGTTCAGGGCTATGGGGATGGTGAGACAGGGCTGGTTCAGGGCTATGGGGATGGGGAGACAGGGCTGGTTCAGGGCTATGGGGATGGGGAGACAGGGCTGGTTCAGGGCTATGGGGATGGGGAGACAGGGCTGGTTCAGGCGTATGGGGATGAGGAGACAGGGCTGGTTCAGGGCTATGGGGATGGGGAGACAGGGCTGGTTCATGGGTATGGGGATGGGGAGACAGGGCTGGTTCAGGGCTATGGGGATGGGGAGACAGGGCTGGTTCAGGGGTATGGGGATGGGGAGACAGGGCTGGTTCAGGGCTTTGGGGATGGTGAGACAGGGCTGGTTCAGGGGTATGGGGATGGGGAGACAGAGCTATGGGGATGGGGAGGCAGGGCTGGTTCAGGGGGGTGGGGATGGGGAGACGGGGCTGGTTCAGGGGGGTGGGGATGGGGAGACGGGGCTGGTTCAGGGGTATGGGGAGACAGGGCTGGTTCAGGGGTATGGGGATGGGGAGACAGAGCTATGGGGATGGTGAGACAGGGCTGGTTCAGGGGTATGGGGAGACAGGGCTGGTTCAGGGCTATGGGGATGGGGAGACAGGGCTGGTTCAGGGGGATGGGGATGGTGAGACAGGGCTGGTTCAGGGCTATGGGGATGGGGAGACAGGACTGGTTCAGGGCTATGGGGATGGGGAGACAGGGCTGGTTCAGGGGTATGGGGATGGGGAGACAGAGCTATGGGGATGGGGAGACGGGGCTGGTTCAGGGGGGTGGGGATGGGGAGACGGGGCTGGTTCAGGGGGGTGGGGATGGGGAGACGGGGCTGGTTCAGGGGGGTGGGGATGGGGAGACGGGGCTGGTTCAGGGGGGTGGGGATGGGGAGACGGGCTGGTTCAGGGGGGTGGGGATGGGGAGACGGGGCTGGTTCAGGGGGGTGGGGATGGGGAGACAGGGCTGGTTCAGGGGTATGGGGATGAGGAGACAGGGCTGGTTCAGGGGTATGGGGATGGGGAGACAGGGCTGGTTCAGGGGTATGGGGAGACAGGGCTGGTTCAGGGGTATGGGGATGGGGAGACAGGGCTGGTTCAGGGGTATGGGGAGACAGGGCTGGTTCAGGGGTATGGGGATGGGGAGACGGGGCTGGTTCAGGGGGGTGGGGGTGGGGAGACAGGGTTATGGGGATGGGGAGACAGGGCTGGTTCAGGGCTATGGGGATGGGGAGACGGGGCTGGTTCAGGGGGGTGGGGGTGGGGAGACAGGGCTATGGGGATGGGGAGACAGGGCTGGTTCAGGGGGGTGGGGATGGGGAGACAGGGCTGGTTCAGGGGGGTGGGGATGGGGAGACAGGGCTGGTTCAGGGGTATGGGGATGGGGAGACAGGGCTGGTTCAGGGGTATGGGGATGAGGAGACAGGGCTGGTTCAGGGCTATGGGGATGAGGAGACAGGGCTGGTTCAGGGCTATGGGGATGAGGAGACAGGGCTGGTTCAGGGCTATGGGGATGAGGAGACAGGGCTGGTTCAGGGGTATGGGGATGGTGAGACAGGGCTGGTTCAGGGGTATGGGGATGGTGAGACAGGGCTGGTTCAGGGGTATGGGGATGGGGAGACAGGGCTATGGGGATGGGGAGACAGGGCTGGTTCAGGGGTATGGGGATGGTGAGACAGGGCTGGTTCAGGGATATGGGGATGGGGAGACAGGGCTATGGGGATGAGGAGACAGGGCTGGTTCAGGGCTATGGGGATGAGGAGACAGGGCTGGTGAGTCTGAAGCTGTGACTGTTGGGTCTGGCACCAGGCAGGGACAGGGACAACTGATTTAGTATGAACAGTTTGCTAAAAGTTTGCCTGCATTGATTAAATGTCGGCTAAAAAAGGAGTGAAATGTAACCCCTAACCCAGACCCTAACCCTAACCCTGACCCTAACCCTGACCCTAACCCCTAACCCTGACCCCTAACCCTGACCCTAACCCTGACCCTAACCCTAACCCTGACCCTAACCCTATGTAAACACTCAGAATGTTCTGTGAAGATAACATTAAGTAACTAATGTTAGGGGAGCAAAAGTAGCTTATTTCACTAAGGACGAAGCTAACAGGCTCATTTCCACCAGTCACGGACGACACCCACCTTCCTTTGTGAATCATCGGGTGACATACTGTCGCCCTTTTCTCTCTCCTGTCCTCCTTTCTCTCTCCTGTCCTTCTTTTCTCTCTCCTGTCCTTCTTTTCTCTCTCCTGTCCTCCTTTTCTCTCTCCTGTCCTCCTTTTCTCTCTCCTGTCCTCCTTTTCTCTCTCCTGTCCTCCTTTTCTCTCTCCTGTCCTCCTTTTCTCTCTCCTGTCCTCCTTTTCTCTCTCCTGTCCTTCTTTTAGTTTTTGGAAGCCAGGTTTTTCTTTAGGAAACTGAGACATGATGCTCCACCGGCACTCGTCACTCACAATTCACTGCTAGCAAGTACCTGTCGCGCTTGGTTTCAAATCAAATTGTATTATTTTATGCGAATAGTCTGGGTAGCCATTAAACTAGATGTTCAGAGTCTTATGGCTTGGAGGTAGAAGCTGTTTAGAAGCCTCTTGGTCCTAGACTTGGTACTCAGGTAACGCTTGCCGTGTGGTAGCAGAGAGAACAGTCTATGACTAGGGTGGCTGGAGTCTTTGACCATTTTTAGGGCCTTCCTCTGACACCGCCTGGTATAGAGGTCCTGGATGGCAGGAAGCTTGGCCCCAGTGATGTAATGGGCCGTTCGCACTACCCTCTGTAGTGCCTTGTGAATTTTGACCTGTCTAAAGGTCCTGGGGGCAGGATCAAACCATTTCATGTAAATAGAGGGGGGTTGGGCAATACAGAGGCTCTCTGGATGTTTACTTTTTGCCAAAAACAAGAAAATTAAACCGTTAGTTTATTAGTACAATGTAAATAAAATATTATATTAATGATGATAGGTTAATCATTTAATATATATGTTTTTTTACCTAATGTTGTAATATTGTTTTAGGGCCCCTGTCAGTCACAGGCCATTAGAATCGTCCTAACCCCCCCGGCTCCCCTGTCTATATGATTATTTTTTTTATGTTCTTGCCTGCTGTAGCTGAGACACTGAATGCCTAATGTCTGGCCTGCCTGAACTTTTTTCATCACCTGCCTGTTGACCTCTCACCTCTAACTCTGTATGACCCTGTCTGTTTGTTCAGATGACTCCCTGCAGAAAGTGTCTCTGCTCCTGGACCACTATGGCATCGATATGAAGGACTTAACCCCTCCACAGCTGGCCAACCTGCCTGCAGCACTGAAACAGCTGCAGATGGAGAGTGCTACTGACTTGGGCACCGACACAGCAGGTGTGTCAGAGCGCAGGCATGCAGCTGAACCCTGTCAGAGCACTACACTACGGGTCAAAGGTTTTAGAACACCTACCCATTCAAAGGTTTTTCTTTATTTTTACTATTTTCTACATTGTAGAATAATAGTGAAGACATCAAAATGATGAAATAACACATATGGAGTCATGTAGTAACCAAAAAAAAGTGTTAAACAAAACTAAATATATTTTATATTTGAGATTCTTCAAATAGCCACCCTTTGCCTTGATGACAGATTTGTACACTCTTGGAATTCTCTCAACCAGCGTCACCTGGAATCCTTTTCCAACAGTCTTGAAGGAGTTCCCACATATATTGAACACTTGTTGGCTACTTTTCCTTCACTCTGAGGTCCGACTCATCCCAAACCATCTCAATTTGGTTGAGGTCGGGGATTGTGGAGGCCAGGTCATCTGATGCAAAGTGTGTCGGGTCATTGTCCTGTTGAAAAACAAAGGATAGTCCCACCAGATGGGATCAAATCAAATTTTATTGGTCACATACACATGGTTAACAGATGTTAATGCGAGTGTAGCGAAATGCTTGTGCATTGAGATAGAAGCTGTTTTTCAGTCTCTCGGTCCCAGCTTTGATGCACCTGTACTGACCTCGCCTTCTGGATGGTAGCGGTGTAAACAGGCAGTGGCTCGGGTGGTTGTTGTCCTTGATGATCTGTTTGGCCTTCCTGTGACATCGGGTGCTGTAGGTGTCATGGAGGACAGGTTGTGCAACGCATCAAATGGCGTATCCCTGCAGAATGCTGTGGTAGCCATGCTGGTTAAGTGTGCCTGGAATTCTAAATAAATCACAGACAGTGTCACCAGCAAAGCACCCCCACACCATAACACCTCCTCCTCCATGCTTTACGGTGGGAAATACACATGCGGAGATCATCCGTTCTCACAAAGACACGGCTGTTGGAACCAAAAATCTCCAATTTGGACTCCAGACCAAAGGACAGATTTCCACCTGTCTAATTGTCATGTACTGTCATGTTGTGTCTTGTCTCTGTCCTTTCCCTTCACCCTGTCTCCCTCTGCTGGTCGTTGTTAGGTTACCTTTTCTCCCCCTCTTTCCCCCAGCTGTGCCTTGTCTCCTCCTAACCACCTCGTCACCCCTTTTCCCACCTGTTCCCTTTTTCCCTCTGATTAGGTTCCTATATCTCTCTCTGTTTCTGCTCCTGTCCTTGTCGGATTCTTGTTTGTTGTGTTTCATGCCTGAACCAGACTGTCGTCATGTTTGCTGTAACCTTGTCTTGTCCTGTCGGAATCTGCCGGTCCGTCTGAGCCTACCTATGTTTGGTAATTAAAGAAGCTCTGTTTAAGTTAATTCGCTTTTGGGTCCTCATTCACGCACCTTAACACTAATGTCCGTTGCTCATATTTCTTGGCCCAAGCAAGTCTCTTCTTCCAATTGGTGTCCTTTAGTAGTGGTTTCTTTGTAGCAATTCGACCATGAAGGCCTGATTCATGCAGTCTCCTCTGAACAGTTGATGTTGAGATGTGTTTGTTACTTGAACTCTGTGAATAATTTATTTGGGCTGCAATTTCTGAGGCTGGTAATGAACTTATCCTCTGCAGCAGAGGTAACTCTGGGTCTTCCTTTCCTGTGGTGGTCCTCATGAGATCCAGTTTCATCATAGCGCTTGATGGTTTTTGCGACTGCACTTGAAGAAACTTTGAAAGTTCTTGAAATGTTCCATATTGACTGACATGTCTTAAAGTAATGATGGACTGTTGTTTCTCTTGGTCTTTTACCAAATATCTATATAGATAATCTTCTGTATCCCCCCCCCCCCCTCTTCCACACCTTGTCACAACACAACTGATTGGCTCAAATGCATTTAGAAGGAAAGAAATTCCACAAACTAACTTTTAAGAAGGCCCATCTGGTAATTGAAATGCATTCCAGGTGATTACCTCATAAAGCTGGTTGAGGGAATGCTAAGAGTGTGCAAAGCTGTCATCAAGGCAAAGGGTGGCTATTTGAAGAATCTCAAATATAAAATATATTTTGATTTGTTTAACACTTTTTTTTGGTTACTAGATGATTCCATATGTGTTATTTTATAGTTTTGATGTCTTCAGTATTATTCTACAATGTAGAAAATAGTAAAAAATAAAGAAAAACCTTTGAATAAGTAGGTGTTCTAAAACTTTTGACCGGAATTGTAATTCACTGGGCCAGCACTTGACAGCAAACACCTTACTGAAATGCTGTCTGAAATCACAGTCTTTTCACCACACAGAAAGACCCTTCCAAGCTGTGGCCTCAAAAGGCAAGACTACTGTATATGTCACTAGTATCATTCATTAAATGAGATGATGATATAATAAATGATATAATTAAGGAAATCAAGTTGTGAACCACAACACGCTGCAGGAATACCTGCAGTATCTTTATACAAAATGGCATGACCCAATAATGAGACTGAAAAATGTGACATTTTGCGGTGGGATTATACTGTGACAATTACAGATACTGAAACAATTATTATCTGTGTGTCAGATAATGAGAATCTGTGTTCTTTGCTTTTCAGACAAATACCGGAACAGTGCTGCCCCACGTAAGAAGGTAAGTTGAGATAAAACAGTAAAACTCTAGAAATTCAATTATTGCTCTTGGGTTTATAAGTGTTGTTTATTTAACGATATGAAATGTTTTTTTATACAATGTTAATAGCATTTACAGTAAATGTAGAATGGCAATAATTAGGCTTTCTGGTTGTTGTTGTTGCATCTACCAAACAGTAGGTGGCAGAACTTCCCCAATCTGAGGAAATCAGTGGTCTATTTGACATATCCTGGAGTAATATTCAAATGAAACATGTATTTATTAGATCCTACTATAACGGATGTTAAGGTGTTTGGTGCCTCCTCCTATTCCTCATCAGATCACTGAAGGGGCCATGACACACAAGGTGGACAAATCTCCCGTGCTAGGTGCCCCCACCTCCCTTCCTGCCCCGCCCCCCACCATGGGGGCCCCTCCTGCCACAGAGGGAGCCAGTGTAAAGGAGCCAGGGGCCCCGGTGGAAACAGAGACGCAAGGGAAGAAAGAACCACCAGGAGGGACCACACATGTGAAGGAGGAATACGGCTACATCGTCACCAACCAAAGGTCTTCTAAGCCTAATGTTCATAAACACAGAATGTTGGTGTAGGAGCGTATATCTGTCTGTCTGTCTACGTGTCTGTCTCAGAGTCTTTGACTGTACATGGCGTGTGTATGTAAGCGTGTGTATGTAAGAGTTTGTGTGTGTTTGCAGTTGTACTGTATCTGTGTTTGTGATTTTGCTTTTTTCTTCAGTGCTCTGTGTGTATGAGTGTGTATGAGTGTGTCCGTGTGTATGAGTGTGTATGAGTGTGTATGAGTGTGTCCGTGTGTATGAGTGTGTATGAGTGTGTATGAGTGTGTATGAGTGTGTCCGTGTGTATGAGTGTGTCCGTGTGTATGAGTGTGTCCGTGTGTATGAGTGTGTATGAGTGTGTCCGTGTGTATGAGTGTGTATGAGTGTGTCCGTGTGTATGAGTGTGTCCGTGTGTATGAATGCATGTGTATTTCTCCGCAGCCCCCTCAGTCTGTACGACGGGGTGCGTCTGCTGGGGCTCCTGGCTGAGAGGATCCCACTATCCACTGGCTCTTTCATCAACATCAGGTAGGCTATAGGCATAGAGGCCCACTGGCCGACTGGTCCAATGAGGAGAGATGACAATTAGCTGGCTGCTAATTGCTAATAAGCAGATGATAATTAGTTGGCTGGTTAAATCTGGCACGTTTACAGAAATGTTAATAAATGTGCATCGTCCCGATTGTCAAATAAACTTATAAATGTCAAATTAAAGGATCAGGAGATCTCAGTGTATAGGGGCCATCTCAGTGTAGAGGGGCCATCTCAGTGTAGAGGGGCCATCTCAGGGGCATCTCAATGTAGAGGGGCCATCTCAGGGGCATCTCAGTGTAGAGGGGCCATCTCAGGGGCTTCTCAGTGTAGAGGGGGCCGTCTCGGTGTAGAGGGGGCATCTCAGCTCAGGAACTTCTATGATCAACATCAACATGCTCCATTCCCTCTCCCGGGCCTCTCTGGTGGCACAGTGGTCTCTGTGCCACCAGAGATTCTGGGTTCGAGCCCAGGCTGCGACCGGGAGGCCCATGGGGCGGCGCACAATTGGCCTAGCGTTGTCCGGGTTAGGGAGGGTTTGGCCATTAGGGATATCCTTGTCTCCTGTGGCGGGCCAGGCGCAGTGCACGCAGACCAGGTCGCCAGGTGTACAGTGTTTCCTTGGTTTGGCTGGCTTCCGGTTTGGATGTGCATTGTGATTGTGTTTCGGAGGACGCATGACTTTCGACCTTCGCCTCTCACGAGCCCGTACGGGAGTTGCAGCGATGAGACAAGACAGGGGAGAAATTGGGGAGAAAAAAAGGGGTTAAAAAAACAAACAAAAAACATGCTCCTCTTCTGCTTGACTGCTGAGCTCAAACTCGGGTGTGGTGGCGAGGTGGAGCTCTCTCTGTGGCCTTTTCTCATTTGGGCAAAAGTCCTAGACCTAAAAATTCCCTGTCTTAGGTCAGGTAGGATCACAACTTTATTTTAAGAATGTGAAATGTCAGAATAATAGTAGAGAGAATGATTTATTTCAGATTAGATTTTTTTCATCGGTGGGTCAGAAGTTTACATACAGTCAATTAGTATTTGGTAGCATTGCCTTTAAATTGTTTAACTTGGGTCAAACGTTTCGGGTAGCCTTCCACAAGCTTCACACAATAGGTTGTGTGACAGAGCTGGTGTGTCTTGAGATGTTGCTTCAGTATATTCACATAATTTTCTTTCCTCATGATGCCATCTACTTTGTGAAGTGCACCAGTCCCTGCTGCAGCAAAGCACTCCCACAACATGATGCTGCCACCCAATGCTTCACGGTCCTCCAAACATAACAATGGTCATTATGGCCAAACAGTTCTATTTTGTTTCATCAGACCAAAGGATATTTCTCCAAAATGTACGATCTTTGTCCCCATGTGCAGTTGCAATCCGTAGTCTGGCTTTTTTATGGCGGTTTTGGAGCAGTGGCTTCTTCCTTGCTGAGCGGCCTTTCAGGTTATGTTGATATAGGACTCGTTTTACTGTGGATATAGATACTTTTGTACCTGTTTCCTCCAGCATCTTCACAAGGTCCTTTGCTGTTGTTCTGGGATTGATTTGCACTTTTCACACCAAAGTACGTTCATCTCTAGGAGACAGAACAGGTCTCCTTCCTGAGCAGTATGACGGCTGCATGGTCCCATGGTGTTTATACTTGCGTACTATTGTTTGTACAGATGAATGTGGTACCTTCAGGCGTTTGGAAATTGCTCCCAAGGATGAACCAGACTTGTGGAGGTCTACACATTTTTTTTTCTGAGCTCTTGGCTGATTTCTTTTTATTTTCCCATGATGTCAAGCAAAGAGGCACTGAGTTTTAGGGTAGGCCTTGAAATACATCCACAGGTACACCTCCAATTGACTCAAATTATGTTCATTAGCCTATAAGAAGCTTCTAAAGCAATGACAATTTTCTGGAATTTTCCAAGCTGTTTATAGGCACAGTCAACTTAGTGTATGTAAACTTCTGACCCACTGGAATTGTGATACAGTGAATTATAAGTGAAATAATCTGTCTGTAAACAATTGTTGGAAAAATGACTTGTGTCATGCACAAAGTAGATGTCATAACCGACTTACCAAAACTATAGTTTGTTAACAAGAAATTTGTGGAGTGGTTGAAAACGAGTTTGAATGACTCCAACCTAAGTGTTTGTAACTTCAGACTTCAACTGTACTGTGTGTGTGTGTGTGTGTGTGTGTGTGTGTGTGTGTGTGTGTGTGTGTGTGTGTGTGTGTGTGTGTGTGTGGGGGGGGGGGGTGTATATGTATGTACAGTATATCACATAAGTGAGTACACCCCTCACATTTTTGTAAATATTTGAGTATATATTTTCATGTGACAACACTGAAGAAATGACACTTTGCTACAATGTAAAGTAGTGAGTGTACAGCTTGTATAACAGTGTTTAGGGCTGTTAGGGGTGTTTAGGGGCTTAGTGACACCTAAAATAAAGGCCCACCCCCCCCCCCCCCCCCCCCCCCCCAGTCATCCTGCTCCTACCACCATCCCACCACCCCTCTCTCTCCCGGCCCCAGCTATATGAATCAATAGTTTGATGGAATGTTCCTGTCTGTCTCTCTACAGTGTGGTGGGCCCTGCCCTGACATTCCGTGTCCGCCCCAACAGCCAGAACCTGAGTGCTGAAGACGTGGCAGAGAAAGCCGGTAAGTGGACCTGTTACTGGGGTCAGACGGGGTCAAATTGACCCAATGTCCCGCTGCTCTATGTAAACCACCAAGACAATGTCTACACACACACACACACACACACACAACTTGGACAAAAAGTGAGCTAGGGGTATAAAAGGGATTTTTGAACCACTCTAGTGTTTTTACAAATATATAATAGCAAGAATATTACTTTTTTGCAAGATGGCAACTATTTTATTTTGTTTCATAATTTACTCAGTTGCAGAGAAGAACTTTCTGGAGTCTGAAACTGCTCTGAAGATCCTGCAGACAGGTGTCGGTGAGGTAAGAGAATGTTATGCTGCATTTAGTAGTGTGTGTGTGTGCGCGAGAGAGGAAGCGAGAGACGGGGGTCTTTTTGCATTAGAATCTATTGGCATTCATCATCAATATTCTTTGCGTCCTTCTGTGCATTTTCACAGTCAAACTATTTTCCTCTGCCTGAAATACCTAGAATGGCTAAAATCCTTTGACATGACAAACGTATTTTGCGGTCGAATGAAACGTGCGCGCTCCCGAAAGACACAAGACTGTCTCTTTAATTCATATTGGTCACGCGCACCACTCCTCTCTTGGTCGTCTCACATCGTCCCTGGGCCTGAGCTAGTAGGTCACACTGCCGCCAAAATTCAATCAAATGATGCGCTATTTTCCACTTTATAAACGCATTATGGAAAGCAAGAGACAAATCTTATTTTATATTGTGCACTATCAAAGTCAAGTCGTCTTTCTTTCACGGAAGGTGGATGTTGGGTGAGTGTCGCTTATATTTAGCCTACTAATAGGCTATTCATACTTTTGAATGGTAGATTTGTCTAGAGTTATTCTTATTATGGGCCCAAGTCGCGAATTGTATTTCTTATAGGCCTAATTTGATTCTATAATAGTTATATTTAGTTCCACTTCAAATATGTCAACGATTTAGTTGCCATTTGTAAATTGCTTACGCATTAATGTTATCTGTTAGTTTAGACCTTTTCATCAGATTCTGCCGGCATAGCGCACGCACATCTACGAGATGCCCAGCCCGCGTGGTGTGTGTGGGATTGTCGCATGATTCGTTGTCAAATATTATGATTTGGTTTATCTGGTTTATCTATAATCATAATGAAGATTTTAACAACATATTCAAGAACGTACAGCAAATAACACTTAACGAATTTAATCTGTTTGAGGACACGTCTATCAATATTATAATATTTAACGGGACCTATATCTGGTTACAGTAATTAGTGTTGGTGCACTTTGTAACTGTATCTTGTTTACATTTTGAATAATTTCACATTGGCAATCTCTCCTCTTGAATTATAAGAATTCTGCAATAATGTCCATTAGATTTCTCTTGGAAGTCTGAAATTGTGCATACACACACACATGTACCAGTGTGTGTAATCTAAGTTTAAAACCCTTTAATTCTAGTTGTCAATTCCATTTTTTTATTTAGTGAAAAAAAATTGTTAAGCCTTATGTTTGCTAACTGTTTGCATCACTCACAATAGTGATGAATGAAGTTGCATATCGCTTTTGGCAACAACAACCTGAGGAAAGACACTTGTGTCAGAAGTCAATGTCTGCAGCAATGGAATGATCTGGAGTCTATCTACTGTACTGATCACGCTACTCTGCTATTGAATCAACCTCTTGGTCTCTCTGTTGTCTTCAATCTAAACTGCAACCTCTTGGTCTCTCTGTTGCCTTAAATCAATCAATCTCTTCCTCCCTCCCTCCCCTCCTATACCCATCCCTCCCTCCCTCCCCTCCTATACCCATCCCCCCCTCCCCTCCTATACCCTTCCCTCCCTCCCCTCCCTCCTATACCCATCCCTCTCTTCTTCCCTCCCTCCCCTCCTATACCCATCCCTCCCTCCCCTCCTATACCCATCCTTCCCTCCCCCCCTATACCCATCCCTCCCTACCCTCCCATACCCATCCCTCCCTCCCCTCCCATACCCTTCCCTCCCTCCCTCCCATACCCATCCCTCCCATACCCTTCCCTCCCATACCCTTCCCTCCCTCCCCTCCCTACCCTCCCATACCCTTCCCTCCCATACCCTTCCCTCCCTCCCCTCCTATACCCCTCCCTCCCCTCCTATACCCATCCCTCCCTCCCCTCCTATACCCTTCCCTCTCTTCTTCCCTCCCTCCCCTCCTATACCCTTCCCTCCCTCCCCTCCTATACCCTTCCCTCCCTCCCCTCCTATACCCTTCCCTCCCTCCCCTCCTATACCCTTCCCTCTCTTCTTCCCTCCCTCTCCTCCTATACCCATCCCTCCCTCCCCTCCTACACCCATCCCTCCCTCCCCTCCTACACCAATCGCCCCCTTCCTCCGTCTCCTCTCCTACACCCACCACTCACCCCTGCATCCCCTGATGTCAGTTAGGTAAATTCACCTCATGTCTAGATCTTAATAGTCATCTCCAGAAACCGGTCATTCGGTTCTTCCCCCTTTCTGTTTTCTTCCCCTTCCCCCCTTTTCTCTCCATCTCTCATCTTCGGGCCCCTTTAGACTATCAGGTGAAGCACCCCCCCCAAATATCTCAGACTATAGCTCCACCTTTCACCCCAATGTCTCAGACTATACCTTCACCCCCTACCCCAATTTCTGACTATAGCTCCACCCCCCCACCCCACCCCAATCCCCCATGTCAGACTATAGCACTCCCCACCCCAATGTCTCAGACTATAGCTCTATCCCCCAACCCCCAAATCCTTCAGCACATTCCTGGGGCCTCTGAAGAGGAAAGAGAGGTCAGGAGGGCAGGAGAGGCAACCGTGGCAACCAGGGAGGAGAAGGAGAGATGAAAGAGAATATATGATTGGGGGTCAGGCTGCAACAGTACTTGTGTTGCATTCAGTGGGGTACAATGTAGAAAAACGTTTTGCAACGTGAATATCTCTGTTCTGATTTGGACTTTTCACTCTGTTTCAAAACATTTTCACCCTAATGAACACCACCCAGGTTTTCTCTCATCCACTTCCTCAATAATAATAACTTTGATAAATTCTTCTGTTGCAGGACATTAGTGGGGCTCTAAACAACCAGTCTCATCCTTCCACTAAAGGATAAACACTCTTTCAAAAGCTATTTTATTGGCTCATCAGTGAGATATTCAGCTAACAATTTTGTTTTCCTTCCCTCTCTCTCTTTGTCTCTGTCACCTCCCCTCTCGACAGAGAACTGATGGGCGGGGCTTACCTCAGGCCACCCGGGTCCGAGATGGCTCCCGTTGGGTGTTCATGACCATGGTGGGCGTGGCCTGTGTTGGCGGGATCCTGGTGGCGACAATGACCATCGTCTGCCTGCGTCGCCACACCAACCGCCTGGCGTCTGAGAAGCTAGGCCTGGGCCCAGAGGGAGGCAGCGTTACACACCAGGAGTACCAGGTAGGCACACACACACACACACACGTAAGTAGGCCCAGCCGTCAACTGACACCACACAGCCATGCAGGACCAAGTCAAGTGGGAGTACTGTAGACTATAGACAGACAGCACATTTCTCTATGAGATATGATTGACAAACCAATTTCCCCTCGGGGATCAATAAAGTATTTATCTTACATGGGTTTGTCCAGCCGCTATATCTTAGTTTTCTTATGTCGCCCTCTCTTCACCAATGTCAACAGTGTAATACTCCCTAAAAAGACAACTCACAAACAGTCCAACATGAACACATTCACTCTTCAGTTTTCAACCTGCACAAGGATTCACTAGTCTGAGACATGAGATGTATTGAAAGAGACCTGTGCATGCTGCAGACCCCAACTTCCCAGGACTACCAGTGTGACTGTATCCACGGGACATTGATCCCTGATTTAGTAATACATTGTGTCCGTAGAAAACCCATTGACTGTCATGATCCCCTTCTCCTTCTGTCAGGACCTGTGTCGTCAGCACATGGGATCCAGGGGACTCTTCGAGCGTCAGGAGGGGGCAGGAGCTGCGGGGGGCGGTGGGGGTGCTAGTGGAGGTGGTGGTGGAGGAGGAGGTGGTGGTGGTGGAGGAGGAGGTATGGACACGTCCAGGGTGAGCAGTGTGTCGTCCCAGTTCAGTGATGCGCCCCAGCCCAGCGACGCGCCCCAGCCCAGCCCGAGCTCCCACAGCAGCACCTCTTCCTGGTGCGAGGAACCAGCGCAGACCAACATGGACATCTCCACCGGTCATATGATCCTGGTCAGTGTCACTCTGAACATTTACTCTATGCATTAATTAATTTATTTATTCCTACTCTGCCTCAGATCTCACTACCGCTGTTCTGACTAAACCTGGGTTCAAATAGGATTTGTTTTCCATCAAATACTTTTGCTGTGCTTGATCGAACTTGCCTAACTTCTTTCCGCAGTGGAACCAATGGACTAGTCCCAAAAGTGCAAATCTTACCCACCTGGCACTGCAGGCAGGCTCAATCAAACCCTAAAAATATTTGAAATAAAACAAATACTATTTGAATCCAGGTCTGGTACTGACAATTAAATACACATTAACCATCAGACTCTAGAAGACAGATTCATCCAGTTGAAGGCATTGACAGAGGAAGAGTGTAGTGTATTATCTAAGTAAGAGTCACCCTAGTACTGAGAACCTCCTCTGTCCTCCTAACTCACAGGCTTACATGGAGGACCACCTAAAGAATAAGGACCGTCTGCTGAAGGAGTGGGAGGCCCTGTGTTCCTACCAGGCTGAACCCAGCACCATGTCTGTGGCGCAGAGTGACACCAACCTGAAGAAGAACCGCTGCCCTGACTCTGTGCCCTGTAAGTTCTTCTTCTTCCCCTCATCCTCCTCTTTCTTCTTCTCTCCTTTCTTCCACATCTCCTCCTTGATTTATTTTCCCTTTTGTATTTTCTTGGGTGGTTTTTGTTGAACAGAAAGTGATAGCCTGGGTCCCAGGGCTGTTTGGGCTGTTTTGCTCCTTGTCAATCTCTCACCAAACATTTCATGTCAACCGATCTGAGACCAGGCTAGGAGAGTGAACGGACAGGAAAGTTAGGAGGAGATCTAGTCAAAATGACAGTGGGTCAGATTAAACCCACACAGACTGTATGTTGAGGGTGACCGCCGACACCACCAGCTAGACCACCCAGGTGGCCTGGCCTCCATGATTCTAGGTTAAACCACCCAGGTGGCCTGGCATCCATGATTCTAGGTTAAATCACCCAGGTGGCCTGGCATCCATGATTCTAGGTTAAACCACCCAGGTGTGGCCTCCATGATTCTAGGTTAAACCACCCAGGTGGCCTGGCCTCCATGATTCTAGGTTAAACCACCCAGGTGGCCTGGCCTCCGTGATTCTAGGTTAAACCACCCAGGTGGCCTGGCCTCCGTGATTCTAGGTTAAAACACCCAGGCGGCCTCCGTGATTCTAGGTTAAACCACCCAGGTGGCCTGGCCTCCGTGATTCTAGGTTAAACCACCCAGGTGGCCTGGCCCCCGTGATTCTAGGTTAAACCACCCAGGTGGCCTGGCCTCCGTGATTCTAGGTTAAACCACCCAGGTGGCCTGGCCTCCGTGATTCTAGGTTAAACCACCCAGGTGGCCTGGCCTCCGTGATTCTAGGTTAAAACACCCAGGTGGCCTGGCCTCCGTGATTCTAGGTTAAACCACCCAGGTGGCCTGGCCTCCATGATTCTAGGTTAAAACACCCAGGCGGCCTCCGTGATTCTAGGTTAAACCACCCAGGTGGCCTGGCCTCCGTGATTCTAGGTTAAACCACCCAGGTGGCCTGGCCTCCGTGATTCTAGGTTAAACCACCCAGGTGGCCTGGCCTCCGTGATTCTAGGTTAAACCACCCAGGTGGCCTGGCCCCCGTGATTCTAGGTTAAACCACCCAGGTGGCCTGGCCTCCGTGATTCTAGGTTAAACCACCCAGGTGGCCTGGCCTCCGTGATTCTAGGTTAAACCACCCAGGTGGCCTGGCATCCATGATTCTAGGTTAAACCACCCAGGTGGCCTGGCCTCCATGATTCTAGGTTAAACCACCCAGGCGGCCTTCGTGATTCTAGGTTAAACCACCCAGGTGGCCTGGCCTCCGTGATTCTAGGTTAAACCACCCAGGTGGCCTGGCCTCCGTGATTCTAGGTTAAACCACCCAGGCGGCCTCCGTGATTCTAGGTTAAACCACCCAGGTGGCCTGGCCTCCGTGATTCTAGGTTAAACCACTCAGGTGGCCTGGCCTCCGTGATTCTAGGTTAAACCACCCAGGCGGCCTCCATGATTCTAGGTTAAACCACCCAGGTGGCCTGGCCTCCGTGATTCTAGGTTAAACCACCCAGGCGGCCTTCGTGATTCTAGGTTAAACCACCCAGGCGGCCTCCGTGATTCTAGGTTTTTGTTTTGTGTCTTTGCTCTGCAGATGATCACTCCAGGGTGAAGATGAAAGCGGAGAACAACCCCTCCAGGACCGACTACATCAACGCCAGCACCATAGTAAGAAGTAATCTTGATCCCCGCTGTCACCATGGTACCTGTCTAGTTAACTCAGATCCATACCAGTGAGCAAAATTGGTTGAAAGACATCTTTTTAACGTCTTTGCAACCAAAAATATGTATTTTCAACGTCTTGTACTCATAGGGATAGAACCCCACCTAAAGCCTTCTCTATATATCACTCTGATCTGTATTAGAAAAGGGCCTCAGGGTAGAAGTGCTGATCTAGAATCCATATGATCTGTCATTATGATCTAAAAGACTGATCCTATATCAGGACTCCTACTCTGATACTTTTTCTGAATATGGCCCTGGTCCCACCTATGGCCTTGTAGCTGTCTCTGACACCAACACTCCATTGATCAAACTGGAACACTAGTTGTGGAATCTCTCCCCTGATGCTTCCCAAATGGTACTCTGTCCCCTACCCGGTGCACTACTTATGACCAGAGTGCTATGTGCCCTGCTCAAAAGAAGTGCACTATATAGGGAATAGGGTGCCATTTGGGAAGCAGATCCACTCACCCGCCCCGTAAATGCCACTGGTCAGTGAATGGAGCCGTCGCCACCGGCGACCACCAGTGTCCACAGTGTCCTCTATTGTGGATGCCAGGAGGTGACCCATGATGACCTTTCCCCTCTGTGACCCCTAGATTGAGCATGACCCCCGGATGCCAACGTACATCGCCACCCAAGGACCCCTGTCTCACACCATCGCCGACTTCTGGCAGGTCAGTCACTCCGGATGAGTGTTCATATGTGTGTCATATGAATACAATTCAAATGCTAAACTTTATTGTCCCTTTAGGGACATGCCAATTTGTTGCTGCTGCTGCTTTAATCTAAATGTTTTAAGAATGAACCCTAACTTGAACCATATAATGTGTACAGACATTTGTTCACATAAATCAACACTCAAAAACACATGTCAATGTGATGATGAAAGAAGATTACATTATGATGTTATTGGTCTCCAAGCTCTTATGTTTACATGATCTAGTGTGTGTGTGATGGTGTTTCTCTATAGATGGTTTGGGAGAATGGCTGCACGGTGATAGTGATGATGACAGCCCTGGTTGAGGACGGAGAGAAACAGTGTGATCGCTACTGGCCTGACGAGGGATCTTCCCTCTACCACATCTATGAGGTGTGTGTGTGTCTGACTCGGTGTGTGTGTCTGTCTGTCCTGATCTGTAACAATGGTCTGTGTGTCCATCAGGTGAACCTGGTTTCGGAGCACATCTGGTGCAATGACTTCCTGGTTCGTAGTTTCTACCTGAAGAACGTCCAGACCCAGGAGACCCGCACACTCACCCAGTTCCACTTCCTCAGCTGGCCTGCCCAGGGCATCCCCACCTCCACACGCACCCTACTGGACTTCCGCAGGTACCGCATGGACATTGAACGCAGGGTTGTGTTTACTAGGCACGAAATGGGGGGGAAAAAATGGACTGAAACAGGGAGTGACTACTGCTCATTTTAGTTTTCCGTTTGAAAAACACTTTAAAACATTGCATGCTATAATGAACACAACCCAGATTTACAGGACAACAGAATGTTTGACATTTTGAGGTTTGGAAGGGATTTTATTATATGATACATCCTATGGTTTTGCCAGACCATGCTCCCATCTCGTTTGGTCTCATTCCTTTGTCACTCGTCAACAGTGTCAGTTTCACAGACCTTTCTCTGTCCACAACTCCTTATAATCCTAAATCCATTTTACTCATCTGATCCCTACTAGATGATGGGATGACCAAAACATATACAACATATGTCATTTCACTCATCCATCCTGCTCTCTTTCCTTTTACACTCTGTCTGTCTCGCTCTGTCTCTCTCTGTGTGTTGTCTTTACTTAATTAGCCTTTCCCTTTCAATCGCTCCTCACATCTCTCCCTCTGTCCCTCCTCTTCTTTGCTCTCACACATCTATCTTGCGATGGAGGTCAGCGGGCTCATGATATTTTACATATCTGTCCGTGTCATCTTTGTGATTTGCAGCTAGTAGTCTGGGTCCAGTTGCATAGTCACAAAAATGATCATGGACAGGTGTGGCTGCAGCAGGAGGTCCATCGCCTAACCCCTTTGCTCCCTCGTCTCTCTCCCTGTTTTATACTCTCTCTGTCTACATTTCTCTCACCCTTTTGACTCTCCTCCTCATCACTATGCTGCGAACGCTCCTCTTTATCTAGAAGTTATTTTCATCCTATAATGATTGTTAAACTGGAGTGGAGCTTCAAAACAGGGCTGTTTTCCTCCATATTGAATACACACTGACTGCTTGTTTAGAACCGCTAGGCTGCGTTCCAGTGCGACTATATTGCTGCCAGATCTCCTAATGCTTGCATAGGTCTTTAAAAAAGATCAGCGAGCCACATCGTGTGATTACGCAGTCTGATGCCCAACTGCACAGTCGGATGACGTGGCACGCAACCATTGGTTGATGCAATGCAACATCTGCAATGTAAACGGCCTGGAATGCGACTTTAACATTTTTATTAATTAGGACACGGCTGCAATCGAGCTAGGATTTGTGTTGTCCTCATTTTAGCTTATCTGACGTTTGTGTGACATGCCATTGTCAAGCATGATCAATATATATGTTCTCCATCAGTGTTCACTATTCATTCAGTATTCACTTATATTTGATCTCCCTCTCTCCCTGCTGCTCCACAGAAAGGTGAATAAGTGCTACAGAGGCAGATCTTGTCCGATCATTGTACACTGCAGGTAAACCAACGTTTGCAATACCACTTTTGTCCACATGGTGGCAGAACCTCGCGATTCTCTTTCAGATGCGGCTTGGTTCAGGTGTTGTCGGAGAGAGTGTAAATGTAGCACTGATGTTCCACTATATTGACCCAGATGCTTCATTGGCCGCCCTAACAATGAAAATAAATGTCTTTAAAAAATGGAAGACAGTCGGGACGAGGCAAGACAGGTGGGACCCTTCTGACCCGTGTGGCTCAGTTGGTAGAGTGTGGCGCTTGCAACACCAGAGTTACAAAAAAAGTATGCACTCACTGCTGTAAATCGCTCTGGATAATAGTGTCTGCTAAATGACTAACATGTAAAAATTTCATTCTAGCCAATGAGAGGGCAGATACGCGTGTGAACAACCGCAATGGTATTTGCTAGCTGGGATCCTTGAGACGTCCCTATCCCGTTGAATTGTAAAACGGTTAAAGATCCCGCATAGCAGAGGCACAACTTCGATATAAAGTTGCCTGGATGTCACGTGTTCTACTTATATCAATACACACGCAACAACCTAAGAATTACAAAACTTATATTCGATCAAATAAACCTCACGTAACAAACTATTACATTTTTTGTTAACCAAATTCGACATTCATTGACCACCATGAAAAAACGCCACCTGCTGGGGAACAGAGATTTTGGGCCGAGTTATCCCTCTCACTTCGCCTCTTCCTCTCTGAATGCACTCCATTATCTATGGTGGTGTTTTGACTAAATAATGCATGCTATATAGATTGACGTTTATTGTCCAACAAGAGGGAATTCTTAGCACAGCTTGCACATTACATACACAAAACACAGCAGGAAACAAACAACCAGAGGGGGCTGGTGGGAGGAGCTATAGGAAGACTGCTTGCTCATTGTAATGGCTAGAATGGAATCAATGGAACGGTACCAAACACATGGAAACAATGTGTTTAACGCCGTTCCATTGATTCCATTCCAGCCAATACAATGAGCCCGTCCTCCTATAGCTCCTCCCACCAGCCTCCTCAGCAAACAACAGTTGTAAGTTGATATGTTTATTGTTTGGTCTATTATTAATGTTAAGATGTTCATGTTTTCCTACACAGTGATGGTACAGGCCGGACTGGCACCTACATCCTGATTGACATGGTTCTGAACCGCATGGCCAAGGGTAAGCATATTAGACTGTCCATTTCCGTGTATGTAAATGTGTGTGTGATTTTGGTATAGGAGTGTTTTCTGCAGGCATTTTTGGCTTAAAATTGAAGTTTTATTTCAGGAGTGAAGGAGATTGACATTGCTGCTACCCTGGAACACGTCCGTGACCAGAGACCAGGGATGGTGCGCACCAAGGTACTGTCATAAATACAACCTTATGTATGTACAGTATATCATCTATGGTGGATAAATTCCCAAACATGACATGCATTGCGTCATCAGACCATAACGTACATCCACAATTGGATTATAACCTATCTATTCACTGTTCAATTTAAATCACATAATGATCATCTTCCCTACAGGAGCAGTTTGAGTTTGCCCTGACCGCTGTGGCGGAGGAGGTGAATGCCATCCTTAAAGCCCTGCCCCAGTGAAACCAACTCGATCCAGACCTGCCTGTACCACAGACCCTCCCCCACTCAATGATCCTTCCCTTGCGCCATGGAATTATATCTGCAATCATCAACTGTGTCTTACCTCACCTTTTCTCTACAATATGGTGTAGAATGACCAAGCTGTCCTTTGTGCTTTCTCTCCTGTTTGAATGATGCCTTTGATTTCTTGCTATTCTCTGTGGTGGTGGTGATGAGGAAGAGGGTGCTTCTGTCATCTTCTATACATGTCCTCTGACAAAGTTCCCTTGTGAACAGTTTCCAGGTTATTGGGGTGAGCTGAGATGGCTTATTGTTCTCTCAAAGGTAGATAGAAATCATAATATTTTAACGTTTTACATCAAAGAACTATGTCCTTTTCAGAGTGTCATCACAAAGGTTTTGGCTGTGGTTGGTGAATGAGGATGGATGTGAGTCAAGAAGGCTTGCCAGCTGTCACTCTCCGATTCTCCCTGCTCCTCAGAGCGCATTTGTTTACAATTTACCCAAATCTCAAACCCTGCTCATTCACATTCCATGTTCTGTGTTTTACTAACCCTCTAGGTAAAATGACTAACCCATACTTCCCTCCTCTTCCTGTGCCATATAGATTGTTGTAAATGATTTGCTCAATTATTGTTGTTTACCTCAAGCAAACCAGAAAAAAAATAAACAAAAAATGTTAAAATATGAAAAATGCCTATTTTGTAACTTTGTGTGGTAACTAATAAACGTTGATGTGTGTGTTGCAAATGCTTAATAGACTGAGTGCTGTTTTCTCAGATTTTTTTTACAATGTTTATTTATTGTGCAGGTTTATATTTTTTTCAAATCCTACCAATCACAATCGTTCAAGGGGTCAAATTAGTTTTCAAACATGCACGTGTCGTATTTGCCACGCAAACAGACTGAAGTCTCCTACTGCCAACGAGAGCTAGTGTGAGGTAAGGTTTCATCCCAATATGCTGACAAAATCATCCAATCCAAGTGTTATGAACATTCAACGTTACAGTAATATAAATGTACTTTCAACCACGAAGTCCTTCTGATTCAATTTAAAATAAAGTTTTTGGCTAGCCGTGAAGGCATATCGCGCGCCAGAGAGGCCACGCCAATGCTGTTAGCTAGAAGAGCTAGCTAACTTCAGGCATAGCATCCCCTTCATACAGAAAGAATTAGCGAAAATGTGTACTTTTTTAAACTCACTATTTTATTGGCCAGTCTAGTTTACGTTCGACTATAATCTGATAGCAAGAGGTGGGGAAACTAGCTCCGGCTCGGAGAACTGTTTTGATCGGTCATCCAACTCGTAACTCCAAATCGGGCATCTTTCAAGAACTCCGTCCTGAAGATCACTGACGTCATGATTTGAACTCGGTTTTTGTCCCGAGTTCCCAAAGCCACGTTCAGAACAACTGGAAACTCTGGAAAAATACGAGGTCAAATCATGACGTCTGTTATATTTAGGTCGGAAAGTCGGCGCTCCAGAAAGAGTACCCAAGTTCGGTTTTCCCCAGTCGGACCTCGTTTTTTTCCCTAGTTCCCAGTTTTGAACGCCCTGAAGTCGGATGTCAGAGTTCCCAGTTGTCATGAAAGCACTGTTAGAAAATGTGTAGAGTGTATGTCATAAGGTAGATCATCACAGAATCCGTGAAAACAACGAGTTATTGTTTTCTCTGATATATGCCTATACTTTAAGTCCTCTTATTGATACTGGGTTTGGTAGACAGCAATATTTTGAGGCTCTAACAAAGTGGGTTTTAACAACAGGATGCAGGATCACCATCACTTCAATCAACCATAGAAGGGAAAGGCTGTTAACATTTAGGCCCTAATGCATGTTTAATCTCTTCATTGCTAGCAAAGCAGTGACTAGCTCAGTAAGAGGATTGGGTTGTTTTTCAAAGTGGAGATTGTTTACCAATGAAAGTGAATTCCATAAATTTCAAGCATACAGTATTATAACTTGAGTGCATTTTGTTGTACAGGATCTGCACTATAGCATGCAGTAGCATAACGTTGTATGGTCAGAAAACATCTGCAGAGATTGCGGAGAGCGAGAGGGTTAATGTTATTTTTTTTAAATTTTTTTTTACCTTTATTTAACCAGGCAAGTCAGTTAAGAACAAATTCTTATTTTCAATGACGGCCTGGGAACAGTGGGTTAACTGCCTGTCCAGGGGCAGAACGACAGATTTGTACCTTGTCAGCTCGGGGGTTTGAACTTGCAACCTTCCGGTTACTAGTCCAACGCTCTAACCACTAGGCTACCCTGTTAATGTTTGATCAAATCTGGTTTAGTAAACCTCTCTAAATGTCTGACTTGTAAGTTTGGCAGCTCCATATAGCTTGGCCTACCACCAACTTTAGAAACTGCTCACTTTAAAATGTCCTACAGTTGTATGCTGAATCGTCTTCTCAGCTTGGCACATCACGCCGACAGTGTCATTGCAGTTTTTGGTTCACCAGAAGTACATTCATTTTCAATGTATTTATTAAAATTGTATTTCACTAGGCAAGTCAGTTAAGAACAAATTTTTATTTACAATGACAGCCTAGGGACAGTGGGTTAACTGCCTTGTTCAGGGGCAGAACAACAGATTTTTACCTTGTCAGCTCAGGGATTGATCTAGCAACCTTTGGGTTACTGGCCCTCCACTCTAACCACTAGGCGACCTGCCGCCCCTCCACTCTAACCACTAGGCGACCTGCCGCCCCTCCACTCTAACCACTAGGCGACCTGCCGCCCCTCCACTCTAACCACTAGGCGACCTGCCGCCCTCCACTCTAACCACTAGGCGACCTGCCGCCCCTCCACTCTAACCACTAGGCGACCTGCCGCCCCTCCACTCTAACCACTAGGCGACCTGCCGTGTTTTCCTTGCAGCATTGCGTTGCAGTGCGTTCTGTGTGGTGCAAACATTGGATTTATTGAACACATGCTTCAAACTGTATACATAGACGGCTTGACAGAAATGGTAGCAGAAGGGGAATGTTGAACTTTTGTTGCACACATCCAGATGATGCTGCATATTATTTTGCGGAATTACGCTGTCGGTGTGATCAACGCGTCAGATATATCTGCTACTTCATGTTGACATACCAAGAGGTTTCAACCAGTAAACACAAGAAGCTTTTTTTTCTTTCATATTTTATTCAAAATGGCTGATGTGAGGCAGGAAGGTTCTTCTTGTAGCTGGGTGGAATGTGCTTACTCTATGGAATGATTTCCAATATTAGTCCGTTAAACCCTTTTTGTTGTTTTCTTACTACTTGCACTATCCGGGACTGGTAGACTATATTAATGTAACATCAGCAGATCAGGAGTTACGCCCTTTAGTACTCCTCTCCTTCTTCATCCTCTTCTCCGATGCTGTCAGTACCCACCTCTTCATAATCCTTCTCCAGGGCTGCCATGTCTTCTCTGGCCTCTGAGAACTCTCCCTCCTCCATGCCCTCTCCCACATACCAGTGCACAAAGGCTCTCTTGGCGTACATCAGGTCAAACTTGTGGTCAAGCCTGGCCCAGGCCTCAGCGATGGCGGTGGTGTTGCTCAGCATACACACAGCTCTCTGGACCTTGGCCAGATCTCCTCCAGGGACCACTGTGGGTGGCTGGTAGTTGATACCGACCTTGAAGCCAGTGGGACACCAGTCCACAAACTGGATGGTGCGCTTGGTCTTGATGGTGGCAATGGCAGAGTTGACATCTTTGGGCACAACGTCACCACGGTAGAGCAGGCAGCAGGCCATGTACTTGCCGTGACGTGGGTCACATTTCACCATCTGATTGGCTGGCTCAAAGCAGGCATTGGTGATGTCAGCAACAGACAGCTGCTCATGGTAGGCCTTCTCAGCAGAGATGACTGGAGCATAGGTGGCCAGAGGGAAGTGGATACGGGGGTAAGGCACCAAGTTGGTCTGGAACTCTGTCAGGTCCACATTGAGAGCTCCATCGAAACGCAGGGAGGCGGTGATGGAGGAGACGATCTGACCAATCAGCCTGTTGAGGTTGGTGTAGGTGGGGCGCTCAATGTCCAGGTTCCTGCGGCAGATATCATAGATGGCCTCATTGTCCACCATGAAGGCACAGTCCGAGTGCTCCAGGGTGGTGTGGGTGGTCAGGATGGAGTTGTAAGGCTCCACCACAGCAGTCGAAACTTGGGGAGCAGGGTAAACAGCAAACTCAAGCTTGGACTTCTTCCCATAGTCGACAGAGAGACGTTCCATCAGCAGAGAGGTGAACCCAGAGCCGGTGCCTCCTCCAAAGCTGTGGAAGATCAGGAAGCCCTGGAGGCCAGTGCACTGGTCAGCCTGAAAGAAACAAAGGGAAGACAATGTCATTATTACCCTTCATTGAAATGTATACCTTTTGGTTTCAGTACAAGGTCAACACAAGGCCTAGCAATGAAATGGATCTTACCAGTTTGCGCGTCCGGTCGAGTACCAGGTCGATGATCTCCTTGCCAATGGTGTAGTGACCACGGGCATAGTTGTTGGCAGCGTCCTCCTTGCCTGTGATCAGCTGCTCAGGGTGGAACAGCTGGCGGTAGGTACCTGTGCGGACCTCGTCTGTGGACATGGGGAATTGACATTTAATATCTGTAGCTTTAACCTATAAAAATATGGAGATTGGAATGTCAGTAGGCAAATTGTTTGTTAACTTACCGATGACGGTTGGCTCCAGGTCTACAAAGACCGCACGAGGAACGTGTTTACCAGCCCCAGTCTCACTGAAGAAGGTGTTGAAGGAGTCATCTCCCCCTCCGATTGTCTTATCACTGGGCATCTGTCCGTCAGGCTGAATCCCGTGTTCCAGGCAGTACAGTTCCCAGCATGCATTGCCCATCTGGGCTCCGGCCTGGCCGACATGCATAGAAATACACTCACGCTGCAGAGAAACAGAGGTGTCAACTTATGGCCTTCATTTGAAGCTCAACGTCAAGAAAACGTCCTCCCTCAACTGATGAATGCTCATGGATATCCTATCTGTTATTCAACCAAAACACAAAATAAAAAATGTTGACACTACAATACATTAATGGCTCTAGGTTCAGGCCAAACTGTTTGTGGCCAAGAAACCGCTTACACCTCCACAAACTCTGAAGAGCTCCGTTGGATGAATAGAGAGCAAGTGTTATTCATGGAACTGGCTGTGGAAGAAAATCTGAAAATGATCCATCCAATGAAATCAGCCCTGACATCTGTGAATCCTATTCATGATGAAGGTAGGACCTTCTATTTCCTTTCCTTTGTTTTCCCTTTTAGATTCCTGGCTTCAGACTGGTCACATGCAATAAGCCCACAGTTTCCAATGATACTCTCTCTCACTGTCCCAGTCTAGACATCTGAATCGATCATAGGCCAGGGATTCAATGTCATTGCTGTTTGGCAACAAGCACCATCCTTACCAACTGCAAATCGGTAGTCCTATTGTTAGGATACAAATTATTATGAGTCAATAGTGAGAGTAGTCATTTTACTGTGTCTTAACACCTGTTCCAGCTTTAAATCTTATATTACCCCAACGACAGCTGGCTAAAGGGTGGGGTTGCTCCTCCGCAGGCTGTGAAGCTTTGGGCAGCTGAATGCTGAGTCATATGCAGGTTATTACTGCAGCCCCACGGCGACTGAGCTGTGTGAACAACAATTATTGGTACCGTGATTGTCTTCCCAATAAAACATTTATTTACAGGAAGATTGACCAGGGTGATTGCAATTTGTTCCATTCATTATAATGGGTGGATCCTGCTTTCTGCTAACAATGCCTGTAGTGCTGCGTCGGTCTTGAACTAACCCTGTCTTCAATGAGAGGGGGCAGTCGTTCTCCAATGAAACCAGCAATGCAGTTATGAACTCCCAGTGCTAGAGAGGAAAAATCCATAGCCCGGCAGGCCACTCCCCACTCTGCCCTCAGTGCCAAAGCGCGCTGCTTTGTGTAACGCACAGACAGGATATCTGACTGTGTCCTCTAGAACATACTCAAACTTTTTTTCTCTTCATAACTGCTCAACTCAGATACAGATATCCCCTCCCCTGTTATTACTCAAGAATGAAAGTACAACAAAAAATTGCATTTAGCCAAAACAAATGGTCAAGTAAAACAATTTTGTAAATACCCTTCCACCCAAACAAATGGAATAATTGTTCTTGAAAATTAATTTCTACATCAAATTGAGGCAAGTGCTTCTGACTGCAATGTGCTTTCCTCCCGCTGGTGGAGAAAACTGTGCCAGTTCTCTGGCGTCAGCCCCACATGCTCTGAGTCCCCTTCGTCACAGTGCTGAGTCCGTCTCCACTGCACCCAAACCCACAGCCTATCCAACAACGGCAGCGTGGCTTTTAATGCTATCTATAAGATAAAAAAAACCTGTAACATTAGCCAATGATAGTGTATACTTATCAAACACTAACAAACTAGAAATAAACATACCCCTATATATTTGACTGAAAATGTACAAATGTTCAATCCAAGGACATATTTATTTATCTCGCTGTTTGTCTAAAATGTAGTTATTAATTTTTTTCAGAATCAGCTGCAGTACTCAGCACTCACCATTTTGACAGATTTCTTTCCTTCGGCCGACGTTGAGGATTCGGAGAATGAAGGCTGTAATGGGGGAGGGGGCCACGGTGGGGGTTTTATATGTCTGGTGGAAGGGCGATGCAGGAAGCTGTATTATTTTCTCTTGGCGGGAGCGACTGTTAGCACAAAAAAAGGGGCGGCCCCTCGGCAAGCTGCTAATCTCTCTCAGGGACAAAGTCAGAGCTGTAGGTCTGCTTTCAATGCACAGTCCACACTCCACACTCTATAACCCAAAGGAATGCTCCTCGGGCAATTAAAGGTTGACAAGCAGATGTTACATCGTGGGTAATATCTTTCATAATCACTATCACTAATATAATATTTAATGTAGAGAACAGGGAATGGAAGTTGGCTCTACTGGAAGGGAAAGAAACTACTCAAAGCACAGGGGAGGGGCTTGCAACTTTGCATATAATACCTGCTACTGGGAACAAAAGAGCCGAGAAGTAGCCTACACCAAAAGTAATCTTTTTAAAGTAAGGAATATTTGTCACAATCCTAAATGTATTTTTTCATTCATGCTCAAGGAACATTTATTTATACGTTATATTGGTAACACTTTCTTAAGAATCGATGTGTAGGCCTATATCATTAATTGAAATGAAAGTAAATATTGGAGATGGCACCTTTTTAAGTACCCTGTTAACCTAGTTTTGTAGAGAACACAATTGTAGGTCAGCTTTACAAAGCCTGAACTGCTGTGGAATTAGCTATTTGTTTTTGGCCCCAACCTCAATCACATCCACTGATTGTACAAAACATTAGGAACACCTTCCTAATATTGTGTTGCATCCCATTTTGCCTTCAGAACAGCCTCAATTCGTCGGGGGCATGGACTCTACAAAGTGTCAAGCATTCCACAGTGATGCTGGCCCAAGTTAAATCCAACGCTTCCCACAGTTGTGCCAAGTTGGCTGGATGTCCTTTGAGTGGTGGACCATTCTTGATACACACGGGAAACTGTTGAGCATGAAAAACCCAGCAGATTTCATAGATGGCCTCATTGTCCACCATGAAGGCACAGTCCGAGTGCTCCAGGGTGGTGTGGGTAGTCAGAATGGAGTTGTAAGGCTCCACCACAGCAGTAGAAACTTGGGGAGCAGGGTAAACAGCAAATTCAAGCTTGGACTTCTTCCCATAGTCGACAGAGAGACGTTCCATCAGCAGGGAGGTGAACCCAGAGCCGGTGCCTCCTGTGGAAGATCAGGAAGCCCTGGAGCCCAGTGCCTTGGTCAGCCTGAAAGAACCACGGAAGAATGTGTCACAAACCATATATTTCTTTATCAAAGATAGAAGGTACATCCACCTAGAAAGATGACTAGTTTGGGTCTTACCAGTTTGCGAGTCCTATCGAGTACCAGTTTGATGATCTCCTTACCAGTGGTGTAGTGACCACGGGCATAGTTGTTGGCAGCGTCCTCCTTGCCTGTGATCAGCTGCTCAGGGTGGAACAGCTGGCGGTAGGTACCTGTGCGGACCTCATCTATTGGGAGACAACAATACATTTATAAATCTACTATTGACGTATGCTTTTTGTCAAATTCCATCAGCTGTTAATGAAAGCCTCCTGTTTACCAATGACAGTTGGCTCCGGGTCTACAAAGAATGCACGGGGAACATGTTTGCCGGCCCCAGTCTCACTGAAGAAGGTGTTGAAGGAGTCATCTCCCCCCCACTTGGCATCTGTCCATGCAGATGGATCACATGCTCCAGGCAATAGAGCTCCCAGCATGCATTTCCAATTTGAGCCCCAGCTTGGCCAATGTGGACAGAGATACATTCACCCTGGAGAGAGAGAAAGGAATCACTCAAGTCACATGCCATTAAAGAAAATGATTTTTTTTAAACAAGCTGTGGTGGAAGCAGCTGAACTCTTGCTACACTAATTTGAGGAAAACTTGTTTCTGTTTCTTGATTGAATTATTTCATATAAAGGTTGCTATGGCCTGGTGAGTTTTTTTTAATGATAAGTCTAGTTAATTGCCTCACGATGACAAACGTAACATGAAAATATTACTAAAATCATCATCTTTTACAAAATTAATATTAGTCATTTAAGTATTTTAACTTTTTAAATTGCAAGCAAACATTAGATTTTAGAAAACGCGCTCACCATGTTTCAGACTCTTGGACTCTCCTGAAGCAGTTGCCTACCCGGGGAATCTTTTATATTGTCATGTAAAGGCTCATGGAGCAAGTTTTTAACCGTGCCGGATTGCTAGGCAACAATGGTGCATTGTTGTAGTAACTGGAGAACTCGGATAAGCTGATACCATCTTTTGATTCTTAACTGAAATAGGGACAAAGACCAATAATATGAATTGCTACCTTGAGTCTAGGATGGGTGAACAGTAACCTTGACCTGTCCAGTATTTGTGAAATAAGACCCATATGTATTACATTTATTTGCCTTGCCCTCCTCATATAGTAGTTACATTTGACAAGTAAAATGTAACTTAAGTTATATGAAGGAAAAATAACAATTTAAAAATATATTTTGCACTCTGAACAAAGTCTGTTTCAAGATATTTTGTGCTCCTGTTTCAATGGTTTTTACTAATTTACCTTAGAGGACACTGTGCACATTTACTGCTCAAACTCTTTCCAACTAAAGAGGATCCATTTTGTAAAGGTCATGTTGTCCCATTGCCCTGAGGAAAGAAAATGGATACCTCCCCATGGTGACCTGAATAGGCTGTTGTTACAGGAGATCGTTATGGTCACCATGGTAGTAGAGATTAATTTACAATGCAAATGTCCTCAGGTGAGCGGGCGCCTAGGGAAAACCTCAGCGTCGGTCTTCCGTAAAGCAGGTGTCTGTTCAGAGCTCTGTCTATAGTCCTATTGTCTATAACAGAATGTGAACAGCTGGCTTCACACAAGTTGTTCTTTTTTAAACCAAGTGCTTTTGTTCTTAGTTTATCTGGTGTGTGTGTGTGTGGTCAGAAGTCTTCATTGTTTGCCAGGGAAGCAGTCTTTCCTTTCAAAGGATTGGCTAACTATATGTAATATTTATAAAAATGCTTGTCTATTAAAAGAGCATATTATATATCAACTAAATGATTTATCTTGCCATTAGTATTGTGTAGTTTTACAGTTCATGCTGTCAAATTCACAGCTCTAAGGCATTATCGCATCAGTATTTGTTTAACTTTTGAGTGTGGTGAAAATTATGGTTCTACCACTAAGGTTTTGTTAGCTGTTAAATACACTGAATGTAAGCAAGTGTTGGGCAATGTATAACCACAGGTACTGTAGCCACAGTTGACTTTTCATCAATGAGTATCTAAGGAGATACTGTAGTTCTCATTTGGTTGTCTGTAGTCACCAATCATTTCTTCTTCTTCTCAGGAGTCAGTGTTTTACAGCTGTGTGTCAGCTGAGCTTGGCGCTTTGTTTCATAAGAAATAGAGACCTGAAAGTTAGATGGCTTCAGTGTGAGCTGACTACGTATCACCAAAAGTGGTGTGTTTACAGTACTCAATAGCCTTAACCAAACACTCTCCCACAGCTGAAGCAGGACGGGATGGAGAAGTTTAGCCGAAGTTCAGGAAAGACAGAGGACACCATTAACACCAGTGTGTGGCGGTTGATGGTGCACTACCTCCTCAAATAGATCATTGTGTGATACAGTATGACTGACTTCCCTCAAGGCAGAACCTCTTGCCACAAGCTGTGGAATGAGACAGGGTAGAGGGTTTATACATTGACATTACTGAAAAATTTGTTTTGAGCAAGCATGACACAGACCAATATTTTGGGCGTTGACAATGAATGCTTTATTTTTTCACAGAGAGGATTCATATCCAAAGAAATAGATGTTTAAAAATTATTGTTACTATTCTCGATTTGGTCAAAACTGTATCTGGCTGACAATCATAGACTTGTGTAGTTTCAACATTCATGTTGTAAAGCTGAGATTATAGATCTTAACATTCTACTCTTCCACCCCCGCATCCTCCTCTTCATTCCCTGTTGTTCTTCACAGATGTTGTTCTTTACCAGTTGACTACTTTTTAGTATTCCTCTCCCTCCTCCTCCCCCTCGTCCCCTACACTGTCAGTACCCACCTCTTCATAATCCTTCTCCAGGGCTGCCATGTCTTCTCTGGCCTCTGAGAACTCTCCCTCCTCCATGCCCTCTCCCACATACCAGTGCACAAAGGCTCTCTTGGCGTACATCAGGTCAAACTTGTGGTCAAGCCTGGCCCAGGCCTCAGCGATGGCGGTGGTGTTGCTCAGCATACACACAGCTCTCTGGACCTTGGCCAGATCTCCTCCAGGGACCACTGTGGGTGGCTGGTAGTTGATACCGACCTTGAAGCCAGTGGGACACCAGTCTACAAACTGGATGGTGCGCTTGGTCTTGATGGTGGCGATGGCAGAGTTGACATCTTTGGGCACAACGTCACCACGGTAGAGCAGGCAGCAGGCCATGTACTTGCCGTGACGTGGGTCACATTTCACCATCTGATTGGCTGGCTCAAAGCAGGCGTTGGTGATCTCAGCCACTGATAGCATCTCGTGATAGGCCTTCTCAGCAGAGATGACTGGAGCATAGGTGGCCAGAGGGAAGTGGATACGGGGGTAGGGCACCAAGTTGGTCTGGAACTCTGTCAGGTCCACATTGAGAGCTCCATCGAAACGCAGGGAGGCGGTGATGGAGGAGACGATCTGACCAATCAGCCTGTTGAGGTTGGTGTAGGTGGGGCGCTCAATGTCCAGGTTCCTGCGGCAGATATCATAGATGGCCTCATTGTCCACCATGAAGGCACAGTCCGAGTGCTCCAGGGTGGTGTGGGTGGTCAGGATGGAGTTATAAGGCTCCACCACAGCAGTGGACACCTGGGGAGCTGGATAGATGGCAAACTCAAGCTTGGACTTCTTCCCATAGTCGACAGAGAGACGTTCCATCAGCAGGGAGGTGAACCCAGAGCCGGTGCCTCCTCCAAAGCTGTGGAAGATCAGGAAGCCCTGGAGACCAGTGCACTGGTCAGCCTGAAAGAAACAGATATAAATGTAATACATGTATTTATTAGTGATGGGCACTGATATGTAAAATCAATATCCATATCAGTTGAACTTTTTCGAACCGAAATGTTTGAATGAATAACATTGCAACTGTGTGGAATACATTTCCACGGCTTTGTGAAGTTCAGACAACTGCTTGCTCGTTGCCCATTGGGCCAGGTGTGAATGTCCAGGTGGCCTAATTAACCTACACAACCAGTTTGAATACAATGGGAAGTCTGTTGAAGTCTCAGTTTACAATAGCAATAAGGCACCCGGGGGTTTGTAATATATGGCCAATATACCACGGCTAAGGACTGTGTCCAGGCACTCTGCGTTGCGTCGTGCAGATGAACAGCTCTTAGTCGTGGTATATTGGCTATATACCACACCCCCTTGGGCCCTATTGCTTAAGGATAAACCGATATCACGATAGGCCTTGCTCACATCGATATCAAACGTTATGGATATCATATAGAAGTATTGATATTGATCAACTCCACTAGTATTTATTAGCATTTCCACATTTGGTGTCAACACAAGGCCTTGCTTTAAAATGCTATGAGTCTTACCAGTTCATTCTTACCTGGAAGAAACAGGGAGGAATGCGTTACAAACCTAATATATTTGTATCATAGATGGACGGAACATCCACCTAGAAAGATGACTAGGTTGGGTCTTACCAGTTTGCGCGTCCGGTCGAGTACCAGGTCAATGATCTCCTTGCCAATGGTGTAGTGACCACGGGCATAGTTGTTGGCAGCGTCCTCCTTGCCTGTGATCAGCTGCTCAGGGTGGAACAGCTGGCGGTAGGTACCTGTGCGGACCTCGTCTGTGGACATGGGGAATTGACATTTAATATCTGTAGCTTTAACCTATAAAAATATGGAGATTGGAATGTCAGTAGGCAAATTGTTTGTCAACTTACCGATGACGGTTGGCTCCAGGTCTACAAAGACTGCACGAGGAACGTGTTTACCAGCTCCAGTCTCACTGAAGAAGGTGTTGAAGGAGTCATCTCCCCCTCCGATTGTCTTATCACTGGGCATCTGTCCGTCAGGCTGGATCCCATGTTCCAGGCAGTACAGTTCCCAGCATGCATTGCCCATCTGGACACCTGCCTGGCCGACGTGGACAGAGATACATTCACGCTGCAGAGAAAGGACAGAATTGAAACCATTAGCCATATTAACATGGTCACAACTTCAGGTTACGGTTTTTGGGAGGATTTAGGTCAAACAACTAAATAGCATTTCTAATGTTGCAGCTAAAACTCTCTCTTAATTTGCTCAGTAACATTATCAGTATCAATATTGCCAATACAATTCTATTTCTAACCATATATATTTGATCTATCAAGGCAATGAAACAAGAAGCAGATCTGTTTTAAGAGACATGAGGCGTATTGAAGAAACAAAGGATGGGATGGCTGCATGAAGGGAGCAGGAGACATAATATTCAGAAGCTTACCATTGTTGCAGTTTCTTCAGGCCGACGTTAAGGATCTGCGACAGAAATCTTGCTTGTGTGTCCTGGTGGCGGCTCCGTCTGTATTTATAGGATTAGCGAACACCTTGGTAACAAGCTTTGTTGTTGGTAACAAAGGGGTTAAATGTGTTTGGTCGATGGGAGTTCTGGGCTGGGAAGAGGAAAGCCAATCATTCAGCTCGAGAGGAGACACTGCATACAAGCCCTGCCGCACATCAATAACTCCTCCCCATCTACCCAGGATGATAATGTGTAACTCTGACCATCCGACCGACCAGCCCCACCTTACGTAGGACAAAAGGTTCCTAAGGGGACTAATTTAACCTGTACCACAATAAATGCGTATAAAATACTCATACTATGTTAGTGGCAGTACCATGGGTCCGTTAACGAAGGAATTTAGGAATTAGTCACTTTAAGATGGTTGATCCCCTCCCCCATAGTCCCTGCTGTTTGAGCCATTTGTTATTCAAAGGCGCTGCCTTCCCCGCCCTCACTCCCTCCCTCCCCTTGTCCCTGTGGCCTGGCAGGGTTCTGTTGTGTTTCACGCTTCGTTGACTGTATCCTATGGTAACAACGGCACCATAGGTAACAGCTACACCAAGGTGACCTTTTAACTCAAGACTCCTTCATTGGCACAAGGAATCATTTATAATTAGTTTGTTTACAAAATTGTCAAGTTTTCAAAACATTTGACTTGTTGATCCATTTCATATGATAAAATTAATGAATTCATGGGGATGCTCCTTTACTTATTTGGGAGTTAAATAGATATTTCTTATGTCACTGAATCTGTAGTGATTGTTTGAGGCATGGCTTGAAAGGGGAGCCAGTCTGAGTCCTGGAAGCATCTCCATCCCATGCACCTGCTAACAGAGTATACTGTATATTCACCACAGAAGCAGCAATGATGTCATGAGAGGAATGTGACTAAGCAAGTCCTGCTATTGGCCGCCATTACAATGCTTTGCCGTAAAGGCCTGTCAAGTCACACTGCCATCTGGTGTTATGATAAAGTAGCACAGACCACTACTATGTGGGTGTTGTCCCCGAGTGAGGGGCAGCTGTCTGATTGGTCTTCTGATGTGTGATCAGTAGGGTGTGAAAATGTTGTTTAGGCTATCACCATACAGGCAGCATGCAGAGGTGTTCTAACCCCCAGGTGTAAAGCAGGTGAAACAATGAAGGCCACAGTGTCTGGTGTTGAACCCATCTTTAATGTTGTAAAGAAGTCTGTCGGTTACAGGCTCGCTCACTTTCCACTGAGAGACATTTTAAACATACAGTTACAGGGTGTTCACACAGGTGTTGATTTCCAGCTACATCTAGGAGTTGAACACAGTACTTGAGTATAGGCTTAATTTGACTTGAGTTTAACTTTGGTTTTCAGCAGGACACAATGTGGACACTGAGATGATTTGTTTCAGGGCTCTTTGAATACTTTGTATGGATTGTTACATTCAAATGGTATGACACCCATAAATAGTTGCCTTACTTTTGATCAGAACATTGACCACAGTTCTAAAATTCTTCTGAACATGCGGTTTTGTTCATTACCCCTCGCCCCTCTAGCCCTTATCAACATATTCTAATAGAGACAAGTTAGGTGTAGATTTTATGATTGGGCCATTATCACTCCACTCAGAGCCAAGCAATAACCTGAGTTCTAATGAAACCAATACCACAGAGTTGAGAGACTATTATTCTCTTGCTTTAGTTATCCAGTGTTTCACAAAAGTTGTCGCAACCGTAGAAATAGAATCCATAGAACAGGCTTCCTCATTCAAGTCAATGGTGGCATAGTGGGTGGACTGGCAGCCATTGCACACGTGAGTTTACCAGTCAAATTGCCAGGGCTAGAGGTTTCAACTTCAAAGCCCTTTCTATGGATTCCATGTATATGGTTGCAACGCTGCAGGGCTTCTGCACACCATTCCCTAGCACATGTCCCAGGAATCTCTTTCACAGGAGAGGGACTGATAGAAAAATACACAGAGCTAGGGAGCCTGATTCTGATGTGTGTCCTGACTGCTGACCCAATCTCTGAGAGATTTCTCTCTAAGGGAGAGAGCAACAGCTGGGTTTCCTTTATTTCCCTTCAACTACTGCTTAGGAGAGAGGGACAGTACAATACATAAAGGTGGAGAGAGGGACAGTACAATACATAAAGGTGGAGAGAGGGACAGTACAATACATAAAGGTGGAGAGAGGGACAGTACAATACATAAAGGTGGAGAGAGGGACAGTACAATACATAAAGGTGGAGAGAGGGACAGTACAATATAAAGGTGGAGAGAGGGACAGTACAATACAAAGGTGGAGAGAGGGACAGTACAATACAAAGGTGGAGAGAGGGACAGTACAATACAAAGGTGGAGAGAGGGACAGTACAAACATAAAGGTGGAGAGTGGGACAGTACAGTACAATAGATAAAACATTAATCTTAGCAGAGCGACAGCCTAGGGAGCCCACTTCTCAGAGGCAAATGGTACATTAAACGGGTCACAGATATAAGATCACATGGTTTCAGAACAGCTACTGAGTCTTTTTGCATTTCATTGGGCAAAATATAATAATAGTGACTTAAAGTTTGATACAGACATAAAGTATAGACTTAAGAGTTAACGACAACAGAGCCAGTAGGGTGAATGCTACCTGAACTCTCCAATAAGAACAGAGATTTTTTTGGTTTTCCCGTTGCAAAACGTTTTTCTTCGAGTACCCTTCCGAACATGACCCAGGTCAACATTGCTTTAATCTGGTGTGCCCCAAGGTTCTGGTCCAGTACCAGTACATTTTTCATCTCATCACAGTCAGAACTGAAGGACTGATACCAGAGCAGTCCCAATCTCTGTCTAGGGGTGTGATGTTGTTACTACAGTAAAATGATCATGCAACTCTTAATGTTTTTTTTGTTTTTTTACATGATATGTCAAAATGTGTTCAAGCAGTGTGACATCCATTACTTTTTCATTGAAACTAGCATACTCTTTGTTTCTACTGGCCACATTAGCTTAGCATAAATACATTACTGACCACATTAGCATTAGCAAAAACACATACATTACGTAGTCAAATGTAACAAATCAAAACAATAATCGTGCGAATCTGCTAAAATATACCAGCACATTTGATACACGGGTCAAGGATTGAGATGATGTGGTTTTGGTTTGTTTCTATCCTGGCAGATGTCCCAAAGGACGGAAGAGGGATTAGAGGGGAAGGGGGAGTGCAGGTTGGATGGGACGTCCGGCTCACAACTTCTGGGTAAAGTTTTCAGGGAAGACTCCTTTTGCCAAGAGGTCTTTATTCTCCAGCCAATGAGATTCCTTCACGCCCATGAGCCAGCCGTCATCCTGCACACACACAAACAGCATGGGTTATCAGAGGATGTAACCCAATCACGTGTGAAAACGTGTTATAGTTCTCAGTGGGGGTAGAATGCGGCTGGCTACCGACCTGCTCATCAGGATTCTCCCAGGCCAGGACCAGCACAACATCTCCTGCTTTCATCTCCAGCTCGTCTCCATCGGTGGCAGCATAGTCATGCATGGCTTTGACCTGAATTATTATTTTTTTGGACATCACACACAGCGATATTGCTACCTGATTTAAGATATACTGACCGCAACAACCAAGATCCATTGTTGGCAGAATATTGAAAAATACTAGTGTGCTGGAGTTTTCTTCCTCCGTGAACCTGAAACTAGGTGTTCAAACAACCCCTTTTCAGTAGCCGTCTCTACGGTCCTCTAGAAACAAGACAAGCGAAGGGCTCACCTTGTAGATGACTCCAGCCGGCAGCGCCTCAGAAGACCCATTGGTCACCGCAGTCTGGATTCAGAAATAAGCAGAGAAAAGGCTTCATTTGATACTGAGAAATGTATTAAGTGGTCAATCAATTCTACAATGGTTACATCACACTGTAGAGGGAGTGATATGCCAGGGACCCAATGTTTGTACTACATATGAATGGCCCATTTACTCCAGTACTTACGGTTGCAGCCCCTGCAGCGGCTGCCACAGCAGTGTCAGTCTGGAAGGGAGAGAAAGGGGAGGTGAGAATTCCCAATGAACATGTATCCCTCCCACCCCACAAAGATCAGCATACACATACAGGTATGAAGACTTCACAGGAATACATACACCCAGGCACAAAGACTCTCCCCGGGCACAATCTGTCAACATGTGCCACCATCAGACCGCCACAACAGCCATGCCATCTATCTACGGATCCTAAAGATGGGAGACTGAAACTTCATCAACCTCCTGTCAGATGGGGTAATCACAGGGTGTTTGTTTGTCCCAGTCAATGATCAACACCCTTCAGAAGCCTTGGTCTCCCATCACTACTGTAATGAACCTCCTGTCCATCTACCAGCGCTACCTATAGCACATCTACACTCCCCTACAGTACTTCCTCGTTTCCCGCCTACTCACGCTCTGCTCTGAGTCAGCCCAGCCAGTCTGCCCAGACTCAGCCCAGCCCAACTGCCCGTCTGCAGCTGGCTCCTCTGCCCACCCAGCCTGGGCACCCGCATCACCCCAGCCTGGCTGTCCATCAGAGGCAGCATCTGCAGCCTCTTCCCCTACCTGGGCCCCGTTATCGCCCCAGCCACCCTGAGAATGCCCAGTCTGGGTCACATCCTGGTCCCAGCATGCCTGAGAAGCCTGTGTCCCTTCAGTATCCCAGCTCGGGGCGGCCCCAGTCTCATCATCGCCCCAGCCACCCTGGTTGGCTGCAGGCTCCTCTTCCTCCCAGCCGGCCTTGGTCTCCTGGGACCCTTTGTCGTCGTTCTGCTGGGGCTCCTCCACTGCAGGGGGATGCTCGGGTTCAGGCTGAGGAGGGAAGGGGGCGAGGCAGTATGGCAGGTAGAGGGGTGGCCAAGGTGCACGTGGGTGGAGCAACACAGAGAATTTGGAATGGGACCGACGGTTTGATGACAAAAACCCACAGGGCATAAAGGGGCCATGGGTCAAAAGCAGGAATTGTAGGATAAGGGACAACAGACCAAGAGAAGATAAGAGAGAGATCTGTGAGTGCTGCCAGAGATCAGCTCGCCATTCAAGTGTCTGCAGAATATGGTACCCAACAAACCAAGAACATTCCTATTGCTACTAATGTTTCAAAGAAAATGCTTGAAAGGAAATATCCTAGAACACCGAATAAAAGTACAAATTCAAAACAATTATCCCAAATGCCCATGGCCACATTCAGTATACGAACTTTGTAGATATAAATGCAACGAATGGAGCCGACGTGATTCCTTTATTCTACTTGTTCTACATAGCATATTTCTAACTTCAGCTTGGCTCAAAAAAATAGCTAGTTAACTACACATGGTTGATGATATTACTAGGTTAACTAGTGATTATGTGAAGATTGATTGTTTTTTTTATAAGATAAGTTTAATGCTAGCTAGCATTTTACCTTGGCTCATTGCAGCCATTAGGTCCTTTTGACGATGCACTCGCGTAACAGGTGGTCAGCCTGCCACGGAGTTTCGTCATGGATTGCAATGTAATCGGTCATAATCGGCATCCAAAAAGGCAGATTACCGATTATGAAAATTCGAAATTGTCCCTCTTTCTATGGCTTCCTCTGTCGACCTCTAATCTGTATAGTGGAAAGTCAGCGCTACAGCATGATTGAAATTTAAAGGCAATGTCCCTCGTTAGCGGAGACTGCATTCACGGTGATATCGGCTCAAACGGAAATCACAAATTGAAAATGTAGAGTTTCCATCAACCTCACGCGCAATGTAGACATCAAAGAACATAAAGTAGACCTTTCATTATGTGTTACTAAATTCATAAAAATATTTGCTGCCATTGTAGTACGGTTGTTAAACCTGTTCAATCTAGGGGTCATTTATTTTTTTATTTTTTTAAATAACGTTCCCAAAGTAAACAGGCTATTTTTCAGGACTAGAAAATAGAATATGCATATAATTGACAGCTTAGGATAGAAAACACTCTAAAGTTTCCAAAACTGTAAAGATATTGTCTGTGAGTATAACAGAACTGATATTGCAGGCAAAAGAATGAGGAAAAATCCAATCAGGAACGCAGCGGTTTCTAAATAAGAGTCCCTTCCTATGCTTCTCTATTGAGCAGTGAATGGGATATCAACGAGATTCCTTTTTCTATGGCTTCCTTAATATGTGTCTAGTATCACAAGACAGAGTTTCAGGCTTTTATTTTGAAAAATGAGTCTGAGCGACAACATTGCGTCAGTGTCCACCTGATGGCTCTTTGTGTATTTCTCGCGCAAAAGACAGAGGTAGCTATTTTTCCACCAGGTCTTACTGAAAAAAGCTCTGTCCCGGTTGATATATTATCGAATAGATATTTGAAAAACACCTTGAGGATTGATTATAAACAACGTTTTCCATGTTTCTGTCGATATTATGGAGCTAATTTGGAATATTTTTCGGTGTTGTCATGACCACAATTTCAGGTCGTTTTCTCAGCCAACTGTGAAGAACTAGCCAAGCTATTTTTGGCTACAAAAATAATTTTTCTGGAAAAAAGGAACATTTGCTATCTAACTGGGAGTCTCGTGAGTGAAAACATCCGAAGCTCAAAAGGTAAATGATTGAATTGGATTGCTTTTCTGATTTTCGTTACCAGATTGCCTGCTGCTAGCTAGGCATAATGCTATGCTAGGCTATCGATAAACTTACACAAATGCTTGTCTTTGGCTGTAAAGCATATTTTCAAAATCTGAGATGACAGGGTGATTAACAAAAGGCTAAGCTGTGTTTGAATATATTTCACTTGTGATTTCGTGAATATGAATATTTCTAGTAAAAAATTTTTTTTTGTCTGTTGCGTTATGCTACTTAGTGTCAGTTGATGACAATTCTTCCGGATCCGGGATGGGTAGTTACAAGAGGTGTTTAATACGAGAGGTCTTCAGACTTAGCATTTTTGTATTATTTTCTTTGAAAGAACAACTAGTGGGTTTTGAGTGCTTCTCCCCTATTTGGCAAGTTGGTCTGTCTGCTCCTCAGTCAGAGAGATAGTCTGAGAGCAGGTTCGTGTCTCTTTCCTCTCTATATAAAAACTGTATAACACAGGTGTTTTTGGAAAACTGGTTCATATATCCTAAAGTCAATAGCGAATGTGGCTATGTGTATGTTTATTTTGCCGTTAATGCATTGAAAACCTATTTCAGCAAGTTAACCAAGTTTTTGCTGGTTTAGCTAGCCATGTTAATGACTAGCTAACTAGCACCGTTGGTCACTGCACTACAATGTCACGCTAGCTATTGCCGGCAGGTGACATTGAGTGAATGTTTATTTTCTTACTACCTTTTAAATGTTTATGGATTAATATCACTTCCCATTGAGGACATGTGCCATTACTGTTGCTCCTATCTAAAAGATATCTTGTGTATTTTTGTTATTTTCTAAACACAACGCATGTATACTATACGATCACTTTGTGGATTGAGTCTGAGAGAGATATTCTGAGAGCAGTGAATGTGTGGCTGTGACATCCTGTCAATGCCTGTCATCACTGTTTTGATATCTTTTACTGCAGATAAAAACCAAGTCACCCTGAAGTGCGGGTGTCCGTGTGCCTTTCTTCTGGGGGGCTATGTGAAGTTGGTTACACGTTCTGTAAAGCTTCAGCGATTCAGATTGAATAGAACCATAAGTGTTCTGCTAATTTTGATGGAGCTGTTATTCAGAACACCTAAAACAACATTCCTGCTTGACTAATAAAATTATAGTAGAATATGGTGAGTGATTCTACTAGTGTTGGAGATTTTAAAAACAGAAACGGGGAATAATCCTGTAAGACAAAGTTATGCTTGTTATAAGAAGTGGCCAAATGGCAATATGTTTTTGAGAAAGGGTATTGCCCAGATTAGAACCTGTGACCTTCTGGTTTATATCCCAGTGTCTAGTCTACTGTGTCACTAGGGAGGGAAGCACCAGAATTGTTTTGTCACATATTTAAAGCTTTTTGTTCAGTCAGTCACTTTACTATAAATGTGATTATTTAAGAATGTTGGGTATAGTTGCAACTTGGATTCGAACTGGCCACTTAACATGTCGCAGCCCTCGCGTAATGCCACCCTTAAGTATACTTTTCCCAAACATGGAGAGCAATCAGGAGGGCTGGAGAGGGAAAATGCAGGAAGTGCTTACCTCCCATGAGTCCCAGGAAGCCGCCTTCCGTGAGGCAATAAGACACACGCATAAATATATATACACACACACACACACACACAGATCTACTGGGATTTTTAAAAGACAGACTACCTTTGTTTTGTCTTCTTGGACTCAAGAGAAAAGTATAGTTGTGTTAATATTTTGACAGGCAGTTCTTTTAATGAATGTATTTGCAATGTTGACTGTATATATTTTAGGAATGTTTTTGTTTTTTTAAAAAGACAACTACATTTTGAATAAGCATTTACTGTTTAGCAAAAGTTCTGTTGCTTGTTGACTGTTTTGAAAATCAACATTGTTCCAAAAAAATGCTTTTAGGCGATTGAGAGAAACGGTGATACTAAAGACAGTTGCTCCCTGATTAAATAGTACAAGAGTACACTCTGCTGGACAGAAATGCTTACAGCACCTGGTGTTCCCAGGCAGTGTACCATCCAATTACTAACCAGGCCCGACCCTGCTGAGCCTCCGAGACTCGGCGTAAGCCAATGACTGTATTGTGTGTATGTATATATGCTGTAAGCGAAGGAATAACCCTTGGTACCCTATATCAAGTTTGTCACTTGAAAAAGTGCAGTGTGAAATCATAGAATCAATGGGATAAACAGACATAGTTACTTTAACACAGGCAGATGAGTTACAAACCTTGTATACATTTCAACCGCATATTTGAGTCTTATGAAAATAGCAGGCCTATCAAATAATGACTTCAGACAACGTTACCGGTATGCGAGGCGGGCCATATTACCAGTACATGACTTTAGCACATTTGATAGTTTATACTGTATATTCATTCATTCTCGTATACATTTCCAATCATAACTGTTTGTTTTTACTACTTTACTACTTCGCTATGTGTATATATTTGATCATGTGTATAGCACTGAGCTTGCAAGTAAGCATTTCACTGTACCGTTTACACCCTGTTTCCCGTGCGCGTGACAAACTTTGATTAGAAGACCGACTTGACCAGCACTATCTAGCAATCATTGAGGTGAACTTTCTCAAATGTGAAAATACAATATACATCATGATCCTAACATTAAAACTAATCAACTCTGTTGTCTCTGCCTGATTTATCTTTACAGTGACGGGGTGGACCGTTCCTGGAGGTACTGCAATACCAGGTCGGTGCGTGGAGTGGACGGAGTGAGCCCCTATTCCATCTCCCTGTTCCAAAAATCAATTTAATATATGGTCCCCAGATAGGGGACATATCAGATATTAAACTGATAAGAACAGATTTTTTTTATTTTTTATTTTCATTTCACATTCAATTACAAATTGAGTGCATTACGTTGTACATAACATGGATACTTAAAAACAGTATCAAAAAGGACCGTAACAATATAAAAATATCAAAACTCCCCCAAAGACAGTGCTGTTCTGCAGAACCTGACCAGTATTACAGGTCTAAGATTAACGTGCCTTTAACAAGCTCCAAAAACAATAAACAATTCTATAAATAAAAACACACACACGTATGCCAAAGTGAACTCTGAATAACCCTCTGTGTATCAAATATGTACAAAGGCTTAGCCTACATTTCAATTTTACTTATGGAATACAACACTATATATATATATATATATATATATATGCGCTATAAAAAACATTTACAATGCTGGAAATCCCTTTCCATCTCTGTTTAACTGATACGATGCCCCACTTATCTATTTCGAATTGTATTCTTTTCTAAACTTCCTGTTTTATAAATTGAACCAATTGAACGCATCTAGCTTGAGAGGAATATGAGGGAAATCCTTTCCACCAGCCTCTATAGGCTGGTGCATCCGATCTCTACGGATGTACTCATATCTCCCCCAAAAGAAATTAAACAGTACCCGTATGAACGTTTTTCTTAGAGACACCGGCATGGGAAACACATAGGCAAAGTGAAGTAATGAAGGCAGAATGTCCGCCTTCAGCACTAACACCTTCCCACTAAAAGATAGTCGCCTGACTTTCCACAGTCCCAATCTTTTATTAATTGATAATAGTTTTTCTTTCCAATTAAACATGTCATCTTTAATTTCATTTCCGAAAGATATGCCGAGCACTACCATTGGTCCTGTGCACACAGTCAAACCACATAACTGATCCGTTCTCCTTTTCCACTGTCCCAAATATTTTATTTCTGTTTTATTCTTGTTTATCTTCGACCCAGACGCAACAGAGAATTCAACAATGACTTTGATAGACTCTTTCAAGCTCAGGTCGTCTCGTAAATATAAAACTGTGTCGTCCGCATATTGCGATATTTTTAGCATATCCCCTCCAGGTAAAATGATGCCTTTTGATGTTATAATTTGTCCTAATTGCGCATGCGAAAGGTTCAATATATAAAACATACAATAGAGCAGATAGAGGGTCACCCTGTCTGACACCTCGTAATTGTTTGATAACATTTCCAATATTCCCATTAATATTTACCCTGCTACCCACATTACTATACAGAATTTTTACCCATTTCATAAAATTATTTCCAAAACCAAATTTTTCCATAATTCTAAATAAAAACTCATGGTTTACCATGTCAAAAGCTTTTTCCTGGTCCAAATTCACAATAATAGCTGGCAGGTGCCTTTCCTCTAAATAGGCTTGAACGTCTCTGTGCAATTGCAAGTTCCAGGTTAATCTTCTCCCCACCACACCACATGTTTGGTCTAAACCAACAACATATGCCATGGCAGAAGATAGGTGATTAGTTACGGCTTTGCTTAATACTTTATAGTCAACACACAACATTGTTAAAGATCTCCAATTTGCTAATGTCTTGGTCTCCCTTTTTATACAGTAGAGAGATTACCCCTCTCACACATCAAAACTCCCATATGCTCCAAACCAAATATACCTCTAAACACTTCCAACAGATGACATCCAATTATATCCCAAAAAACTATGTAAAACTCTTTAGAGAGCCCATCCACTCCTGGTACTTTTATCTTTCATGCTCTTCAGTGTCATATAAATGTCATCTAAGTTCACTTCCCCTTCTAATTGGTCCTTAATATCGAAAGGTATCTGCACATCCACGCATAAAAAAAAATAAAAAAAATGGTCCCCTTCTCATAATCAATAGTTTGTTTTTGAAATAGCTGAGAAAAGTGGTGTGTAGCGACACCAAGCATGCCATCTCCATCCTCAACCATCTCCCCATCTTGGTCCAATAAAGCTGAAATAGTCCTCCTCTTTCCCCTTGGTTTAATTTGTTTGAAAAAATATGCCGAACACTTCTCATCATTTTCCCATTTATCTTGCTGACTTTTAAAAATGAAGTCTCGAGCTTTCTTTTCAAATAATGTGTGCTGCTTTTTCAGCAGGATACACAATTTGTCTTTATCTAATCCACCACCATTTACATTTCCTTGGATGTGTAGATCTTTTAGTTCATTCTGTAATTTATGAAATTCTTTGTGGTTATTACGTACTTTGTCTTTGCAAAAATTCTGAATAAAACTCTTGATTCTTAATTTTGTGCTCTCCCACCACTCTATGACAGTAGAATAAAAAGGTTTCATAGCTACACAGCCCTGGAAAAAAGACCTGAATCTTGTCCCAAAAGTTTTGTCGTGTAAAATGCCGTTATTAATTTTCCAATACCCTTTTCCAAATTCAATTGTTTTTAATTCTACTGTCACAGACAGGCAACTGTGGTCCGAATAAAATACCGGTGTAACGCACGCGGAGGACACACGGAGTTCACGCGGAACAAACAGATAATCTATTCGGCTCCTCGAGCCCCTGCTGTTTCCCCAAGTGAAACCGGGATCATCCGCATGCGCCATTCTATAAGTATCAACCAAATTATATTTACCTATAAGACTTTTTACAAGATGGCCGCCTAGATTACCTCGGTCATATGACACATTAAAATCTCCCCCCATAAACTCCTGTCTGTCTGTCTCATAAAAATAGCGTCTAGGTCGTTAAGCATTTCCCTCCTTTCCTTGGGTGTCGATGGTGCATATACATTAATAAATCTAAAACATTTACCCTTCCAATCGATATCTACTATTAAAACCTGTGTACTGCCGAAAAACTTCCTACTATTTTTAAATCCCTATTCCCACATAGAACACCAACCCCTGTAGAATGCACCCCTCCGACACTCCACCTCGACTCTCCCGGAACCCATTCCCGCGCAAACCTCTCCATGTCATTTTGATCTTTTAAATGTACTTCTTGTAAAAAACACACAGAGAAGCGAATGGAGGACAAATGGGAAAAAAGTCTCCCTTTTAACTGGGTTCCTAAGCCCTCTAACATTGATGCTAGCGAGGTTAATAATAGACGACATGAGATAGAGGGAAAAAGACAACTATCTAATTATGACATTATTTTCCAAACTCACTTTAAGTACATTAACTCATTAGGCGGCCTGTCTGGGAAACGATGGTTTCCAGTCGGAGGACTGTCCACCAAGATAGGGGTCGGGAAAACACTGTCCTCCTCCTCATGCTCCCCCTCCATCTGTGTGGGTGCTGGAACCCCACTGGGTGCCAGACCGCTGCTCTCGATGGAGGCCGCGCCTGACAGGGATAGCAGAGTCTCCTCTGCGCTGCCCAGGTTTCCCTCGCTTTTCTCCTCAGACTTCCCGCTTTCAAAACAACTGAAGCGATTTCCCCCCAAAACGGACTACTCCGTCGCCTCCATGCGGATGAGTGGGGAAACAGGGCTCATCTGCTTCCTTTTCACCGAGCACTTCCTCCTCTCTCTCACCGTTGTCCAGCTCTCGTTAGCCGAGGGCGCGGTGGGCTCTCCCTTCTCCTCCTCCACTTGCTTGTTCCAACTGCTGTCCGTTTCTCCTCTCTCCTCGTGAGATGCTGATGGCGTCTCACTCCCGCTCTCCTCTGACTCTCGCAGTTCTCTCTCCATCACTAGCTCATCCACAACCTCCTCAATAGCGCGTAGTTCCATGCCTTCTCCCTCATCTGGTCTTTTCCCGCTCTCCGCTCTGGTGTAAGAGGGGACTGCCTTCGGGCAGTGACGGAACAGGTGGTCCTCCGAGTTGCACAAACTGCAGCGCTTTGGCACGGTGCAATCCTTCATTATATGTCCAATAATCCCACAGTTTCTGCACCTTGTCTGTGTGCAGGCATCCGCGAGGTGCCCGTACGTGCTACACTTCCTGCAGAAACGAGGCTGTCCAGCATACATGAGGTAGCCCCTGTCTGCACCGATGGAAAAAGAAGCAGGAGGATGGCGGTATCCATCATGGCCGCTCTCGTCCTCCTTTAGCAGCACATGAAACTGCCTCTTCCCTGTCCAGATGCCTTAATGTCTCTCACTCCTGACAAGATGGTCACGTACCGGCTGAGGTAGCACACTAAAGTTTATTCAGTGACCCAGGGGTTGAACATAGGCACCGTTAGCACCCTCATATTGTGCCTACACATGGACTCAACTTTAAAATCCACGAGGGCGGGTGCTGTCGCGTTCGCACGGAAGAGCCCTCTTACCTCCTCCAGCCGGGTGATGGTGTAGAAAGACACATCGTAGAACTTCTCGGGTGTGTTCTGTTGCAGGCAGTGCACATCGTCTGCTGTCAGGCGTAGAGGTCCAAACAGAACTTCCTTTCCAAAACGAACTCTCTCCATCAAATTATCCTTTGCTGTCCATTGAAATCAAAGCGTATTCTTCAGTCCAGCAGCCGCTGACTGTGACGTGGCCGACGACGACGTCGCACCACCTTGAGGTTCCCGCGCGAAATGCACTCGATCTTGCTCTTGATCTTGACCAAAAGGCCGAGAAGCGATACCCACAATGCTTTCGAAAGGCGCCATTCTCGCACACGTCAAATTCGATTACACCAAAATGAGCTCTGTAAACTTTCCGCCAAATATCAAAGATTGTGATTTTTTTTTTTTAAATTAACAATTTGGAGAACATAATATTGACATAACATTTGATCTTGTATCAAATCTCTGGTATCATTGCTGCCACAACGGAACTGAAGCAATTGTTCACTTAATGGCCCCAGAGTTCCACCGACTGATCAAGATCAAATGTTATAATGGCCATGGAGGAGGAAGGAGATGGGGAGCAAAGTGAAAATGACATGGCTTGAGAACGCCTCTTGGAACCTGTGGCCAGACGGGGGAAGACTGGGTGAAAGCATGAGGAGGTTTTTTTAGGGCCTTCATTTTTGTGGAACCCAGCAGAAAAGTATCCTGAAGGCATAGAGTCAGGTGAAGAGAGAGTGGGAATTGTCATGTTATCAAACTTTGGTTTTTCTTTGCATATATAATGATGCATAGCTCAGTGTTATGTTTTGTTTATTTTTGCTTTTCAAGTCTTATGCTATAACTCTCTTAGGAACCGGAAGCTAAAATGTCATTCTGTTGTCTGACGAGAGATGTAAATAAGAGTGTGCAGTGTGATTATAGAACAGAGGCCATAAGTCTTGGATTTGTAAACATAAATCAACTGTGAATGTTAAATCATGTCATTGTTTGTTCATTAAGTCATTTCCAAGTTTTTATAAATGTTGAACAGTATGAAGGTAATGTTCAAAAGGGGGAACTGATGGGTTCTGACTTCTAAACTTGAAATATTGTTAATCATCAGGTATCCTATGGAAATGAGAAGGGCCACAGTCTGGTTTCTACACCAGAAGCTAATGGGCATCTGTAGGAGGAATGTATATGGTGGAGTCAATTAAGGTTGGATATGAGCCAGGGACTGAGAATGTTTCTGAGTAAATGAAAGGCAATCACATGGTTGCAGTCACTGATAAGGGTGGAGAGCTGTGGATTAGTGAGGAATGGGGGGTCCAGGTCAGGTCACATTAAGGGAGAAGGAACAGTTTATTACCCACATCACTTAACTTCCTGCCTAGCAATAGAGATGTAACGCTTAAAAGAGTAGAAGGAGACGTGCTCTGTTCGGCAGTCTGACCCATTGGGTGAATAAACGGTTTGAGCTTTACTGAGTTTTTACTCTTTATTTAGAACCTAACAATTTACATATCTGGATTTGAATGTCATCCAAATTCCAACCTGATGCTCCCTGAGCCTGATGAGACATATATTAAATGATTTTGCTGTTATCCAATAGGCTACATACATATTACGACTTTTCAGGCTACAGAAAAGGTACATTTGTCAGCAAGGCTCATCAATTAAATGTAGACCCAATCAATGGCAATTGATGAACTTCATTAGGCAAACTTTTTGGTGTTTTGTAACAGATGTCTATTTACATTCATCAAATGGCACTAGTTTGCTATGTTGTTGTGACATGCTATGTTGTTGACTTAGGCCTCTCTTTATGTAGTTTTGTCCTATATTTTTAATCCCAGCCCCCGCAGGAGGCCTTTTGGTAGGCCATAATTGTGATTAACCGAGAATAAATATGTTGTTTTCTCTGGGGTATTTCCCGCCAGGAAACCGGAAGTGACATTCCAAAGCATATAAATATCTGGATTTGATTAGAGCTTTGAACATTCAGACCTGATGCTACCTGAGCCTGATGAGACATTAATACATTTAATGAGCCCTACATTAACCACATTTAATGAAGCCCTACATTAACCACATTTAAAGAGACATATAGTAAATACATTTGATGAGCCCTACATTAACCACATTTAATGAGCCCTACATTGACCACATTTAATGAGCCCTACATTGACCACATTTAATGAGCCCTACATTGACCACATTTAATGAGCCCTACATTGACCACATTTAATGAGCCCTACATTGACCACATTTAATGAGCCCAAGTCCAGAAAAAAGCCCAAATGATTGTGCTGTTATCCAATAGACCACATATGATATAGGCACAGAAAAACATAAAAGGGCATAGATGAAGCTAGCTATATGCGCTCTTGGGTAAATAAATGAAACTAGCCAGTAAGTTCATCTGTTTAAGTGTGAACTCTGTATGCCATATTAACCACTCTCCATTTGTGAACTGTGTACATGTGTCTTATGATCCTCTCAGGGTTTTGTGTATAATATGATAGCATCTAATAGAGCATCAATCTGCCTTTGGGTCAACTGGAACAAATGTTGATGAATAAGTTCAGTGGCCTGACTGTTGGTAATGCTGCAATAATGGAGAGTATTCCATCTCGGTGGTTGGACTGAAGAGACACACTGTCTGTCCCCAGTCTGTCAGTGTGTCTGTCTTGTCCGTGTCCGTCTGTCCCCAGTCTGTCAGTCTTACTGTCATGTGAGGAAAGCTGTCAATTCGTCCCTTGCATGCATTGAGTGAATCCATGCATAGCATGCAAAGACTGTGCACTGAACGAGGGGAAGAGTTCAAACCACCAGGACCACAAGCCTGTGTCTGACTGACCCCTGAACCTGGTGACCTTGCTGCCTGACCAATGGGGAGACACACCAACTTTGGGTGCCGGAGAAGTGGCGGCCTGCAATAGTACATCCAGGTCCATATGGAGCAGGTTAATAACCCCTGCTGGGGCCAAACACACACACACACACACGGAAGATAAGCACTGGGATTATTGGGACATTTTACTGGGAAGGCCCTGGAGATGACTCGTGTGGTGTTACCAGCTGTAATAGTTGCAGAGATATGGATAGGCAGGTGAAAAAGTAGGTGGAGGATGGATGAAGAGGGTGAGGAGAGGATGGATGAAGAGGGTGAGGGACTGACCAGAGAATGAAAGGAGGTGAGATCATCAGAAAGGGCAAGCTGAAAACATGGAGGTAGAGGACGTGGGAGGCCAGACCATCCCTAGGAAAACAAGGGGGTAGAGGAGGTGGTAGACCAGATCATCCCTAGGAAAACAAGGAGGTAGAGGAGGTGGGAGACCAGACCATCCCTAGGAAAACATGGGGGTAGAGGAGGTGGGAGACCAGACCATCCCTAGGAAAACAAGGGGGTAGAGGAGGTGGGAGACCAGACCATCCCTAGGAAAACAAGGGGGTAGAGGAGGTGGGAGACCAGACCATCCCTAGGAAAACATGGGGGTAGAGGAGGTGGGAGACCAGACCATCCCTAGGAAAACATGGGGGTAGAGGAGGTGGGAGACCAGACCATCCCTAGGAAAACATGGGGGTAGAGGAGGTGGGAGACCAGACCATTCCTAGGAAAACAAGGGGGTAGAGGAGGTGGGAGACCAGACCATCCCTAGGAAAACAAGGGGGTAGAGGAGGTGGGAGACCAGACCATCCCTAGGAAAACAAGAGGGTAGAGGAGGTGGGAGACCAGACCATCCCTAGGAAAACATGGGGGTAGAGGAGGTGGGAGACCAGACCATCCCTAGGAAAACATGGGGGTAGAGGAGGTGGGAGACCAGACCATCCCTAGGAAAACAAGGGGGTAGACGAGGTGGGAGACCAGACCATCCCTAGGAAAACAAGGGGGTAGAGGAGGTGGGAGACCAGACCATCCCTAGGAAAACATGGGGGTAGAGGAGGTGGGAGACCAGACCATTCCTAGGAAAACAAGGGGGTAGAGGAGGTGGGAGACCAGACCATCCCTAGGAAAACAAGGGGGTGGGAGACCAGACCATCCCTAGGCTAGAACCTATGAACCTATGAGTTGACACTGAGGGTATGATGTTGATGGAAGCCTGAGGGGACATTATGACATCATCTGACCTGCGGCTGTGACGGAGTGGTTGCCTGTGACGGTGCGGTTGCCTGTGATGGTGCGGTTGTGTTAGCGTCGGGAACCAGGGCTTCACCATCGAACAAGATTATGTCCTGTTGCGTGTCTGGAGCTGGAGTCAACGAGGGTCTGGGGCTGGGCGGCGGGCGTACAGGGGCGGGTCCAGGGGGCGCCGGCCTCGTCTGGAGGATCCACGGAAGTATGTACACACATGCAACAGTAGTGAGGGAGACACAGCACACAGGTTAGTAAAACACACCAGCACACTAGTAATAGTAGGTTACTGTTACCTGGGCTGGTATCCAATCCAAGGCGTGTCATGGAGCAGCACTCTGGACAGACGACAATGTGCCTTTTCAAGGCAATTTCCCTGACATTCCTGGAGATTGTGTTTACTGTTAACGCTGCTCATGTTAGCTCACCCTCCATGTTGGCTCAAGCGTAAATTACCTTTAGAAATCAAGTGCAATGCGCTGCTCTACAACGCGCCATGGATTGGATCCAGCCCTAGTCTGTAAGTGGTGTCTGAGGCTTCCTTCTATGTTAGAAGAGCACATGTCTATCAAACCAATGGAGAGAAACTCTCCATTCAACATGCTCTGGGTTAGTTTCATCTCTCGCTTTGGGAGTTTTCCTGAAGAGAATGTTAGCGACTGTGTGTGCTCGCAATTGTACCGTCCACTCCTTTTTCCACCCTCTTGAATTCAACACCATAAAAATACTCCAGACCTTAAACTCAAGATTTCCCACACACACACTCACATTTCTGACCCACGCTTCTGAAAATGACACTCGTTCATCAACACACAAACCCCAGTCACTCAAGACAAACACAGAGACAGTCAGACACTTTACAGCCCCTGTATGAGGGAACCTTACCTTGGGTGCAGCGTCTGGGGTAACGCTGTGGTTGGCGGCGGCTGCCTCACTGGGAAAGAAAAAGGGAGAATTACTGACTGACTCCCATATCATGCCATGATGAAGATGTCCTGGTTGTGTTCAGTAGAGAGAGAACATTTTACTGTATTAATTTTTCTAGGAAGGAGAAAGTAGAAAATAAAGAGGGTAGAGGAGGAGAGAACGAGAGAGGGGGCAGACGAGAGAGAACGAGGGGGGGGCAGACGAGAAGAGAGAACGAGAGGGGGCAGAGGAGGAGAGAGAACGAGAGGGGGGCAGAGGAGGAGAGAGAACGAGAGGGGGGCAGAGGAGGAGAGAGAACGAGAGGGGGGCAGAGGAGGAGAGAGAACGAGAGGGGGGCAGAGGAGGAGAGAGAACGACAGAGGGGGCAGAGGAGGAGAGAGAACGACAGAGGGAAGAGTAGAGAGAACGAGAGGGGGCACAGGAGGAGAGAGAACAAGAGGGGGCAGAGGAGGAGAGAGAACGAGAGGGGGGCAGAGGAGGAGAGAGAACGAGAGGGGGGCAGAGGAGTAGAGAGAACGAGAGAGGGAAGAGGAGGAGAGAGAACGAGAGGGGGGACAATGACCTCAGTTGTGTTGGAGCAACGTGCGGGCGATTCACTAAGATGATAGTACAACGGGCAAAGATGTAGCAGCGTATCAGTTTCAGTCATCCACAGTGGTGAAGGTCTGACTATCTGGTGGCGGCCGCGCCGATTAGTTTTTTTAGCACAGACTGTCCCCCTGTATCACCATGGGAAAGCAGAACAGGGTCAACTGGTGTGCGTAAGAGAAAACATTTTGAAACGGGGTGAAATGCGTTGGTACAACCATTGAACTTTTCTGATAAGAACACAGACGTTTGTTATTTTTGTCGCAAAACTTTTTGTTACAGTGTGCCCTACTGTGTAGTCAACAGTCTGCACCATCCACCAAGACCACAAGATGGGAGCAAGGGGCTGAGAAGTATATTAAATGATCTGTGTGTACAGGCCCATTTTAGCAGGGAGAATGAGCATATGACAAACAAACCATTCTTTATTAATAATATATAACAAGACTGTGCGTAGTACTTCACAAATACACAGCTCAGAGCAAAAACTATTTGGGGACGTTGCTGCGGCATGAGACACCAACTCACAACACAAGGCTTCGTCAAACGCCATGCTGCGGTCATGCAGAGGAGTGCCTGACCTGAAACACACGGACTCTCAGACTGAGAACTACCGGAACACCCATGAATGTCCAAGCACACAGCAGAACTCCATGCACTACTTGACAGATGACGGTTCACTTGGACAACTAAAGGTCTGTATACATCCTGTTTTGAGTCCTCCAATCCTTTATTCTCACTCAGTATGGAACTGCACCATGCAGTGTGACTAGTGCTGTGCAATTAACCAAAATGACGGTTATTTATTGGTTTTTAAATAAATAATTCACCAACTTCAGTTCAATTATTTTAATTCCATTTCTTTCTTTTTTTCTGTGAGCACATAGTGCTGCCGAACTGTGATGTAGTAGGGAGTTGTAGTTTCCAACAAGCTCTTTATAAACCAGATCATGCTGAACTGTGTGATGTAGTAGGGAGTTGTAGTTTCCAACAAGCTCTTTATAAACCAGATCATGCTGAACTGTGTGATGTAGTAGGGAGTTGTAGTTTCCAACAAGTCCTTTATTCTCAGTCAGTATCTAACTGCACCATGCAGAAGGACACACACAGGCACATATAAACTGTCATACTGGTCACTCCCAGTCAGGTCCATTACCTCTTCTTGGGTCCAGGCTTCCAGTCTTTACCTGCCTTTCTGTAGGGGGGGGGGGGAGGGGGGGTAACGTAATCTGATTACATTCCGTTACTTTTAGATTAATTTCCCCTTAAAATGCATTAGAAGAAGACAAATGTATGTTGCCAATTGAACGACGTCTATTGCAGGATAAATCAATGTTAAAGTTTACATAGCTGGCCATATATGGATGTTACATTTTACTTCATGGGTTGGTTAGGTAGGCTTCTTCTAACCCATCGCTTTCTACTACATATAATAATAATAATAATAATAATAATACGATTTAATTATATCCTTACATCATGAACCAAATTCTATCAGAATTCCAGTCATTCCAATAAATGTTATACCCCTTGATCGGAAAGAATAGGACTTGGAAATATGGAAGTATAGATCAGCCAAATTGTTTTATCTGAGCACCAAAACTAAGGACTTATTAGCCAACCCTACTCTGTTGTCATGGAGGACTGATTGGGCTCATTGATTCCAGTTGAAAAATAAATGCTGCGCTCATGGAATGGCATGCTTTGATCAATAATAAGTGATATCCGTATCAAATTACACTACACCACTACTGTCATCCTGACCTCCAAGCGTTTACTCAAGTTGGATCATCTTTGGATGCCGACAGCAGTCACTCCATTGGAAGACATAACTTTGACTGTAGCCTACAAAAACCTATTCCTGCTCTTTCCCCACAATCCATCAAACACATTCGCTGTGTCGTCATGTAATCCGTTACTGCCCAACCCTGTGTATGCATTGCATTGGACCTCATTTCTCTACAATTACCATAAAGTTCCTAAAAGGTGCACCAGACAGAGGTAGATTGTACAGGTACATATAACAGTGGGGCAAAGTAGACAGGTACGCCATAGATGAACACTATCATATGTACAATAGTCCACTGGTAATCGCAACACATTGGTATCATGTCAAGTCTCACTCACTTGGCCAGCCTCTGCTCATCCAGTTTGGTCATGACATCATTCAGGTCCTGGTTCAGCTGCAAACAGAAAGATTGGAGGAAGTCAATTAATCAGTCTAGACATGTATTTATCAATCAGTCCCGTGTACTGACGGTGGGCACCCAGCTCTCCCTCTCACCTTTCCCATGTCTTTGTGGAACCTCTGCTGATATCCAGCCATACTCTGGAATGTGTTAACATAGAAGCCAACACGACTAGAGAGAAGAGTAGAGAGGAGAGAGAGAACGTGTTAACATGGTGGCTGGCAACACTCTGTGTGTGTGTGTGTGTGTGTGTGTCTGTCTGTCTGTGATGACATGTGGAAGAGAGAACGTGTTAACATGGTGGCTGGCAACACTCTGTGTGTGTGTGTGTGTCTGACTGTCTGTGATGACATGTGGAAGAGACAACGTGATAACAGTGGTTGTAAGTGGGTGGCTCTTCAGAAAGACAGAGGGAAGGAGATTGTGTCAGCCTGGTAGCATCAGTGAGAGGGTGGAGAATTCTCACCTGTTCCACAGCTGTGGAAGCTCATCCTGCAGATCTACGTTGATCTCCTCAAATACTTTCTGAGCTCTCCCTAACTCCTCCTCTGCCTGGACAGACACCATGACACATCCACAGAGGTTAAACAATGTTAGTATATGCTTGGACAGACACCATGACACATCCACAGAGGTTAAACAATTCTACAGTACCATGTTTGTTAGTATATGTTACTCAAAAGAAAGCACATTATCTACAATCAAACTAAAGAACGACATGGAATACAGACAGAATGTTAGGGCATGGTGGCATAGAATATAGAATTAGAACTCAGAATGGGTGAATGACAAGTGAGTGTTGAAGGCATGGCGGGGGGGGGGGTCAGGGTGAAGTGTGACAGGGGTGAGAGGGTGAGTTAGTTAGACATCAGTCACCTGGTTTCTGGTCAGGTTAGTTTGGGCTATTTGATGAGCAGACAGAATCCCCTGGGCCCAACCTGGGGCAGCCTTCTCCACAAGAGACATCGGCTAGCCATGCAGACGGACGAACAGACAGAGCGAGAGAGAAGCAAGACAAATACACTGCTCAAAAAAATAAAGGGAACACTAAAATAACACATCCTAGATCTGAATGAATGAAATATTCTTATTAAATACTTTTTTCTTTACATAGTTGAATGTGCTGACAACAGAATCACGCAAAAATGATCAATGGAAATCAAATTCATCAACCCATGGAGGTCTGGATTTGGAGTCACACTCAAAATTAAAGTGGAAAACCACACTACAGGCTGATCCAACTTTGGTGTAATGTCCTTAAAACAAGTCAAAATGAGGCTCAGTAGTGTGTGTGGCCTCCACGTGCCTGTATGACCTCCCTACAACGCCTGGGCATGCTCCTGATGAGGTAGCGGATGGTCTCCTGAGGGATCTCCTCCCAGACCTGGGCTAAAGCATCCGCCAACTCCTGGACAGTCTGTGGTGCAACAGTTGGTGGATGGAGCGTTGACATGATGTCCCAGATGTGCTCAATCGGATTCAGGTCTGGGGAACGGGCGGGCCAGTCCATAGCATCAATGCCTTCCTCTTGACACACTCCAGCCACATGAGGTCTAGCATTGTCTTGCATTAGGAGGAACCCAGGGCCAACCGCACCAGCATATGGTCTCACAAGGGGTCTGAGGATCTTACAGTACCTAATGGCAGTCAGGCTACCTCTGGCGAGCACATGGAGGGCTGTGCGGCCCCCCAAAGAAATGCCACCCCACACCATGACTGACCCACCGTCAAACCGGTCATGCTAGAGGTTGTTGCAGGCAGCAGAACGTTCTCCACGGCGTCTCCAGACTGTCACATGTGCTCAGTGTGAACCTGCTTTCATCTGTGAAGAGCACAGGGCGCTAGTGGCGAATTTGCCAATCTTGGTGTTCTCTGGCAAATGCCAAACGTCCTGCACGGTGTTGGGCTGTAAGCACAACCCCCACCTGTGGACATCGGGCCCTCATACCACCCTCATGGAGTCTGTTTCTGACAGTTTGAGCAGACACATGCACATTTGTGGCCTGCTGGAGGTCATTTTTCAGGGCTCTGGCAGTGCTCCTCCTGCTCCTCCTTGCACAAAGGCGGAGGTAGCGGTACTGCTGCTGGGTTGTTGGCCTCCTACGGCCTCCTCCACGTCTCCTGATGGACTGGCCTGTCTCCTGGTAGCGCCTCCATGCTCTGGACACTATGCTGACAGACAGAGCAAACCTTCTTGCCACATCTCGCATTGATGTGCCATCCTGGATGAGCTGCACTACCTGAGCCACTTGTGTGGGTTGTAGACTCCGTCTCATGCTACCACTAGAGTGAAATCACCGCCAGCATTCAAAAGTCACCAAAACATCAGCCAGGAAGCATAGGAACTGAGAAGTGGTCTGTGGTCCCACCTGCAGAACCACTCCTTTATTGGGGGTGTCTTGCTAAATGCCTATAATTTCCACCCGTTGTCTATTCCATTTGCACAACAGCATGTGACATTTATTGTCAATCAGTGTTGCTTCCTAAGTGGACAGTTTGATTTCACAGAAGTGTGATTGACTTGGAGTTACATTGTGTTGTTTAAGTGTTCCCTTTATTTTTTTGAGCAGTGTAGTTTGACAGGCAGGTTAGCAATTCAGACAGGCAGGTTAGCATTCAGACAGGCAGGTTAGCAATTCAGACAGGCAGGTTAGCAATTCAGACAGGCATGTTTGAGAGAGTTTTGAAATAGGGCAAGAGTATTTCCATATTGCACATTAACACCCAATCAAACACACACACATGAAAAACAGGTTAATGAGACTTTTTTTCCCCCAGTAGGTTGATTGGTTGCTTATTTCAACTGGTATAGCCTAAGCCCATGGGAGCATGTGCCAAGCATAGCAAAACACGCCTCGCCAAAATTGCAATGCAGAATGTTGCTTACTGACATCAGACATCATAATGTGGGTATTTGCATTAGCTTTGTTAAGGCCTTTATAGAGTCATGACTGAGTCACATTATAGAGCCGACCTGAACTGGCCTGGATATTTTCTCTTTACATTGTTCTGTTCCTTCCTAGAAGGTTCCAGAAACGCTGGTCCTCTGTAGTTGGTAGAGCATGGTGCTTGCAACGCCAGGATAGTGCGTTTGATTCCCGGGATCAACCGTACGTAACAGGTAGGCATCCATGACTAAGTTGCTTTGGATAAAAGCGTCTAATAAATGGCATATATTATTTGTTATTTTAAACGATGGCGGATGCATCCCAGTACTACTGGCTCGACTTGGATTGGCTCAGCAGTGTGATACCGTAATGAACCCAGGAAACGATGCAGCGGGCGGCCATCTTACCTTGGCGATCTTGGCCTGGTCCTGCTTCTTGCCCTTCTGTAGGGAGCCAAAGTGATGCCTCGCACTGTCGTAGTCGGTCATCTTCCTGTCCCGCTTAGCGATGCGTGCCTGGTCAGAGACACCAGACAAACATACCCACAGAGTCACTGATAGATAGAAGGTTGCAGCTTCTTGAGAACCAATCAATCAAATGTATGTATTGATGTATCCTCTAACTGGTCTGGGATCTGAGCTGTTTCAGGGCTCCATTTAAAACCAGGATCGCTGAAACGTTAAAGATTGCACACCAGAAAATGTAAAGGTGATTTCCTATTGAGCAGACATTTGCAGCGTTTACGGTGAATGCAGTCTCCACAAACAGAGGAACATTACCATTACATTTGAATCACGCTGTAACTCTGAACTTCCACCATATGGATTGTATAGAGCCCTCGGTACCAGTATATGTAATCTGTTCTGTTAGAGCCCTCAGTATCAGTATGTGTAGTCTGTTCTGTTAGAGCCCTCGGTACCAGTATGTGTAGTCTGTTCTGTTAGAGCCCTCGGTACCGGTATGTGTAGTCTGTTCTGTTAGAGCCCTCGGTACCAGTATGTGTAGTCTGTTCTGTTAGAGCCCTCGGTACCAGTATGTGTAGTCTGTTCTGTTAGAGCCCTCGGTACCAGAAGTGTATGTGTAGTCTGTTCTGTTAGAGCCCTCGGTACCAGTATGTGTAGTCTGTTCTGTTAGAGCCCTCGGTACCAGTATATGTAATCTGTTCTGTTAGAGCCCTCAGTATCAGTATGTGTAGTCTGTTCTGTTAGAGCCCTCGGTACCAAAATGTGTAGTCTGTTCTGTTAGAGCCCTCGGTACCAGTATGTGTAGTCTGTTCTGTTAGAGCCCTCGGTACCAAAATGTGTAGTCTGTTCTGTTAGAGCCCTCGGTACCAGTATGTGTAGTCTGTTCTGTTAGAGCCCTCGGTACCAGTATGTGTAATCTGTTCTGTTAGAGCCCTCGGTACCAGTATGTGTAGTCTGTTCTGTTAGAGCCCTCAGTATCAGTATGTGTAATCTGTTCTGTTAGAGCCCTCGGTACCAGTATGTGTAGTCTGTTCTGTTAGAGCCCTCTGTACCAGTATGTGTAGTCTGTTCTGTTAGAGCCCTCGGTACCAGTATGTGTAGTCTGTTCTGTTAGAGCCCTCGGTACCAAAATGTGTAGTCTGTTCTGTTAGAGCCCTCGGTACCGGTATGTGTAGTCTGTTCTGTTAGAGCCCTCGGTACCAAAATGTGTAGTCTGTTCTGTTAGAGCCCTCGGTACCAGTATGTGTAGTCTGTTCTGTTAGAGCCCTCGGTACCAGTATGTGTAATCTGTTCTGTTAGAGCCCTCGGTACCAGTATGTGTAATCTGTTCTGTTAGAGCCCTCGGTACCAGTATGTGTAGTCTGTTCTGTTAGAGCCCTCAGTATCAGTATGTGTAATCTGTTCTGTTAGAGCCCTCAGTACCAGTATGTGTAGTCTGTTCTGTTAGAGCCCTCAGTATCAGTATGTGTAATCTGTTCTGTTAGAGCCCTCGGTACCAGTATGTGTAGTCTGTTCTGTTAGAGCCCTCGGTAATCAGTATGTGTAGTCTGTTCTGTTAGAGCCCTCAGTATCAGTATGTGTAATCTGTTCTGTTAGAGCCCTCGGTACCAGTATGTGTAGTCTGTTCTGTTAGAGCCCTCTGTACCAGTATGTGTAGTCTGTTCTGTTAGAGCCCTCAGTATCAGTATGTGTAATCTGTTCTGTTAGAGCCCTCAGTATCAGTATGTGTAGTCTGTTCTGTTAGAGCCCTCGGTACCAGTATGTGTAGTCTGTTCTGTTAGAGCCCTCGGTACCAGTATGTGTAGTCTGTTCTGTTAGAGCCCTCAGTATCAGTATGTGTAATCTGTTCTGTTAGAGCCCTCGGTATCAGTATGTGTAGTCTGTTCTGTTAGAGCCCTCGGTACCAGTATGTGTAGTCTGTTCTGTTAGAGCCCTCGGTACCAGTATGTGTAGTCTGTTCTGTTAGAGCCCTCGGTACCAGTATGTGTAGTCTGTTCTGTTAGAGCCCTCAGAACAGAGTATACATACTGGTACCATTTGTTAATGTTGTGAAAAATCTATCAAAATGTTATAAAAACGTTTATATTTATTTATTATGGAGTTTCATTTTTCACAAAATGGCCAAACACACACCCTCACACTCAGCACCTGACTGCAGTGACACATACCTTAATGTCAGGAAACTGGGCCAGATAGTTATCCATGGCGATCATGGAATTGTCCGCAAGCTTGTCGTGGTAATCTGACCACAGGATGTCTGTCTCCTACAATACACACAGCAGAGTCAAACAACACACTCACAAATGCAAACACCCACGCATACACCCACTCCCACCCCAATAACAGCTCCACTAACGGTGCAGTTCAGAGCTAGTCTGAAACTAGTGCCATGTCTTCTAGCTATAGATCTAGTGTAGGCCACAGCTATTCCCACTAGTCCTCATTCATCACCAGTCTACACAGTCATGAATGAGCTACTGAGCTAGCTGGCCTTTACCTCCATGCAATAGTCCATCTCCTTCTCTATCATCTCCTACAGACGGAAGGATGGAGAGATGGAGGGAAAGAGACATGCAGTGAGAGAGAGAGGAGTATGTGTTGCATTGAGAAGAAGTGAATGTGACAGTGATGAAATGGAGGGAGGAAACTAGACACTGGTTCCCTTTTCGATTCTCTTTTTACTCAAACAACCAATAGAATTGATCTGAAGTTCTCATGTTCATTTCTACATTTTCAATTATACTTTTAATTCAACCTCTGAAGTTTTGTACACCTCTTTCGCAGAGGAACAGGTAGTCAGTCATTCATCCTGAATTCCCATAGATCACACACACCAACTGTGCTAGTCTCTCTCACCTCTGCGATGGTATCCACCTCCTCCTTGCCAAACCACTCTGGCTCGTACATATCCGCCAGACAGTCCTGCAGACGCTTGGACGCATCATGCATGGCTGAGGATCACAGAGACAGACAGACAGGCAGACAGACAGACGACAGGCAGACGAGAGGCAGACCAAAAACTGAAATGAAACTGGGCGAATGACAGGAAGAGGTCTGAGTGTATTAATGAGTGTGAACACTACAACTGTGTCACTCCAAAATAGACAAGACAGAAACTGACATATATTACTGTAAAACCTAATAATAAGTCACAGGATACATGCACACACACACGTGTAGTGTACAAACACACTCACAGACAGACATGCTTCTTACTTTTAACTGCTGCCAGATAGGCCCTCAAGTCTTTCTGCAGTTTGGTGCCCTCGGCCTGGAAAATACAACAATGGGTTGGACTGGGATTGTGAGCATGATGCCATTTTCACATTACTGAACCAAACTGAGCCAAGCTGTACTGTGCTGCCCTGGTTACACAAACAACAGTTGCTGGAACCATACTGGAAAGGATATTGTGAAAAGACCATCTTAACCAGCCCAGTACGGTTCAGGACAGTTATGGATCCGTTTGTGTGTGTGGGCAGGGAGGGGAGGGAACGGAACATTGGGCCACAACAGTTGGTTCACCATCTCAATGAGAGAGGGAGGAGAAAGAGTTGGAAGAGTCTCACCATCTGCTTGTTGAAGTTAGCCACACCCTCCTCGAACGCTGTGTCCCTGGTCTCATCAGCTTTACCCAGCTTCTGAAGGACCTGACAGAAAGACAAAACAACCCTGGGTGGTTAATACATGAGCACTACAGGGCTTCTGAAGGACCTGACAGAAAGACAAACAACCCTGGGTGGTGAATACATGAGCACTACAGGGCTACTGCAGGACCTGACAGAAAGACAAACAACCCTGGGTGAATACATGAGCACTACAGGGCTACTGCAGGACCTGACAGAAAGACAAACAACCCTGGGTGAATACATGAGCACTACAGGGCTACTGCAGGACCTGGGAGAGCACAGTCAAAAATCACACACAGTAATACTTTACTTAAAGAGACCCTAGTCTTAATGGCGAAGCCCTGCTTAAATAAAGGTCAAATGATATAATCTACCAACCTATCGTTCCTCCAAATCAATTGGAAAGATATAACTGGTAATACACTTGTCTATTTTTAGGCAGGCTGTCAAAGCCATGTGTCTCCTCCGTCTCTGGCAGAGACCAGCTGACAAGCACACGAAAGGCTCTGCGTGTCCATCTCCTAGTTCAACATGGAGAACTTTGAAGCGTTAAGCTGTTCAACTCTGACTCTCTCTGGTGGAATTTTCTAAATGACACTAAATATTGTATACTACCCTGATAAAGCACATGTCAGTTTCAAAACAGGGCTTGTGCAATGTCATTTGTCATCTCACAGGAAAATAATTCATTTGTGGAGAGGGATAGTGTAGCCTTGTTCACATTGGCAGGTTGAAGTTACTCAAATCCATTTTTTTTTTGCACATCTGATTTGAATCTGTTATTTTTCCTCCAGTCTGAACAGCCAAGAGCCACATGGAATCTGAAACTTCAAGCCACCTTCGTAGGCCATGCGACAACGGTCAAATCAGATTTATTTTCCCTCACAGATTTATTTGGCATATCTTGTTGCCTGCTAGCTACTCTGTTGACAGTTTGACAAGAACATGACAGGGTAGCGAACTAGCTTGTTAACTGTTTACAAACAAATTAATGTGCGAGAAAGATAAAGCTACCTACCTAGCTGGCTGACTGCTGTGGCTAGCTTAGCTAGCTGACTGCTGTGGCTAGCTTAGCTAGCTGACTGCTGTGGCTAGCTCAGCTAGCTGACTGCTGTGGCTAGCTCAGCTAGCTGACTGCTGTGGCTAGCTCAGCTAGCTGACTGCTGTGGCTAGCTCAGCTAGCTGACTGCTGTGGCTAGCTTAGCTAGCTGACTGCTGTGGCTAGCTGGCTGACTGCTGTGGCTAGCCAAAAAACACTTGTTTTGAAAGTTTGATTATCTTATCCTTTGAGGTTTTAAAAGTGTTCTTCCTCTATGAATTTGAACATTCAAAACAACTGAGGCATTGTCGTCACCTTAGCTTGTTACATAACTTCTGAGTGATAGGAAGCACGAGCACAACCACCAATCAGCCGACACCACTGGCACACACCCGTCGTTACTATAACAACTAGCATAGCCACGTCAACAAATGACTGCTGTCTGAACACACACAAATCTGATTTGATCACTTGCTGTTTGGACAGTCACTATTCCAAAACAGATTTGAAAAACAAAACAGATTTCAGCATTAAGGCCTGCAGTGTGAACAAGGCTTAAGTGTCTTCTGTTCAGGGTCAGTTTCCCAAACCCAGACTGAGCATAGTCCTTCACTAAAAAGCATTTAAGGGAACATTTCCATTGAAAGTCCAGGATTCTGAGAAACTGAAACCTTAAAAAGTTTCACTTCTGTATTCTTTAACATTATAACCTCTGACTCATTCAAACAATAGAAAACAAAAACAGCAGACGTCAGCTTTTAGAAGAGCTTTCATCATTAAAAGGAAGAGGGGGAAAGAGGAGAAGAACATAAAAGTAAGCATTACATTGAAGTGAAAAGGAGGGAGCGAAGGGCAATGAAGAGCTGATGACTAGGGGAGATGACTTGGGGAGCGATAGTGCAATGAAGAGCTGATGACTAGGGGAGATGACTTGGGGAGCGATAGTGCAATGAAGAGCTGATGACTAGGGGAGCGATAGTGGAATGAAGAGCTGATGACTAGGGGAGATGACTTGGGGAGCGATAGTGCAATGAAGAGCTCATCACTAGGGGAGCGATAGTGGAATGAAGAGCTGATGACTAGGGGAGCGATAGTGCAATGAAGAGCTGATGACTAGGGGGGCGATAGTGGAATGAAGAGCTGATGACTAGGGGGGCGATAGTGCAATGAAGAGCTGATGACTAGGGGGGCGATAGTGCAATGAAGAGCTGATGACTAGGGGAGCGATAGTGCAATGAAGAGCTGATGACTATTTCACCATGGTTACCGATGGACCATTTTGAAAAACACAACAGTAAAGCCTTGTGTCCTATTGTTTGTATTTGCTTCGTGCTGTTAAGGGTAGTTGCACTTGATTCAGCAGCCGTAGCGCCGGGAAGGCAGAGTGTTCCCATTTTGAAAGGTAGAATTCTGCCTAGCAGGCAGGACCAAAGAGTAAATCAAGTGCATCTACAGGTCTACCACTGGCCAATCAGATAGCTCAGATCACCGTATCTGTAGTTTCCTTGCGCCTCGACTGGAAAACGAGGCCTCAAACGCACATGAAAGTTGATCATGTGAGATTTTAAACTTGTAAAACCATGACTAGCGAGAGACTCAACGAAAACAGCAAAGAGCTGCAGTTTTTATGAGTAAGTTCTTCTTCTGCAGAGGCCCTATCGCCATAAATGGTGCACAGCCAATGCAGACGTCAGAATGACCATGCAGCACATTTACGCATGAATTTCCTATGTAATATGCTACCAATTGGATTATGGTTATGGCTCTTTAATTCTACTTGTGTCATGGCATTGATGATTATAACTCACTTCCTGTAAAATACATTGGCCTACATGGACATGAATGGGTACTTTGGGACATTGTGGCTTTGACTTGCAAACATTGTTGTGCAAATCTATCTCACTATCAACATCTCTGCAATCCTCCTCCATGCCATTGACCTTCTGATTTTGTCTCAGTAGTCTAAAAATCATTCTCAGAAAATAAACAAGGTAGAATTACAACGCTCCCCCCAACGCACAACACATTATTTTCCTTTGACATTGTTAATTCGCCCACAAATTGCCAGCTCCTTATTTCCATGTACAGTACTGTACCTAGAATCCACGGGTTGGATTTGCACTAAACAACTTCATGTCAGAAACATCATGTGGAACATCTTATGGTTAGCCTCATATACATGACCTAGTGCATCAGTTTAAACTGAGAACGTATATATCTAGTTCATCAATATGCAAATGATGTGCGTTTCGCTATTCTCTTCTTCAGATGTGTGATGACAAGGGGCACATTGATTGCACATGTCCATTAGGTCAGTAATGACATCATACTGTAGACATATGGCTGCATTGGTGACGCATGTCATTATGATAAGCAGCCTCCTCTGAACAGTTGATGTTGAGATGTGTCTGTAACTTGAAATCTGTGAAGCATTTATTTGGGCTGCAATTTCTGAGGCTGGTAACTCTAATGAACTTGTCCTCTGCAGCAGAGGTAACTCTAATGAACTTGTCCTCTGCAGCAGAGGTAACTCTAATGAACTTGTCCTCTGCAGCAGAGGTAACTCTAATGAACTTGTCCTCTGCAGCAGAGGTAACTCTAATGAACGTATCCTCTGCTGCAGAGGTAACTCTAATGAACTTGTCCTCTGCAGCAGAGGTAACTCTAATGAACTTGTCCTCTGCAGCAGAGGTAACTCTAATGAACTTGTCCTCTGCAGCAGAGGTAACTCTAATGAACGTATCCTCTGCAGCAGAGGTAACTCTAATGAACTTGTCCTCTGCAGCAGAGGTAACTCTAATGAACTTATCCTCTGCAGCAGAGGTAACTCTATTGAACTTATCCTCTGCAGCAGAGGTAACTCTAATGAACTTGTCCTCTGCAGCAGAGGTAACTCTAATGAACTTGTCCTCTGCAGCAGAGGTAACTCTAATGAACTTGTCCTCTGCAGCAGAGGTAACTCTAATGAACTTATCCTCTGCAGCAGAGGTAACTCTAATGAACTTGTCCTCTGCAGCAGAGGTAACTCTAATGAACTTGTCCTCTGCAGCAGAGGTAACTCTAATGAACTTGTCCTCTGCAGCAGAGGTAACTCTAATGAACTTGTCCTCTGCAGCAGAGGTAACTGTAATTAACTTATCCTCTGCAGCAGAGGTAACTCTGGGTCTTCCTTTCCTGTGGTGGTCCTCATGACAGACAGGTAACTCTGGGTCTTCCATTCCTGTGGTGGTCCTCATGACAGACAGGTAACTCTGGGTCTTCCATTCCTGTGGTGGTCCTCATGACAGACAGGTAACTCTGGGTCATTCCTGTGGTGGTCCTCATGACAGACAGGTAACTCTGGGTCTTCCATTCCTGTGGTGGTCCTCATGACAGACAGGTAACTCTGGGTCTTCCATTCCTGTGGCGGTCCTCATGACAGACAGGTAACTCTGGGTCTTCCATTCCTGTGGCGGTCCTCATGACAGACAGGTAACTCTGGGTCTTCCATTCCTGTGGCGGTCCTCATGACAGACAGGTAACTCTGGGTCTTCCATTCCTGTGGCAGACAGACAGGTAACTCTGGGTCTTCCATTCCTGTGGTGGTCCTCATGACAGACAGGTAACTCTGGGTCTTCCATTCCTGTGGTGGTCCTCATGACAGACAGGTAACTCTGGGTCTTCCATTCCTGTGGCGGTCCTCATGACAGACAGGTAACTCTGGGTCTTCCATTCCTGTGGCGGTCCTCATGACAGACAGGTAACTCTGGGTCTTCCATTCCTGTGGTGGTCCTCATGACAGACAGGTAACTCTGGGTCTTCCATTCCTGTGGTGGTCCTCATGACAGACAGGTAACTCTGGGTCTTCCATTCCTGTGGCGGTCCTCATGACAGACAGGTAACTCTGGGTCTTCCATTCCTGTGGTGGTCCTCATGACAGACAGGTAACTCTGGGTCATTCCTGTGGTGGTCCTCATGACAGACAGGTAACTCTGGGTCTTCCATTCCTGTGGTGGTCCTCATGACAGACAGGTAACTCTGGGTCTTCCATTCCTGTGGCGGTCCTCATGACAGACAGGTAACTCTGGGTCTTCCATTCCTGTGGCGGTCCTCATGACAGACAGGTAACTCTGGGTCTTCCATTCCTGTGGCGGTCCTCATGACAGACAGGTAACTCTGGGTCTTCCATTCCTGTGGCAGACAGACAGGTAACTCTGGGTCTTCCATTCCTGTGGTGGTCCTCATGACAGACAGGTAACTCTGGGTCTTCCATTCCTGTGGTGGTCCTCATGACAGACAGGTAACTCTGGGTCTTCCATTCCTGTGGCGGTCCTCATGACAGACAGGTAACTCTGGGTCTTCCATTCCTGTGGCGGTCCTCATGACAGACAGGTAACTCTGGGTCTTCCATTCCTGTGGTGGTCCTCATGACAGACAGGTAACTCTGGGTCTTCCATTCCTGTGGTGGTCCTCATGACAGACAGGTAACTCTGGGTCTTCCATTCCTGTGGCGGTCCTCATGACAGACAGGTAACTCTGGGTCTTCCATTCCTGTGGCGGTCCTCATGACAGACAGGTAACTCTGGGTCTTCCATTCCTGTGGTGATCCTCATGACAGACAGGTAACTCTGGGTCTTCCATTCCTGTGGTGGTCCTCATGACAGACAGGTAACTCTGGGTCTTCCATTCCTGTGGTGGTCCTCATGACAGACTGGTAACTCTGGGTCTTCCATTCCTGTGGTGGTCCTCATGACAGACAGTTTCATGTTTCATCATAGAGCTGGATGTTTTTTTGCGACTGCACTTGAATAAACTTTTCAAACTCATTAAGGAGGAAAGAAATTACACAAATTAACTTAACAAGGCACACCTGTTAATTGAAATGCATTCCATCCTCATGAAGCTGGTTGAGAGAATGCCAAGAGTGTGTAAAGCTGTCAAGGCAAAGGGTGGCTACTTTGAAGAATCTCAAATAGCAAATATATTTTGATTTGTTTTAACACTTTTTTGGTTACTACATTATTTGAGAGTTTGTCTTCACTATCTTACAATAAAGAAACCCTTGAATAAGTAGGTGTCCCCAAATTTGACTGGTACTGTACATTATGTCATGCCAATAAAGCAATTTTAATGAGTTTTGAAAGAGCTGATAATATAACACTTAATCTCTTTTTTTAAACCTTTGAGTTCAATATCTACTTTTCAATTCTAATAGTTTGATGTTTTGCGTCTTCTCACTTTTGTTTACTTCACTTGCTTTGGCAATGTAAACATGTTTCCAATGGCAATAAAGCCCCTTTGAATTTGAAAGAGAGAGAGAGGAGTGAAATTGTTGTGGACCTGAGAGAGCGTCAGAGCGAGCTCTTTGGCTCGTCATTGTGTCAGAGGATGTTGCCAAGGTCACCAGCTAATCTGGTCAGTTGACTCCTCCCACCACTCCCATAACTAACCCCGGCCACCTGGCTGCCTAATCCTGGCCCACACGGGACCAGGGGATTTCCCTTCACTTACACCACAGGGATGATCACCACTTCCTGGACATCACAGTTATGGACCAGGTTCCATTTCACTCCCTAGCCTCTTGCAATAGAGCTTGGTTGTGTCCAGTAGGCACAAAACAGGAAAAATATAAAAACTTTTGAAACATCAAGGTACTATCTGAACTTGTCCAATAGGAAACACTTGTTGCATTTTTTGCTATGGTGTGCCCTATTGAACACTACCCCTGCCCTGACACTTTGGCTTTATCACTGAAGAAGACCGGGACAGTATTGACAGATCTGAAAAGACTGGGTAGGTATCAATGCCGTTGCCTGGTTCTCCCAAAGGCTATGTTGTAGCCTCCACCATTTTGATTTAGCCTGTCCAATACTCTCAGATCTGAAAAACCAGAAGAGTAGGGGCAACACCATAGGTGTCAAAAAATGAAAAGGACCCAGGCCAGAGACAGTGGCACTTCCTGATGGCACAGGGCTTTCCTCTAGTCTAGGACACAGTGGCACTTCCTGCACCACAGAAACAGTGGCAACAGTGGCCCTTCCTGCACCACAGAATGAATGACAGCGGTGCTTCTTACAGTGAGAAACAGCCTTGTGGGCTGGTTTACTGTAGTGGTACAGCAGCCTTGGGGCCTGGTTTACTGTAGTGGTACAGCAGCCTTGTGGGCTGGTTTACTGTAGTGGTACAGCAGCCTTGTGGGCAGGTTTACTGTAGTGGTGCAGCTGCCTTGGGGCCTGGTTTACTGTAGTGGTACAGCAGCCTTGTGGGCTGGTTTACTGTAGTGGTACAGCAGCCTTGGGGCCTGGTTTACTGTAGTGTCTACTGTAGTGGAACAGCAGCCTTGGGGCCTGGTTTACTGTAGTGTCTACTGTAGTGGTGCAGCAGCCTTGGGGCCTGGTTTACTGTAGTGTCTACTGTAGTGGAACAGCAGCCTTGGGGCCTGGTTTACTGTAGTGGAACAGCAGCCTTGGGGCCTGGTTTACTGTAGTGTCTACTGTAGTGGAACAGCAGCCTTGGGGCCTGGTTTACTGTAGTGTCTACTGTAGTGGAACAGCAGCCTTGGGGCCTGGTTTACTGTAGTGTCTACTGTAGTGGAACAGCAGCCTTGGGGCCTGGTTTACTGTAGTGGAACAGCAGCCTTGGGGCCTGGTTTACTGTAGTGTCTACTGTAGTGGTGCAGCAGCCTTGGGGCCTGGTTTACTGTAGTGTCTACTGTAGTGGTACAGCAGCCTTGGGGCCTGGTTTACTGTAGTGGAACAGCAGCCTTGGGGCCTGGTTTACTGTAGTGTCTACTGTAGTGGTGCAGCAGCCTTGGGGCCTGGTTTACTGTAGTGTCTACTGTAGTGGTACAGCAGCCTTGGGGCCTGGTTTACTGTAGTGGAACAGCAGCCTTGGGGCCTGGTTTACTGTAGTGTCTACTGTAGTGGTGCAGCAGCCTTGGGGCCTGGTTTACTGTAGTGTCTACTGTAGTGGTACAGCAGCCTTGGGGCCTGGTTTACTGTAGTGTCTACTGTAGTGGAACAGCAGCCTTGGGGCCTGGTTTACTGTAGTGTCTACTGTAGTGGAACAGCAGCCTTGGGGCCTGGTTTACTGTAGTGGAACAGCAGCCTTGGGGCCTGGTTTACTGTAGTGGTGCAGACAGACGTCTTATCTTCTGTGACTGAGGTTAGCCTGACCCAATGCCATCAACATAACCAGATAACTACCAGAGGGTTTGTTTGACCTCAGGGATGCTGTGATACCTTTATACAGCGTCATCATCCCCCATATTTAGCCCATGAAAACTACTGTAAAGTTGCCCCCTTGGCCAACTGCCATGCTGTCTAACACCATGCCTCAGATCAGAAGTTACAACCTTCTGGTGGAATGTCTAATGGGTGTGTGCAGCAGGAAGAAACTATATCCATGACCCCCACCATAAGGAGGACTTGAGTCTTAAAGGAATAGTTTACTTTTCGACCTGAACCGCTAACTGATAAACAATTTCCACTAGAATTGCTGCATTCTCCAAATGCTAAAAACATACTAAAGAACCTACAAATAGTTAGGGTGTCTAGGTATGTTGAAAATAATGTACTCTTTAAAAAATAAAAAGTTTAACAAGAAGTGAACAATCCCGTTAAACAAGATGAGCAGCAGTCTGTCAGGGGGAGTGCAGCGAGGAAGAGGAAATAGCAGGAAGAGGAGGGGCTGTACAGTAGAAGACTGCCAAGGACTTCAAAGAACTCCGGCAGTGATTAAACAACAGGCATGGGGCCTTACTGTAAGCTGTACAGATCATGAGTCCCGGGAGTACATTTCAGGAGTACATTTCGTCACAGACTCTTAGCTCGTAGTTGTGGTGAGTTCGGGGTCTCATTCAACACGGAGAGCGAGTCACTACTTCTGTGGTCAGAAGTTCCATACGTTAAGAGGACGGGGAAGTCCCGAGTTCTATTCTTATGCCTTCTAGACAGTCTGCAGCACCTGCTGTGGCAAGGTTGAAACTAAAAGGTCCTAAAGCAATGGTGTCACTATTTCCAGTGATATTCTCCCTCCCGACAACACCTCAAGTACTGACCAGCACATTCTACTCTCCACGTGTCAACCAAGCCCCCCTGAGGTGATGTTCTGACTAACAGAAGATCAAAAAGAAAGTTACACACTCATTTCTCCTTGCTGTGGACTGATTCAACCAAGCACCAACCAAGCACCAGCCAAGCACTGCAAGACTCGTCCAGAGTCTGGATGCCGTTCCATATTCCGTAAGGTTGAACTCTATAGCCTCTAGATCTGTCAGTGTGGTATTCACCACAGGCCAAATTGTTGACAGGCCAAACTGGATAGAATGTTTTACTGTAGCTGCCCTGAATCAACCAGTTGACTTCACTGACCGAAGGTTGACATTTTAGTCCCCAGGTCAGAGGGTAACAGCCCGACCCCACAGAGCAGAGAGGATGTCATGCTACTTTCCACCACCAACTACCAGAAGTAACAGAACACACAGAAAAATACACAGTCTCTCTCTCTCTCCCCCTCATACACCCCGTTAGGCCTCTCTGGGTCTTAACGAGATTTACCAGGAGCCAAATGGGTTTACTGTGTGTGTGAAAGAGAGGGACTGTATGGGACTGTGTGTGGTGTATTTTTCTGTGTACCGTCACTTATCCACCCCCTCTCTCCATCTCACACCTCTCCTTCCCCAACTCTCTGTTTCTCCCTCCCCCCCCCCCCCCCCCCCCCCCCCCCCTTACGATATCTCTCCTTACCCAGTAGAGAGGAATCCATGAAGAAGGAATCTCCGCTCCAGTGCCAGACACACACAGACACACTCCATTAGGCCTCTCTAGGTCTTAAGTGAGATTTACCAGGAGCCAAACAGGTTTACTGTGTGTGTGTGCTGCAGAAGTGTATCTTGTGTGTGTGAGTGTGTGTGTAAAGGTGTGTTCCTCTCCGTCTGCTCTACTAGGCGTTGACAGAGGCCTGAGACATGCCTGCTGCTGCTGACCAGTGTTCAATTTCAGCCCCCCAAAATACCCCCTCAGGCCTGACTGGGATGCCAGTGCCAACCACCACACACACACACACACACACACACACACAAGATAGAGGCCTTGTGAGCTATTGCTATTCATAGATAACCTCTCTGCTGGACTGGGGGGTTTCAGGGCATGGACAGGTGTGCAGGCAGAACTGTGGTGGAGGGAGGGGGGCAAGCTGAGCCTCAGGGACATGAGGGTGGGGTCTGGGATCTGGGAGGTTTTATCACTATGTGAATAGCATAGGGTCATAACGGGGGTGGCAGAGGTGCAGAGGTCAGGGTATTCAAAGTGCAGGGGGTGTCGGACTTCTGAATGAGACAGAGGTGGCTGTCAGGTTTCAAAAGTTCACCACCACCACCACCACCACATGACCATTCAGACACATCCGGATTCCCCAGGAGGAATTCTCCTATCATGCTTTACTGCATGGGTCATTATTGGGCTGCTCGTTGTGTCTACCCTCAGAGGGCGCAGGCTGGCATGACATCACTATGACAACCACGATGGGCACCCAGTGACAGCGTCCGCTAGATTCCTCCGCTCCGTCCACTGGTGAAACTTTAGGTCAGTCACTAGGGAGGGGTTAGCCAATAGCTAGCCAGAAACTACAAAGTGGAATCTAAATGTGACCACCAGCCATACAGACAGAGTTACTGGTCTGCGAAGAAAGCTGGTGGCAGGGTGAAGGGGTGGGACAGAGTTACTGGTCAGAGAAGACAGCTGGTGGCAGGGTGAAGGGGTGGGACAGAGTTACTGGTCAGAGAAGACAGCTGGTGGCAGGGTGAAGGGGTAAGACAGAGGGGGAAAATACATTTCTGGCTTTCTCACTCTAATAGCCGAGCGATGGATGAGACTTGAAAGTATGGTAACACAAGAATAGTGTCTATGATGTTGAGGAATGAGATGGTTAATGAGGGTGGAGACAGAAACATTAACATTTTTCAGGTGAGGGTAACAAGGAAGTGATTCAAACGTTGCTTCCCCGCTTGAGAAGCGTAAACTCAGAGCTCATTCCGGGAGAACACATTCCCGATAATAAAACTCCTTTTACTTTTTTGTTTACGTTTCAAGTTATCGATTTCATTCAGGGATTAATTCAATCTCCTGAAATAGCTCTACTGCTGACTTGGGGGTGAAGGTTAATGCTAGAAGACTCCAGGTCAAAGGTCAAACCAGGAGGGTTGGCAAGCACTCTCTCAAACACACGTATGCACATTATCAGACGGACAAACACACACGAACACTGAGGAAAGCCAAGTCACACTCAGCCAGTCTTTTTCCATCCCTACTCCCCATCCTAGGGGCCAAGCATCTATCCATAGATCGTCATTCCAAGCCAAATAGACAGGAGTGGGATTACCATTCCTATAATGAGGACATGACAGGAAGTGACCATGTGGATTTGTAGACAAGCCTGTACTCCAATGGAAACCGAGGTGTCCCACTGTGGTAAACTAGAGCTGAAGAGAAGACGAGGCTAGGTCTGTCTGTTCCATGGTTTATTTCCCCCTTGCAGTTGACTGAGCTTCCTGTAATGCCAGAGTCTGGTGTTGTTGTGGTCGTTAATTCCCAAGGGTTTGGGCAAAGAGTCATCCGACTAGACAACATTTCCTGCCTGCTTCACTTGGGAGAAGTTTGGCTTTAGAAAGCAGAAAGTCTCCTTAAAATGTTATTCTGACACTATCATGTAATTACTTATATAATTAATAATTGTGCTCACAATTTCAAACTTCACTCAGTGAGGATATTTCCAGGACTTAGTAAATAAATAAACTGGTCAAATAAAACTGTAATTTTAGGAATACCCGCCACTTCACTGAGAGAGAGGCTAGTCTACATTGTAACATCCTACTGTAAGTGTCCAATGTAACACATGCATTGTAAGAAAGTAGTTATACGGACAGAACAAAGACAACCGGTTAGAAAAATAAGCATGCGTGTGGCTGCAATTTAATTTGTCAGCGCATTCGGCTCTTCCTGCAATAACCCAACCCCCTGCTGCCTGTCAAAACTAACGGGTTAGATTCACAAATGAGGCCGAGAACGCAAATAGAAATAGCGGAGCGGGCTTGACATTTAGATGGAAAGCTGGGTGTAGAACTGGTCAGCCACAGTACCCAGTTGAATGCACTCTGTGCGGTTTCAATTGAGAGAAAAAAACGTAGTGTGAAAGAGCACGTCTCAGTCTACCTGCTTACCTTTTCTTGCGCTCTACTAAGTCTTTTCTGCATGCTGGTGGCCAGTTTCCCAGTGTTGATCCCTTTCCCCGGTTTCCCCTGCTCCTCAGCCATTTTACCGTTCTTTACTGCTCCGAATCCCTAATTAACAGCTATGCGATGTAAACTGGTGTGAGGAAAGAAAGGGACAGAACTTGTCGAACAGGAGGAAGGGTATGTGCGGATGCGAGGGACTCCCCAGGACTCGGTGCTGCGTAAAAGCCCTCGATAACGGTGTGGGTAGCGCGTAATTGTAATCCCGATGACTGTTTCTGAAAGGTGCAACACGTAATCTAATCAACTCAGGTAGTTTAACAACATAGTCCCACGTGTAAAAACTAAGAAAAAAGTAACTTTTTGGCAATTGACGCTGCAAGAAGCGAATTGACGCTGCAAAGATCCGAAAATCGTCCTTCTTGCTCGTCAGTCAATTGATGAGCTTTTGGTCCGTTAAAGAGCGATTAAATTTCCCCTCTGCTCGTCCATCCTCTTAAAGGCACAGTAGTTAACATTTATTAGCCGACTCGCCAACTGTTATGGATGCAACCGGTGTGTGGGAGTTGCTGCTGCGAATAGACTTCTACTTTATCATTTCATTGAATCATGTGAAGTATTTTTAACAGTCTACCATCTATGATTTAAAACAGTTATATAATCTGAGAGAAAGTAGGCCATCTGTAGGCTACATTTTGTTACCTGTCGTCGTGGCCACAAAATGTAATCGTTATACTTGTATTCTGCATCTTGGTTTGAATGGGATTCAATGATGCAGTGTAGTTAAATTGAGATCATAGAAGCGTATTATCACGTGGAATTGTCTATCACCCTCGTACCGTATCATGGTCTACCAGGAGATGGCAGTGAGAGAAAGCTGTGCCAAGACTTACGAAAACAACAATCTTAAATGCTTTATGTAGCCTTCATATAACTTTTATGGCTTCAGCCTTTAAAGTTGTTGCTTGGGTTCATATCTACAGCAAAGAGAGTTACAATGTTGCGATGTATAATAGAAAACAAAACCAGGAGCATTTCCATAATATTTAATTTCAAAAAATAAATCTTTAAATATCTCATTATACATAATATTAAAATCATAAATATTTCAGACATCGCTTTAATAAAATACAGTAAATGTTGCCTTAAAATATCATACCTCTAGATATGTTCTATACATGAAGCCTATACTTTCCTTCAGTTGCCAAGTTGCGACATCATAGTTGTGTCGTGTTACGGACATCTTACTGTGAAGCAATCAAAAAAGATCAAAAAAGAAAATGCTTTAGATGTTCTTCATAATGGTAGCTTGATTTCAATGAGACACCTCTCAATGTTAAATAAAACAAACTCTCCCCCCTTTAGAAACTATGGTCTCACCACAGACACGACCAGGTCCACCTGTCCCATCTGTGTGAAGAGGACACACCCATTTGTAGTTTTTCCTCGGGGGTCACAATGATTTGTATACTATGGTGTGAGAGAACACATTGTCTATCTGTCCAGATTCATTCATGGCTCAATCTCCTCTCTCCAATGAAATAGGCGTGGTCAGTCATCAAGCCCCACCCTTTTCCTGAGAGTCCGCCCTCTGCATCAGTGTGCTAGACTCGAGAACAAGGTAAACCCCGCCCTTTTATAGTCAGGTCCAATGGGGCATCAGTCCAGTGGGTCATCTGGTCTGTATATCTCACCAACCAAGCCAGTTACATTACTTCCTCTTCCCCATCTAGTCTCACCTCCCTGGGTCAGCCAGTCCCCAGGGATGGAAGTGTCCAGAGTCCAGCAGCAGACTACCTATCCAGTACAGTAACTGGGAGTACCAGTGAACCCCGGTGTCTCCAAAATGTCCGCCAGCGGAGCCAGTCCAACGGTGCAGCAGGCGGAGCGGGGCGAAGGCCCAGTGGGCGAGGTCATGCCTGTCCACCACCGCATAGCACGATGCCACCATGCCGTTCACCGACAGCGTCCCATGGCGGGTGAGGGGTGCAAACACACCCTTGTCCTCCTGCACACTCACCCGGGAGATGCGCGAGAGATGCCCCACGCCTTTTCTCCCCTCCTCCCCAGACACTGTGGTTAGCACACACTGTCCTGGCCGCGCGTCGCTGGCGTATACCGTCCTCATACTACCCGGAGTTGGCTCCGCCCCTTCAGAGCAGTTTCCCTTGGACACGAACAGCAGGTGGGCAGCGGTGAGTGACAGGCTAACCCCGCCTTCTGTCCCAATGGTGTAGAATTCCTTCCGGGTTGCGGGGTCGCGGTCCAGGAAGGTGAGGACCTCGCTGTAAACGAGCTCTCCGCTGCCGTCGCTCCCTGAAGAGGCGAGGACTCGCTCACCCGGCTGCAGGTCCTGGATCAACCTTTGACCCCCGTCCTCTAGGGTCACCCACGCCCCTCCTGGAAAACACCCCCCTGATTTAGCGGCAACGGAGTGCTCTGAGAGAGAGAGAGAGAGAGAGAGAGACAGAGACAGACAGAGACAGAGACAGAGAGAGAGAGAGACATAGAGAGAGAGACAGAGAGAGAGAGACAGAGAGAGAGAGACAGAGAGAGAGAGACAGAGAGAGAGAGACAGAGAGACAGAGAGAGAGAGACAGAGAGAGAGAGACAGAGAGAGAGAGACAGAGAGCGAGAGAGAGAGAGAGAGAGAAAGAGAGGTTGTGAAACAATGCATTCTGTGAGGTGGGTAGGTACACAGTAAGTCTACGCATAGCAAATATATTCCGCCCTTTAAATAAAGATTAGCTTCTTTATTTCCGTCTACTCCACAGAAAAGAACAAAAGCTGGCTGAAAGATTAAAGCTGCTATTTGAATGTGTGTGTGTGTGTGTTTCCATCCCTCAGTTTGTGTGTGTGCAAGTCTGTGTTCATTTGTGTTTTAAGGTGCTGAACTTGATGTGGTACGTTGGGACTGTCTCAAGTCTATCTACACAAATATTTGTGCAAGGTAGGACCAAGGCCAGGTCCAGCCAAATGATCGGAGAATCAGGAAGTGGAGGTTAATCATCTGTGGACCGAGACTCCGCCCACTGCACCAACATAACCTCAAACTCCACATCATCTCCAATGTATGGTGTAACATGCCATGTACTTGGTTGTTCAGGGGTGAAGTTTCCTCTAGGCACAGGTCTAGGATCAGCTTCCGTTCCCCCAATCATAAGCTCCATTAGTGGGAAAAATACAAAAAACTGACCCAAGATCAGCATCTAGGGGCACCTTCTTGGTAAATCATTCTTCTTCTTCTTCATTCACCTTTCCAGTCCTGAATGTAGTAGGGGTCTGGTTGGGTAGCGCTCCCTTGTGGGCTCTTTGTATTGGTGTCAGTTTTTGGGTCCCCCACTCAGTTATATTTGACCTTTTATTTAACTAGGCAAGTCAGTTAAGAACAAATTCTTATTTTCAATTATGGCCTAGAAACAGCCTTGTTCAGGGGCTGAACCACAGATTTTTACCTTGTCAGCTCAGGGATTCAAACTTGCAACCTTTTGGTTGCTAGTCCAGCGTTCTAACCACTAGGCTACCTACAGTAAGTGTTAGAATGGAGTTTCAAGGAAGCCTTGGTATTATGATGTCACTTGTAGCAGCAGATGAGACTTCTTGGTCTATGAAGAGATGTCTTTCTTGAGTGGTTTTTCTTTTTCACAGTTTGAGGTTTCAGTTGGAAAAAAAAAAAAAATGGCGCCCGGTGCCGTCTTCCGATCAAGTCAAGGACTGGTGACTCGCAACCCGATCTGGGTAGGAAAGACAGAAGGAACAGAGGAAAAATAAATAAAGAGAGGATAGAGGGAAAATAAATAGAGAGAGGATAGAGGGAAAATAAATAAAGAGAGGATAGAGGGAAAATAAATCAAGAGAGGACAGAGGGAAATTAAATAAAGAGAGGACAGAGGGAAAAGATCATTTCAGGCACCACGTAGTACAAGAGAGGACAGTTTGATCTGCCTCTGCTCTGTTTTGCTCTATTCTGTGTTCTATACCGTTCCCCTGACAACCGAATCAGTCCTGAACAAGGATCATCGCTTAGCTACACTACTAACGTCTGTGGCTTTATCAATGAGGCTACATCAATGGGAGAAAGAAGAAGCAGAAGAGACACAAAGTCAACTGAAGCAACGCTGCACACCAACATATTGCTGCAGCATAGCATGCCAGTAACATAAGGGAATCATTTCTAGCAAAAGGGGGGTTGTGAGTGAGTGACCACATAAAGTTGCAGTAGCTACCTCTCCCTTAATGGTGAGTCACTCTACTGATCCTAATGTAAGCTTTAAGCAACAATGGCCAGGTCATAGATGGGTCAAGAGACAGTTGTGGTGAAGAGGGTTAGAAGGGGTTAGGGAAGAAGCTGAGAAGTCAGTCACCCAAAGCGGCTGTATGTCCCTCTAGCTGTGACCCCCCCCCAAAAAGCAGGCGTCCGTTTTGATTTGATCCATAGTGACGAGGTGGCCACTGTTGAAGGACGTCTTCAAGTGGTTCAGTGTTATGTTTAGTAAGGAATGTAGAGGTGATGCTGTCCCTCCTCTGCTAAGTGTCCAATGTGTGTCCAGTTAAGGTGAAGGCAGTCAAAAACCCTCTCAAATCATTCCCTGTGTATCAAATCATTCACTATCCATATTTTCACTATTATCACGTACCGAGAAAGAGTGAGAGGTTGTTTTTTTTTCATTAGTGGCAGTTAGGTGAAACAGACGTCCATGCACAGTGTGTTACTGCTACATCCTCCTTTCTCCTTCCTCCGGTCTCTCTCTGATGCTTGTTCAATCTCCCTCTTGCTCTCCCCTTCAGCCCTCTTTCCCTCCCCTCCTTCCTGCCCCTCTCTCTCCGTCTCTCACCCGACTTCACACTGCAGTGCACGTGGGCCTTGGACTCGTAGTAGACCCAGTCGAAGCCGGCCTCAACTGCCAGTCGAGCCAACATGGCGTACTTGTTGCGGTCGCGGTCAGAGGTCGTGATGTCGACCGCCCGTCCCTCGTAGTGGAGCGACTCCTCAGAATGGTGGCCGTCCTCGTCCCAGCCCTCTGTGACCCGGAGGCGCACCCCCGGCCACAGGTTCATCACCGAGATGGCCAGAGAGTTCAGCTTGTCCTTGCAGCGCTGCTCGGGAGGGTTAAGGGTTAAGGGTCATGGGAGGGAGGAGAGGGAGGAAGGGAGGAGAGGGAAGAGAGAGAGACAGGAGTGTTAGAGATGTGGGGTGAATCTACATGTGTCAGTGTGTAATCCAAAGTGCATTTATAACAGTTCATATACTTAAAATGGCTGAAAGAATGATTACACATCATTACACAATGTAGTCCATAGCTCTTTCTCAATGGTCTTTCCTTGATTCCTCGTGTCTTCTTTTCTCACCTCCTGCTCAAAAGGCATTGGAGGAGAAGATCAAAAAGTCCATACACAAGCATTCGAGGACAGCCAATTGAGAAAGAACCCTGGTGCAAGAGCTATCCATCAGGCATCCACCCCATCCAACCAATGTAGAAGCCTGGGGCTGTTCAACAAACCAGCCACCCCACCACAGAAGGCCCCACTCCTCAACACCTCCCCCCCTGCATCTGGCCAGCAGACAATGCCCCCCTACAGTCTCATCAGCCTGGGTGTTTGCTCTCTGTGGCGAGAGAGGAGGCTGAGAGTCTCAGTTAGGGACCGGAGAAAGGGGGGAGTGGTAGGTGGGATAGGGTGGAGAGGTAGGTGGGATAGGGTGGAGAGGTAGGTGGGATAGGGTGGAGAGGTAGGTGGGATAGGGTGGAGAGGTAGGTGGGATAGGGTGGAGAGGTAGGTGGGATAGGGTGGTGGTAGGTGGGATAGGGTGGAGTGGTAGGTGGGATAGGGTGGAGTGGTAGGTTGGGGTGAGGTTAGGGGGGTATTGAGGTAGAGGGGTGGTGTGAAGTTAGAGGGTATTGGACAGGAGGATAGAGGGAGACGTGGGTATGAACAGCCAGCCAATGCAGCTCTCCCCAAATTTGGGTCTGGTGAGGGTGAGCAAATAGAGGGTGAGAGGTCCTATTGAGGACCCTGATGGTGTTGGACGTTCCCTAGTCACACACACACACACACCAAGCACACACACACACTTGACCTCAGATCACCTAAAGCTAAATTTCTCATTATTTTTGTCACCATCTCATTCACAATAGGATACATGACACTACTTTATGGAGATAACAGAGCAGGGTATTCACATCTCATCCTATATGAGGTCCGGACTACTGCTGGTTCTCTCTTCTACCTGATAATGAATTGCACTCACCTGGTGTCCCAGGTCTAAATCATTCCCTGAATAGAGGGGAAGAATAGAAAAAAAGCAGCAGAACTGGCTTGGAGGTCCAGATTACAATTTGAGGGACATGTAGACAGTGTGACATATAGCTTCTGCAGACTGAAAGGGTGGGTTAGGTCACAGGATTCCCTAAGCCGGTGATATACACAGGCCCTTCATTTCTGTTCAGAACACATACAGTGTACGTGTCTGGTAGGTGTATTATATATATATATATATATATATATATATACACACACACACATATACACAGTGGTAGGTATATATATATATATATATATATATATATATATATATATATATATATATATATATATATATATATATATATACACACACTCGGTATATATATATATACCGAGTGTACAAAACATTAGGTACACCTATATGTACAAAGTGAATTTGGAAGGTATTCAGACCCCTTGACTTTTTATCCACATTTTGTTACGTTACAGCCTTATTCTAAAATGGATTTGACATTTTTTTCCCTCATTGATCTACACACAGTACCCTATAAAACCGAAATACCTTATTGACATAAGTATTCACTCTCTTGCTGTGAGTTGAGCTCAGGTGTATCCGTTTTCCATTGATCATCCTTGAGATGTTTCGACAACTTGGAGTCCACCTGTGGTAAATTCAATTGATTGGACATGATTTGGAAAGGCACACACCTGTTTATATAAGGTCCCACAGTTGACAGTGCATGTCATAGCAAAAACCAAACCATGAGGTTGAAGGAATTGTCTGTAGAGCTCCGAGACAGGATTGTGTTGAGGTACAGATCTGGTGAAGTGTCCCCAAGAACACAGTGGCCCTCCATCATTCTTAAATGGAAGAAGTTTGTAACCACCAAGACTCTTCCTAGAGCTGGCCACCCAGCCAAACTGAGAAATCAGGGGAGAAGGGCCTTGGTCAGGGAGGTGACCAAGAACCCGATGGTCACTCTGACAGAGCTCCAGAGTTCCTCTGTAGAGATGGTTGTCCTTATGGAAGGTTCTCCCATCTCTGCAGCACTCCACCAATCAGGCCTTTAAGGTAGAGTGGCCAGATGGAAGCCACTCCTCAGTAAAAGGAACATGACAGCCCGCTTAGAGTTGCCAAAAGACACCTAAAGACTCTCAGACCATGAGAAACAAGATTCTCTGGTCTGATGACGCCAAGATTGAACCCAAGCGCATTGTCTGGAGGAAACCTGGCACCATCCCTACGGGGAAGCATGCTCATGGCAGCATCATGCTGTGGGGATGTTTTTCCGCACCAGGGACTGGGAGACTAGTCAGGATTGAGGGAAAGATGAACAGAGCAAAGTACAGAGAGATCCTTGATGAAAACCTGCTCCAGAGTGCTCAGGACCTCAGACTGGGGTGAAGGTTCCCCTTCCAACAGGACAACAACCCTAACCACACAGCCAAGACAACACAAGGGTGTCTACGGGACAAGTCTCTGAATGTCCTTGAGTGGCCCAGCCAGAGCCCGGACTTGAACCCGTTTTAACATCTCTGGAGAGCCCTGAAATTGGCTGTGCAGCGACGCTCCCGATCTAACCGAACAGAGCTTGAGAGGATCTGCAGAGAACAATGGGAGAAACTCCCCAAATACAGGTGTGCCAAGTTAGCGTCATACCCAAGAAGACTCAAGGCTGTAATCGCTGCCAAAGGTGCTTCAACAAAGTACTGAGTAAAGGGTATGAATACTTGTGAAAATGTGATATTTCAGATTATTTTCATGAATTTGCAAACATTTCTAAAAACCTATTTTTGCTTTGACATTTTGGGTTATTGTGTGTAGATTAACGAGGAAAAAACAATTTTAATCAATTTTAGAATAAGGCTGTAATGTAACAAAATGTGGAAAAAGTCACGGAGTCTGAATACTTTCTGAATGTAGTGTATACACTACCATTCAAAAGTTTGTGGTCACAGAAATGTCCTTGTTTTTGAAAGAAAAGCAATTTTTTTGTCCATCAAATTGATCAGAAATACAGTGTAGACATTATTAATGTTGTAAATGAGTATTGTAGCTGGAAACGGCTGATTTTTAATGGAATATCTACATAGGCGTACAGAGGCTCATTATCAGCAACCATCACTCCTGTGTTCCAATGGCACTTTGTTTAAGCTAATCCAAGTTTATAATTTTAAAAGGCTAATTGATCATTAGAAAACCCTTTTGCAATTATGCTAGCACAGCTGAAAATCCTGATTAAAGAAGCAAAAGAACTGGCCTTCTTTAAACTAGTTGCGTATCTGGAGCATCAGAATTTGTAGGTTTGATAACAGGCTCAAAATGGCCAGAAACAAGAAACTTTCTTCTGAAACTCATCAGTCTATTCTTGTTCTGAGAAATGAAGTCTATTCCATGCGAGAAATTGTCAAGAAACTGAAGATCTCGTACAATGCTGTGTACTACTCCCTTCACAGAACATTGCAAACTGGCTCTAACCAGAATAGAAAGAGTGGGAGGCCCAGGTGCACAACTGAGCAAAATGACAAGTACATTAGAGTGTCTAGTTTGAGAAACAGATGCCTCACATGTCCTCAACTGGCAGCTTCATTATATAGTACCCACAAAACACCAGTCAACACTATTTAATGAAGCTGCCAGTTGAGGATTTGTGAGGTGTCTGTTTCTCAAACTAGACACTCTAATGTACTTGTCCTCTTGCTCAGTTGTGCACCGGGGTATACACATACATACATACCACACTGAGTGTATGAAACATTAGAAACACCTTCCTAATATTGAGTTTCCCCCCTTTTGCCCTCAGAACAGCCTCAATTTATCAGGCATGGACTCTACAAGGTGTCAAACGGACTGAAACAGGGCTGCTGGCCCATGTTGACTCCAATGCTTCCTTCAGTTGTGTCAAGTTGGCTGGATGTCCTTTGGGTGGTGGACCACTCTTGATACACACTGGAAGCTGTTGAGCTTTGCAGTTTTTGACACTCAAACCAGTGCGCCTGGCACCTACTACCATACAATATTCAAAGGTATGTAAATCTTTTGTCTTTCCCATTCACCCTCTGAATTTCACACATACACAATCCATGACTCAATTGTCTCCTCCCCACATCGACACTGATTGAAGTGGATTTAACAAGTGACATCAATTAGTGATCATAGCTTTGGCCTAGATTCACCTGGTCAGTCTGTCAAGGAAACAGCAGGTGTTCATAATGTTTTGTATACTCAGTGTATGTATTCTACCGCATGATTTCTATTAAGTGGAGACATAGGCACTGCCACTCTCGGCCAACTGCACAGCTAAACTCGGGCTAGATTGGTAGTGGCCCCTATAGGTTACAATAATATTTTGACACTATGTGTCTTTTACGTGTTGCATTTGGATAGGTTTAGGCTATTAGCTTGGCCAATGTTGTATTTCAAAATCTATGTATGGTGTTCTAACTTATTTTTCCATGTCGGTCCTCTCAGGTTCACCGGGATAAGAATAGCTCATTGCAGAGTCCCAATAGATGCCTTTTCACAGTGGTGTGGATTTTAACATCAATTTTTTTCCTCTGCGGTCGCAGACACGAACTCGAGTCCATAAATCAGTCGATTAATTTTGTTGGTTTTACTTTCAAGGTACAGATCGACGGGGTTTCTGTAGGCGCGGTTTCGCACTGACCACGAGCTACACAAACATTCGATGTCGAGTTGACAACACGTGCCTGTGCAGTGTGCACACCTATGGCTTCAGCCGCTGAACAGTCACGTCTGTATGCGCGCTCCAGTGCCACTCGCGGGCAGGCAAGTCACCACTGCTGATTTAAAAATAAGAGGCGAAAAATGTGTATAATTAAGTCTTGAATGCATGTGAAGTGGACTATTTTTGCACATGTGCTTCAAAAACAAACAGAAAAATAACACAAAATGGTGAAAAACAAACAGGAGGTTGTCTCCTGTGGCAGGCGGCGGCGGTCGCGCTCGGAGCACATAAATTGTGCGCAGGTCAAGTTAAACGCGCAGCCCTGTGTGTTTGTGTGCGCTTGGAGCGAGGTGACAGCTAACAACCCGAGTGAGATCTGGCACTCTGTTTCCACGTGGGGGACATAAATGCTCGCCTTTCAGAGGAAGCCCGTGGTCACAAGAGGCAGATATAAATACTTTATTCCTAGGGAATTGAAGTCAAATAAATTCCACTCTCGGAACCACATCAATGAGCGTGTCGTAAAAAGTCTGACAGTCCAAAAGGCGACCGTTAACTCTTAAACGAACTGTAAACATTTGCATATGCACCGAGTCAGGCTCTGACCAAGTAGGACGATTGGGTGTTTTTCCCCAAAAATGTAAAAACAGAGGACATAGTGTTTTAATTACATGCTTCCACTATTCCGTACTTTTATAGAAGGGGTTGCGTTATAAGGTTTGTTGCAGCTGCCCAGCTTTACGCATGCGGCAGCCCCAATTTAAATTAACTCCAAATATCTCATGTGATGCTATTTCAGCTCTGCACGAAAAATGTTGGAACCAACCATCAGACCAGTTATTGGAGCCGCCAGTCCAACTTTTACTGATGTCCTGCGGGCGACCTGATGAGGGCCAGACTGGCAAACCTCTCCATATCCCAATACCATTCTGAGTCACCCTCCACATCTATCATGTTGCCAACAATACGCTCTTTGGATTGCGTGACTCAAGCACGTTGTGCAAATACGCACTCTGTAATCAGTGCTGTGCACTGCTCCTGGCCAGGAAACCAAAGTCAATAACACGGCATCGATAAGACAGGTCCACGGGTTTAAAGGCTGTACAAAGTACAAGAGGTAGGCTTTAGGGAGCTACCCAATCCCACATACAAGTGTCCCAAGTGCAGATACGTGTTTGACATGGCCAATGAAGCATGATATCACAGTAGGGCTTTACGAATCTAGTCTATCCAGGGTATAGGCTAGTCTTACCTGTGTCATCATCCGGTCTGCACCTGTGTTCTCTTCATCTTTAAATATGATGTCAGGGTTATAGTTCGGGGTCAGCTCTTTGAAGCGCTCCGAGGTCCGTGTTATTTTCCCCTCATATCGACCACTCGCACCTAGTGTCTTCTCCGCTACGTTAGGGCTGAACTGCTTGTAGGCAAGTGGCGCAAGCTTCCTCGGTGACCTCCTCTTGCCATATCCCCTTCCTGGCCCGCAGCCCTCGCTGACCTGCGAGAGAATCACTGCGCACCCGGCGAGGCACACCACGAGCCTGGGGAGTAGCATTCCACTCACCCACGCCAACGGACACCCCAAAAGGAGGTGACAGAAAAATGTCACTGATCAATTTAAAACACCTCCTCCCCCTGGTCGCTGCTTATCTCCTTTCACAGGGTACAAGAGGGGGAGGAGGACAGTTACAAATGAATCACCAAGTCCCCAAAACTCGCCATATCCCGGCGCGCAAAAAGACGCTGCGCTACTGGAGATGGAGTACAGCGCCGGCGTCTTTTAAAACCCCAGGTAAGATCCCCTATAATAAAGTACCGGCGCGTTCAGCTGCTCCTCTCACGGTGAACGTCTCGTCTCACAGTTCAAGCGGAGACGCGCGCATAAATAGGGAAAAATCGTTTATCTTGGCAGACAGGTTCAAAGCCGTTCCCTTAGCTGTGAGAAACGTCCCTCAGTCAGACAGGCCCCGGTGCGCAGACTGACTGGGCTTTTGGGGTAGCGGTCAAAGGGTGTCCCCGCAGCGGTTTTCCTGCCACTCGGCTTGGCTCTCAATGCGTGGCCTGTGGTGCAAGACTCTCAGCTCAACTGGAAATGGATGAGTTCCGAAAGATCAGATGCCGTGGAGGAGACCGCGCCCTGCCAGTCCTGCCCTCTGTCCCGTCCCAGCCTACCTCTCCTCCCATCTGGTCAGCCCGGCCGAGCCATTTCACTTTATTGCCCACACGCTCGGCTCTTTCTGCTCAACGCCACTGTGCGAGACAAACAACAGCCTACAGCCGTCTAGACTCGCGCACACACCGATACTGTCCTTTGGACCCGTGTGATTATCTTGGACTCATAACCTGGTGAAAGACAGCCCCCCCCCCTCCCCCTCCAGAATATTGTTAATGCGAACATAAATGAATCGCCCTCAGTAAGAAGCGCGGTAATTGCCGCATGCATGTCCGATTTCATTAAGGGAGACAGTCAGGACTTCCAAAACCCGTCAACGACTCCTGTACCCTCACTGTGGTCACCCCCTTTCTGCTATAACAGCCTCCACTCTTCTGGGAGGGCTTTCTACTATATGCTGGAACATTGCTGCGGGGATTTGCTTCCATTCAGCCACAAGAGCATTAGTGAGGCCGGGCACTGATGTTAGGCGATTAGGCCCAGCTCGTTCCAATTCATCCAAAAGGTGTTCGATGGGGTTGAGGTCAGGGCTCTGTGCAGGCCAGTCAAGTTCATCCACACCAACCTCGACAAACCATTTCTGTATGAACCTCTTTGTGCACATGGGCATTGTCATACTGAAACAGGAAAGGACCTTCCCCAAACTGTTGCCACAAAGTTGGAAGCGCATAATGGTCTAGAATGTCATTGTATTCTGTAGGGTTAAGAATTCCCTTCACTGGAACTAAAGGGGCCTAGCCTGAACCATGAAAAATTGCTCCAGACCATTATTCCTCCTCCACCAAACATTACAGTTAGCGCTATGCATTCGGTCAGGTAGCACTGTCCCCCAGTCCAGTGGCGGCGAGCTTTACACCCCTCCAGCAGACTTGGCATTACGCATGGTGATCTTAGGCTTGTGTGCGGCTGCTCGGCCGTGGAAACCCATTTCATGAAGCTCCCAACGAACAGTTCTGACGTTGCTTCCAGAGGCAGTTTAGAACTCGGTGGTGAACGTTGCAGATGAGGACAGACAATTTTTACACCCTACGCGCTTCAGCGGTCCTGTTCTGTGAGCTTGTGTGGCCTACCACTTCCTGGCTGAGCTGTTGTTACTCCTAGACGTTTCCACTTCACAATAACAGCACTTACAGTTGACCGGGGCAGCTCTAGCAGGGCAGACATTTGACAAACTGACTTGTTGGAAAGGTGGCATCCTATGACGGTCCCACATTGAAAGTCACTGAGCTCTTCAGGAAGGTCATTCTACTGCCAATGTTTGTCTATGGAGACTACATGGCTGTGTGCTCGATTTCATACCTCCATCAGAAACGGTTGTGGCTGAAATAGCCAACTCCACTAATTTGAAGGGGTGTCCACATACTTTTGTATATATAGTGTAACATCCATTTGAGACAATGTGGGCTCTTACGTCAGGCATTTCAAACATTTAGTGTCTCCTCTGTAGAGCGACTGACACCTTATTAAAATTGGGATAAATATGCATTCTGACTGACCTATGACAGTGTTCTAACGGCGTTGACTTTTGAAAACAAGCCAAGTCCTCGACCAATGATTGAACAGGACTTCAATAGCATTCCAAGCATTCTACAACACCTTGAGTCAATATCTCATTCTCTCTCGAAAGAAATAAGAATGAATTGCCAACACACTGCTAACCATCCAATAAGGATAAGGCGCCTGGAGCATGCATCAACTAGCCCTGTGGTTGGACTAGACCCAGGCTGGTACTAGAGCGTGGTCCTGTAATGGCAGTAATGTACAACTCCATTCTGCCCAGAAGTTGAAACGAGTAATTCATGATGTTCCAAAAATGCAGATCTAAAGAGAACACAGTCATTGATCCACATCTAACACTTATATTGATAAGACGCCCTAAATTGTCACACTTTATTTATTTAGACAATTAAAAAAATACACATCCATCAAACAATGAAACAGCCAAGGAAAAACATGCATATCTAATGATTTAATTTAAAAAAAATGTTTTTAAAAAAAGGACATCTCCGTAGATGAGTACTTGAAAAACATGTCACATGAAGTAAGGTGGTAGTGCTCATAGACGGCATCCCAAACGACACCCCATCCCCTACATAGTGCACTACTTTTGACCGTGTCATTTGGGACGTAGTCACAGACAGTCTCCATAGTGTTTGGTGCCCTACAGGTTCCGAGGTCATCCAAAAAGCCCCTTAGCTTTCTTCTTCTTGGGTCGGGCGGAGGGCCGATCTGCGGCAGTAGCCATGGGAACTGTAGTCTGCGAGGACGGCAACAGACGTGTCAGAAACAAGGTAAGGATATTATGGTTACATTATAGCCTTCAGTCTGAGGGAGAGGGGTCTAGGCTGGGTTACTGTACAGCCCTTAGGCGGCGTTTACACAGACAGCCCAATTCTGATCTTTTGCCCAATTATTGGCAATACAGCTGATCAGATTACTCAAAATACCAATTAGTGAAGGAAAAAAAAATCACAATTGGGCTGCCTGTGTAAACACAGCCTTAGTGACATCTGCTGCTGTAAAAGGGCTTATCAATAAATCGGATTGATTCATTCATTATTATTGGTAAATCAGAATCATTGCGGAGTTGACCACACCTTTTCCTCATTAGGTGTCTCCGAGTCTGTGGTTCTGTCTCTATCCCCCTGGTCCAGCCCATGGTTCACCTCCTCTCCTGTAGGGAACAAACCAACCACCAATTCACACCTATATAGTGGCCATAATCAGACACTAAAACCCATTTTTCACACTATTGAGCCGAGCTGAGCTGTCCTGGCCAAGGCAGCCTTGGTATGAGCTGCAACGTTGCAACACATTTATTAACGTTGCAACAAAAGTATCAAACCGCTCGAGACTCCAACTTTCCCACGCCAGTTGTCCTGTTAAAAGCAGCACTAGCAGGAGAAGTGAAGTGTTTGGGTGATTGATGTTGTTCAGCTAGATTACAGAAATGTCTGGGACAGAATATAGTACTTCATCCCTCCCCCTAGTGATCTCTATTATCAAATGTGTGTGTGGTGTCTGTGTCTGTGTGTGAGAGACTGTGTTGGTAGGACATGCGATCCTACAGGTCTAAATCTGAGGCCTTGGGCCACAGAGGTGACGGCAAGATGGGATGGGATTAGAAAGATCATACGACCAATGAGAAGAGGTCCAGACCTGGGGGCTGTGTGCCGCTGGCGGCGTGGTTAGGGTCACGGTCCTCTGTGGTGGTTTCGTCCTCTTCGGGGGCGTGTCTCTCAGAGATCTTACGTTTGCGAGCGTTGGTGTTGCCGTAGGACGTGACGGCTGAGTAGAGCTCCTGCAGCTCAGAGTCAAACCCCAGACCGCCCTGCCTCGCATATACCTGTGGCACAGTCTGAGGGAGAGTGAGAGAGAGAGAGAATGGGAAAGGGAGAAAATTATGACAAATCCAACTAATGTCAAAACTGTTGGCTATCTTTCCATAAATATACATTTATATTAATATTTTCCTGCACACTATATTTTGAGGGGATTAAATGAAAGAAAAATAAGAGTACAGGAAGCAGAGGGAAATGACCAGAAATAAACTGTGACCTGAGCAAACACTAAGCTATCAGAGAGGGAGAGAAACAGTATGAGGGAACGAGTGAGAGGTGTAGAGAGAAAACTACACTAAATGATTTAGAGAGAATAAATGAATGATATGGAAAGACTATGTCCTGCAGTGAGTGTGTCTGTCAGTCAGTCAGTCAATCAGCCAGCATCCTACCTGGTGGCCTGCTTTTCCCAGTCAGTAACATGGTAGAGGTCTGGAGGAGTGACTGAAGGCTGAAGGCCTGATAAGGGTCTAATGAAAGCAGTTTTTCTAGCAGCTCTGGCACAAGGTAGAGACTAGCAAACAGGAACAACACTACACGAGACAGGAGACAGGAACAATACTACAGGAGACAGGAACAACACTACAGGAGACAGGAACAACACTACAGGAGACAGGAACAACACTACAGGAGACAGGAAACAACACTACAGGAGACAGGAAACAGGAACAACACTACAGGAGACAGGAACAACACTACAGGAGACAGGAACAACACTACAGGAGACAGGAAACAACACTACAGGAGACAGGAAACAACACTACAGGAGACAGGAAACAGGAACAACACTACAGGAGACAGGAACAACACTACAGGAGACAGGAAACAACACTACAGGAGACAGGAAACAGGAACAACACTACAGGAGACAGGAACAACACTACAGGAGACAGGAACAACACTACAGGAGACAGGAAACAACACTACAGGAGACAGGAACAACACTACAGGAGACAGGAAACAACACTACAGGAGACAGGAAACAGGAACAACACTACAGGAGACAGGAACAACACTACAGGAGACAGGAAACAGGAACAACACTACAGGAGACAGGAAACGGGAACAACACTACAGGAGACAGGAAACAGGAACAACACTACAGGAGACAGGAAACAGGAACAACAGTACAGGAGACAGGAAACTTCAGTAGGTCTATATAGGCTGCTGCAACACCGTACTGCACTGTTGTGTGTGCGCACACACACACACACACACATTGACGCCACAACCAACTACAAGTCAAGACAGATAACATACTAAACTCATACAGCACGTACACACTATTCATTCTACTCTTTCACTCGCTTTTTCCAGTCAAACGGAGAGGACAAACTCTGAATTAGCTGTTCAAATATTGACGGGGAGAAATTGGTGGTCTCGCACTGCTGTCAGTGAGAGGGGCTCCTAAACATACTTGGTCAGGTTTAGAGGTCTGCATTGATTTATTTTAGTTTTTTGTTTGTTTAAATATCGTAAAAATAAATGTATGCTCTGGTCAGGCTTTAGTTCCCCTTTGGGCACAGAGCAACCAATGTGTGGAGGAGCAGCGGCTCCATAGAAAAGGAGCAGAGCCACCCTTCTCTTCTCCGCTCTCCTCCTCTCTCTCCATCATCTCATTTTCTGTTCCGCACCTTCGTTTTCACGTTCATCTTTCTTTCCACGCAATTTTGCTATCATTCAACCTCCGGTTTTCATCCATTTTATCATTCATGCTATAATTTGGCCCTGGTCTTTTCTCCCACACGTTCATCAATGTGCTCCGTTCCACACAAACCACTGTATTTCAGTCTAAATTAGTGTTTATTGCATTCAATTCCTGTGACAACAGTGCCTTGTGAAATGTGGAAACTTGCTGTTTTCCCATTTTGTCCCAACCTTCTCCTGTAGGACACATCGGAAAACACGTGTCATGCACACCTCTTCTGGAAAACCCGTGGCATGCACACCTCTTCTGGAAAACACTTGTCATGCACACCTCTTCTGGAAAACACTTGGCATGCACACCTCTTCTGGAAAACACTTGGCATGCACACCTCTTCTGGAAAACACGTGGCATGCACACCTCTTCTGGAAAACACGTGGCATGCACACCTCTTCTGGAAAACACTTGGCATGCACACCTCTTCTGGAAAACACTTGGCATGCACACCTCTTCTGGAAAACACGTGGCATGCACACCTCTTCTGGAAAACACGTGGCATGCACACCTCTTCTGGAAAACACTTGGCATGCACACCTCTTCTGGAAAACACTTGGCATGCACACCTCTTCTGGAAAACACTTGGCATGCACACCTCTTCTGGAAAACACTTGGCATGCACACCTCTTCTGGCAAATTTGCTCCTTTTCTGTCAAGTTGTTTGAGGATCATTGATGGACAGTAACAGTAAAACAAGGTGAAATCCTTAATGGTGAAACTGCTTCGTCTGTTTGTGATGTAACAACAACAAACAAGTTACTGCAAAGAACAAACACCTTTTATTTTATTTTTATCAGACATCATTGCTCACAATATGCACAGCAATATCTTTACCACGCTGCGCGACGTCGCCTCGGCAACATAACCAATAATGGTGGTGGGGGCGGCCAGCGGTGCCGTTTCCCCTTACAATGGATGACATCTAAGTCAGCGCTGTAACTAGGCCACTTGGGACCGTCCCTTTAAACCGGCAAGTGTAAAGCATTCTCAAAAGTATGTCCAATGTATTGGGCCTGCGTCTCAGAGTAGGAGTGTTGTTTTAGGATCAGTTTAGCCTTTTAAAGCCTAATGAATAAGGGCATGGACCTAGATCAGCCCTCCTGGACGATAAACAACTCTTAAACACATAAAAAGGGAAAGAATGGCATAAAGAGTTAACAAAACAAAAGGTCAAAGGTCAGTTTAAATAGACTACCGTGGTTCAACCACCTCTCTACCTCACAGTTAATAATATTCATCTGGAACTTTCCTGTGGCCTCCACCAGACTGAGTGGCCTGCCGCTGTCATAACAGACCAAAGTCCTGCAGTACGGAGCCAGGGGAGGAGCTACTGCTTTGGTGAGCTCACCTGTGTTAGGGATTTGATTGAGGTTAGGGTCAGTTTACCCTCATCGGACTGTCAATGGGATGCACGCCAGTCAAGTTCCTTTAGTTGCACCCTCACAAATCTGAACCCTGCCCTCTGTAGGGTTGTTAGACTGCTGGCCATCCATAATCCATTCTGGCACCTTAGCCAATCACTGCCCTGCGGCCTGACCAAAGAAAAACAAGGAATGATGAGTAGAAGGAGGGTGAGGGATGTTGACATTTCCCTCTATTACTAGTGGGTAAACAGCTCTGAGTTTAGCCGGTGTTGTTTTCTGAGACAGAACAGTCTCTAGGCTGGTGTTGTTTTCTGAGATAGACCAGTCTCTAGGCCGGTGTTGTTTTATGAGATAGACCAGTCTCTAGGCCGGTGTTGTTTTCTGAAATAGACCAGTCTCTAGGCCGGTGTTGTTTTCTGAAATAGACCAGTCTCTAGGCTGGTGTTGTTTTCTGAGACAGAACAGTCTCTAGGCTGGTGTTGTTTTATGAGATAGACCTGTCTCTAGGCTGGTGTTGTTTTATGAGATAGACCAGTCTCTAGGCTGGTGTTGTTTTCTGAGACAGAACAGTCTCTAGGCTGGTGTTGTTTTCTGAAATAGACCAGTCTCTAGGCCGGTGTTGTTTTATGAGATAGACCAGTCTCTAGGCCGGTGTTGTTTTCTGAGATAGACCAGTCTCTAGGCTGGTGTTGAGTAGTGGGGATTGGTGCTGACCGACCTTCATGGAACCCTGGTACAGACTGCTGAGGCCTCACCTGATCTATAGTAAGAACACTGATGCTGGATCCTAAAATGGCCCCTAACCCCTACACCCTAGTCAGGAACCACTGACCCCTACACCCTAGTCAGGAACCACTGACCCCTACACCCTAGTCAGGAACCACTGACCCCTACACCCTAGTCATGAACCACTGACCCCTAGTCAGGAACCACTGACCCCTACACCCTAGTCAGTAACCACTAACCCCTACACCCTAGTCAGTAACCACTAACCCCTACACCCTAGTCAGTAACCACTGACCCATACACCCTAGTCAGGAACCACTGACCCATACACCCTAGTCAGGAACCACTGACCCATACACCCTAGTCAGGAACCACTAACCCCTACACCCTAGTCAGGAACCATTTACCCCTACACCCTAGTCAGTAACCACTGACCCATACACCCTAGTCAGGAACCACTGACCCCTAGCCCCGACACCCTAGTCAGTAACCACTGACCCAGACACCCTAGTCAGTAACCACTGACCCCTAGCCCCGACACCCTAGTCAGTAACCACTGAACCCTAGTCAGGAACCACTGACCCCTAGTCAGTAACCACTGACCCCTAGCCCCGACACCCTAGTCAGTAACCACTGACCCCTAGCCCCGACACCCTAGTCAGTAACCACTGACCCAGACACCCTAGTCAGTAACCACTGACCCAGACACCCTAGTCAGTAACCACTGACCCCGACACCCAAGTCAGTAACCACTGACCCAGACACTTAAGTCAGTAACCACTGACCCAGACACCCTAGTCAGTAACCACTGACCCCTAGCCTCGACACCCTAGTCAGTAACCACTGACCCCTAGCCCCAACCCCCTAGTCAGTAACCACTGACCCCTAGCCCCAACCCCCTAGTCAGTAACCACTGACCCCTAGCCCCAACCCCCTAGTCAGTAACCACTGACCCCTAGCCCCGACCCCCTAGTCAGTAACCACTGACCCCTAGCCCCGAAAACCCTAGTCAGTAACCACTGACCCCTAGTCATGAACCACTGACCCCTACACCCTAGTCAGTAACCACTGACCCCTATCCCCGACACCCTAGTCAGTAACCACTGACCCTAGTCAGTAACCACTGACCCCTAACCCCGACACCCTAGTCAGTGACCCCTAACCCTGACACCCTAGCCAGTAACCACTGACCCATACACCCTAGTCAGTAACCACTGACCCCTAACCCCGACACCCTAATCAGTAACCACTGACCCCTAGTCAGTAACCACTGACCCTAGTCAGTAATCACTGACCCCTAACCCTGACACCCTAGTCAGTAACCACTGACCCCTACACCCTAGTCAGTAACCACTGACCCCTAACCCCGACACCCTAGTCAGTGACCCCTAACCCCGACACCCTAGCCAGTAACCACTGACCCCTAACCCCAACACCCTAGTCAGTAACCACTGACCCATACACACTAGTCAGTAACCACTGACCCATATCGCCTTACGCAGAGGTTACAGGACCTAAAACAACCACATTGGATATTGATATTCTACTACACACGCCAGGCTGGCAGATGGGTATGGAACAACAAACAGAGGCAGGTGAAGTCCTAATGGTCCGTCTGCCTTTAAACCCTGAAAGCGCATCTGGTCATATCTGTCTGCACTTCCCTGTCAACTACTCTCACCCTCTTTCTCTCTCTCTTCCCAGTCAACTACTCTCACCCTCTTTCTCCCTCTCAACCTCTTCTCTCTCTCTTCCCTGTCAACTACTCTCACCCTCTTTCTCTCTCTCTTCCCAGTCAACTACTCTCACCCTCTTTCTCCCTCTCAACCTCTTCTCTCTCTCTTCCCTGTCAACTACTCTCACCCTCTTTCTCCCTCTCAACCTCTTCTCCCTCTCTTCCCTATCAACTACTCTCACCCTCTTTCTCCATCTCTTCCCTGTCAACTACTCTCACCCTCTTTCTCCCTCTCAACTACTCTCACCCTCTTTCTCCCACTCTTCCCAGTCAACTACTCTCACCCTCTTTCTCCCTCTCTTCCCTGTCAACTACTCTCACCCTCTTTCTCCCTCTCAACTACTCTCACCCTCTTTCTCCCACTCTTCCCAGTCAACTACTCTCACCCTCTTTCTCCATCTCTTCCCTGTCAACTACTCTCACCCTCTTTCTCCCTCTCAACTACTCTCACCCTCTTTCTCCCACTCTTCCCAGTCAACTACTCTCACCCTCTTTCTCCCTCTCTTCCCTGTCAACTACTCTCACCCTCTTTCTCCCTCTCAACCTATTCTCCCTCTCTTCCCAGTCAACTACTCTCACCCTCTTTCTCCCTCTCACCCTCTTTCTCCCTCTCTTCCCTGTCAACTACTCTCACCCTCTTTCTCCCTCTCAACCTCTTCTCCCTCTCTTCCCAGTCAACTACTCTCACCCTCTTTCTCCCTCTCACCCTCTTTCTCCCTCTCTTCCCTGTCAACTACTCTCACCCTCTTTCTCCCTCTTCCCAGTCAACTACTCTCACCCTCTTTCTCCCTCTCAACCTCTTCTCCCTCTCTTCCCAGTCAACTACTCTCACCCTCTTTCTCCCTCTCAACCTCTTCTCCCTCTCTTCCCAGTCAACTACTCTCACCCTCTTTCTCCCTATCACCCTCTTTCTCCCTCTCTTCCCTGTCAACTACTCTCACCCTCTCTCTCCCTCTCTTCCCAGTCAACTACTCTCACCCTCTTTCTCCCTCTCTTCCCAGTCAACTACTCTCACCCTCTTTCTCCCTCTCAACCTCTTCTCCCTCTCTTCCCAGTCAACTACTCTCACCCTCTTTCTCCCTCTCACCCTCTTTCTCCCTCTCTTCCCTGTCAACTACTCTCACCCTCTTTCTCCCTCTCTTCCCAGTCAACTACTCACCCTCTTTCTCCCTCTCTTCCCAGTCAACTACTCTCACCCTCTTTCTCCCTCTCAACCTCTTCTCCCTCTCTTCCCAGTCAACTACTCTCACCCTCTTTCTCCCTCTCACCCTCTTTCTCCCTCTCTTCCCTGTCAACTACTCTCACCCTCTTTCTCCCTCTCTTCCCAGTCAACTACTCACCCTCTTTCTCCCTCTCTTCCCAGTCAACTACTCTCACCCTCTTTCTTTCTCCCCTCTTCCCAGTCAACTACTCTCACCCTCTTTCTCCATCTCAACCTCTTCTCCCTCTCTTCCCTGTCAACTACTCTCACCCTCTTTCTCCCTCTCTGCCCAGTCAACTACTCTCACCCTCTTTCTTTCTCTCAGGCCAGGAGAGGAGCCAGGAGACTGAGGAGAGGCTTCCCCACATCACTCCCTCTCTCTGGGACAACTGACAGGAGGAGAGGGGGTCAGACCTCTGGAGGGGATTTATGATTTTATGAGGATCCCCAATAGCCGACGCCAATGATGACAGCTAGTCTTCCTGGGGTCTGACATAACGAAAAAGACATTACAGACAAAAATACTCTATATACATACACACACACATAAAAACTGAGCAATCGGGAGATTAGGGCCTTGGTCAGGGAGGGGACCAAGAACCCGATGATCACTCTGACAGAGCTCCAGAGGTCCTCTGTGGAGATGGGAGAACCTTCCAGAAGGACAACCATCTCTGTAACACTCCACCAATCAGGCCTTTATGGTAGAGTGGCCAGACGGAAGTAAAAGGCACATGGCAGCCCGCTTGGAGTTTGCCAAAAGGCACCTAAAGGACTCTCAGAACACGAGAAATAAGATTCACTGGTCTGATGAAAGGTGAGGTACAAACACACATAAACCCCAGGCCTTGTCCCTAAAAACAGACACATGGTGAGGTACAAACACACAAACCCCAGGCCTTGTCCCTAAAAACAGACATGGTGAGGTAGAAGGGTGTAAATGTAGAAAGCCATCACCGACAGCTGTTCAAGATTCTACATGGTGAATAAGGAAAGACAACCTCTGATCACAGGCAACAATGAAGAACACATCGAACTGACTATCCAAGGTCCCTCCCCTCAGAGCCTCTCCAATGGTTTAGAAGAGGATGCAAGGGTAGAGGATGCAAGGGATCGAGGAAAGATGAATTGAGAAAGATCCTTCCTCGTGTCTCCTTTTCTCCTTCTTCCATCCCTCCACTTGCACACAGTTTCCACAGGGCTCTCCCCTGCCTCGGGGCCTGTAATTAGGGCCATTGTGGCCTGGCCGGCTCCCTGTCACTGCCCCTTCAGCTGGCGGGCCTGGTTCTAGACGGCCCAGTGTGGCGTCCCACAAGACATCAGGATGGGCTGCCGGCCCAGCGCTACACAGATCCCAGCAACCCTCAGACACGTGATGTAAACACTGGCTGCAGTCCAAACTCAAAGTAGACGGCCCTCGGCCCCTAACCCCTCAGTCCTTGAATGGCGTTTTACATTGTCACATCCCAGTGAACCTTAAAATGTCCCTTGCCCAAGCGAGGGAGAGTGATGTTCGGAGAGGCAACGTCCTAGGTGGAAATCTTCAAGTTGATTTAAAAAACAACCAACCTAAAGCTATTAATATACTGTACCTAGCAAGCTAACGTAGCTCACTAGCACTCCTGTCAGGTAGCTAGCTAAAGTTCCCCATAGCTGGCAAGCTAGTTTTATAGTATGGTCATGTATTCCAATAAATTTCAGAATTCCCCAAAAATATGTTTATGAAGCTTGCTACGTTTTATGGGCTCCTCACTACGAGACTAAGCCAATTTGTCAACGCTAAAATCAATGTCATCCACAGTATATATATTTTTCACCAAGCTAGCATCGTAAGTTTGTCTGACACAGCGAAAATAGAGCCGTGTTGATTAAATTTGACACTTCGCGGCCACCAGAATTTGACACATGGCTACAGTTTGCATTGATTTGTGGGTCATATCAACCCCAAAAGCAATTAAAGTTCTTCACTCACTCTCTCCAGCTAAATGGAGGGCCGAGGGGGCAACGTTAGTGAACTGGACATCCATCTAAGATGGCAATCAAACTGCATCCGGGAAAGTGGCTAGCGCGAGGGCTGAGGGGGTACAAATAACATGGACTGCAGCCACTCTCTCTGTCCTCTCTATTAGGGAAGAGGGGAGGGAAGAGAAGAAAGAAGGATATTATAAAGATCTTCTCTCATCTCTCTTTCTGTTGATCTCTCCTTCTCTGGTCCTGGCCTACCAGTTGGCCTCCAGTCCAGGATGGTTTTAGGGACTTTACATGCTTATCAGTTAGGAATGATTATGAGGCCCAGCCCAGAGCCTGGGGTTCCATTACCACCAGAGGCCTCCCACCCCCCTAGTGAGGGAGGGGTGGGCATGAAGTTCCATGAAGAGTACGTCCAGTACGTCTGTCAATAAAACATCAGTGACCAAGCAGGATCCACTGACAGACAGCAGCCAGTCACTTTAAGTGACTCTGTTTCAGTCATTACATCACCCAATCAAATGACAGAGATGGACACCTTTGCACCCAACCTGATGCCAAAGAAAGTCAGCACTCAGCTGTGGGACACTGGTCCAGCTGTAAGCGCCTGGGAGCAGTGGGGTCTCCCGAGCACAAGGGGGTGCTATTCAACCCACAGGGTTGCCAGGTATCACCTGAGTTATTAACCACCGGGTTGCCAGGTATCACCTGAGTTATTAACCACCGGGTTGCCAGGTATCACCTGAGTTATTAACCACCGGGTTGCCAGGTATCACCTGAGTTATTAACCACCGGGTTGCCAGGTATCACCTGAGTTATTAACCACAGGGTTGCCAGGTATCACCTGAGTTATTAACCACCGGGTTGCCAGGTATCACCTGAGTTATTAACCACCGGGTTGCCAGGTATCACCTGAGTTATTAACCACCGGGTTGCCAGGTATCACCTGAGTTATTAACCACCGGGTTGCCAGGTATCACCTGAGTTATTAACCACCGGGTTGCCAGGTATCACCTGAGTTATTAACCACCGGGTTGCCAGGTATCACCTGAGTTATTAACCACCGGGTTGCCAGGTATCACCTGAGTTATTAACCACCGGGTTGTCAGGTATCACCTGAGTTATTAACCACAGGGTTGCCAGGTATCACCTGAGTTATTAACCACCGGGTTGCCAGGTATCACCTGAGTTATTAACCACAGGGTTGCCAGGTATCACCTGAGTTATTAACCAACGGGTTGCCAGGTATCACCTGAGTTATTAACCACCGGGTTGCCAGGTATCACCTGAGTTATTAACCACCGGGTTGCCAGGTATCACCTGAGTTATTAACCACAGGGTTGCCAGGTATCACCTGAGTTATTAACCACCGGGTTGCCAGGTATCACCTGAGTTATTAACCACCGGGTTGCCAGGTATCACCTGTTATTAACCACCGGGTTGCCAGGTATCACCTGAGTTATTAACCACCGGGTTGCCAGGTATCACCTGAGTTATTAACCACCGGGTTGCCAGGTATCACCTGAGTTATTAACCACCGGGTTGAGTCACCGATATCCTCTAAGAGTTCTAGACAGTACTGTAGCAGTGAACGCCAGTTATTGCATCATCCCTGGCAAGGGTTCAACCTGGGTCACCATGACCCCGAAGGCAAACACACTACCCACAAACCTGAGAAAGTTACCTCACTTGGGGTAAATCGTATATAAACGGGGTTCATCAGGGTTAAGTTTGTTACAGTGTTTTATACTTACATAACAAACTGAAGCATACAACTATACCTCTAAAAACTACAAAAAGCCCTTCCCTCAAAGCAAACCCCTAAAACTACAAAACCCACATAATACCCTCAAAACTGTGCTTCTAAAAACTACCAAACCCAGCTCATACCTTTAAAAACACCCCTCTAAAAAACAACAAAACTCAGTCCATCACCTCATGCCTCTCCACCAAACTAACAGGGTAATCTAACCCAGGCTGTGCCAGTGAGCCACAGGAGCTGGTCCAACTGACTGTGTCTGGTAGAACAGGGCAACAGGAGCTGGTCTAACTGACTGACTCTGGTAGAACAGGGCAACAGGAGCTGGTCCAACTGACTGTGTCTGGTAGAACAGGGCAACAGGAGCTGGTCTAACTGACTGAGTCTGGTAGAACAGGGCAACAGGAGCTGGTCCAACTGACTGTGTCTGGTAGAACAGGGCAACAGGAGCTGGTCTAACTGACTGAGTCTGGTAGAACAGGGCAACAGGAGCTGGTCCAACTGACTGACTCTGGTAGAACAGGGCAACAGGAGCTGGTCCAACTGACTGTGTCTGGTAGAACAGGGCAACAGGAGCTGGTCCAACTGACTGTCTGGTAGAACAGGGCAACAGGAGCTGGTCCAACTGACTGTGTCTGGTAGAACAGGGCAACAGGAGCTGGTCCAACTGACTGTGTCTGGTAGAACAGGGCAACAGGAGCTGGTCTAACTGACTGAGTCTGGTAGAACAGGGCAACAGGAGCTGGTCCAACTGACTGAGTCTGGTAGAACAGGGCAACAGGAGCTGGTCCAACTGACTGAGTCTGGTAGAACAGGGCAACAGGAGCTGGTCCAACTGACTGAGTCTGGTAGAACAGGGCAACAGGAGCTGGTCCAACTGACTGAGTCTGGTAGAACAGGGCAACAGGAGCTGGTCCAACTGACTGAGTCTGGTAGAACAGGGCAACAGGAGCTGGTCCAACTGACTGTGTCTGGTAGAACAGGGCAACAGGAGTTGGTCCAACTGACTGACTCTGGTAGAACAGGGCAACAGGAGCTGGTCCAACTAACTGTGTCTGGTAGAACAGGGCAACAGGAGTTGGTCCAACTGACTGAGTCTGGTAGAACAGGGCAACAGGAGCTGGTCCAACTGACTGTGTCTGGTAGAACAGGGCAACAGGAGCTGGTCCAACTGACTGTGTCTGGTAGAACAGGGCAACAGGAGCTGGTCCAACTGACTGTGTCTGGTAGAACAGGGCAACAGGAGCTGGTCCAACTGACTGTGTCTGGTAGAACAGGGCAACAGGAGCTGGTCCAACTGACTGTGTCTGGTAGAACAGGGCAACAGGAGCTGGTCCAACTGACTGTGTCTGGTAGAACAGGGCAACAGGAGCTGGTCCAACTGACTGTGTCTGGTAGAACAGGGCAACAGGAGCTGGTCCAACTGACTGTGTCTGGTAGAACAGGGCAACAGGAGCTGGTCCAACTGACTGTGTCTGGTAGAACAGGGCAACAGGAGCTGGTCCAACTGACTGTGTCTGGTAGAACAGGGCAACAGGAGCTGGTCCAACTGACTGTGTCTGGTAGAACAGGGCAACAGGAGCTGGTCCAACTGACTGTGTCTGGTAGAACAGGGCAACAGGAGTTGGTCCAACTGACTGTGTCTGGTAGAACAGGGCAACAGGAGCTGGTCCAACTGACTGTGTCTGGTAGAACAGGGCAACAGGAGCTGGTCCAACTGACTGTCTGGTAGAACAGGGCAACAGGAGCTGGTCCAACTGACTGTGTCTGGTAGAACAGGGCAACAGGAGCTGGTCCAACTGACTGTCTGGTAGAACAGGGCAACAGGAGCTGGTCCAACTGACTGTGTCTGGTAGAACAGGGCAACAGGAGCTGGACCAACTGACTGAGTCTGGTAGAACAGGGCAACAGGAGCTGGTCCAACTGACTGTATTGCTGTTAGTTTATAGGGAGTCCTACCTACAGTCACACAGAGCAGGAATTCCTCAGCCGTGTGTGATAAGGCCCACTCCTGTTTAGAACACCGCTGTCAATGATTTACCACACAGAAGAGGGAGAGAGAGAGGGGGGGGGGGAGAAGAGGGGAGAGAGAGGTAGAGGAGGAAAGGGGATGGGGGAGAGAGAGAGAGAGGGGGGAGCAGAGGGAAGAGGGAGAGAGAGGGGAGAAGAGGGGAGAGAGAGAGGGGAGAAGAGGGGAGAGGGAGGGAGAGAGAGAAAGGGAGAGAGAGGTAGATAGAGGAGGAAAAGGGGTGGGGAGCATGGGGGGAGAGAGAGAGAGAGAGGGGGGAGAAGGAGGGAGAGAGATAGAGGAGGAAAGGGGGGAGAGCAAGAGAGGGGGATAAAAGGGAAGAGGGAGAGAGAGTGTGGGGGGAGGGAGAGAGAGAGCAAGAGAGAGGTGGGAGAAGAGGAGAGAGGTGAACGAGAGAAAGACATGGAGAGGAATGCAAGAGAGGATGACCAGAGCATAGAACCATGGCATCAGCTCAGCCACTGATCTCAAAACAGCCTCTATCTATCTAGCAGTGCTTGGACTGATCTAGACAGGAGCTGTATGACAGTTCACACAGGTGGCTGGTCTAGCGGTAATGCTGCAGCCTCCAACACACAGGTCTACACTGTCTGCATAGGTTTAAATAGGGCCTGCTGCCCTTTGACACCAACTCTCTCTCTGTTCAATGAAGACAGAAAATACATGACATCTACATAAAGGGAGATGATAGGAGCAGCAGAGCCAGATCTGAAGTCCAGAGGTGATGACAGGAGCAGCAGAGCCAGATCTGAAGTCCAGAGGTGATGACAGGAGCAGCAGAGCCAGATCTGAAGTCCAGAGGTGATGACAGGAGCAGCAGAGCCAGATCTGAAGTCCAGAGGTGATGACAGGAGCAGCAGAGCCAGATCTGAAGTCCAGAGGTGATGACAGGAGCAGCAGAGCCAGATCTGAAGTCCAGAGGTGATGACAGGAGCAGCAGAGCCAGGTCTGAAGTCCAGAGGTGATGACAGGAGCAGCAGAGCCAGGTCTGAAGTCCAGAGGTGATGACAGGAGCAGCAGAGCCAGATCTGAAGTCCAGAGGTGATGACAGGAGCAGCAGAGCCAGATCTGAAGTCCAGAGGTGATGACAGGAGCAGCAGAGCCAGATCTGAAGTCCAGAGGTGATGACAGCCTCTGGCGGAGGGAGCCCCTGAATAACCAGGGGGGAGATGCTAACCACAAACCCGCAGTAGCTCCCCACATCCCCTGCTTCCAGACTTCTCCCCGACCCCCAACCCATAGACCCCCAGGGAGAACCAAATCCACAGCACTACAGATAGACTAACATGTTAACTCACAGTGTTAGGGGGACTGTAAACGCTCCACTCCCCTGATCTGACCCGCCTGTTCCTATCCAGCATGGGGGAGGAGGGGTGTGGGGTATGGAGCGTGAGGTAGACCACAGGGAACATGTCCCCCCCCCCCCCCCCCCCTCTTTCACTCAGTCACAATGTTTTTCTCCTCTCAGCACCAAAACCCCAAGGCATGCGTCACTGCTGCGGACTGGTCACACACACACATACTGGTCCCACACACACAGAAAAAGGAACACTCAACGACACACCCTCCCCTCTGAAACCAAAATCATGCGTCATTACCCGGTCCAGTGTGGACAAACAGACACGCCCCTTGCCAGGCCAGATCCACAAGCGGTGACAAAATAGCCCCAAAACGGGTCAAAAACAGGTGAAAACGACAAAAGCCCAGATGGAGATTAGTGTGATCTAAAAGAAGGACAGAAGGGTTTTTCACCACAACACTGTCACTCTGGGCCCCTCCACCTTCACATCAGAAATGGACATCTAGATTCCAGATGAACCCAGGACACGGTGTGTGTGTGTGTGTGTGTGTGTGTGTGTGTGTGTGTGTGAGAGAGACAGTGGACGGGTAGTCTAATTCCAACCTCCATGTCAATGTTGACCTGTGGTGGGTGGGGTGTTACTGTGGGGTGATGAGGGGGCTCCAATGGAAAGCTAGAAAGGTACCTGGGTTGACTTTCTCTTCCCCGTCTGTCTCGTTCCCCTCCTTTCATCTGCACATCTCTCTCATCCTCCTTTCCAGGAGGTCTACTCTACAGTGGAAGAGGATGGCAATAGAAAATCCCCAGTGGTGGGATGAGAGGAGGGGTGGAGTGAAGGAAGGTACAAACCACACCTGGGTTCAAATAGTATTTGAACTACTTTGAGCGGTTCCCTGAGCCTGCCCGGATGGCAGCGTTTGCACTTTTGGGACCATTCCATTGGAAGGCAAGCTCAATCAAGCAGAGTGCAAGTATCTGAAAGATTTCAAGTGCTATTTGAACCCAGGTCTGTCGACAAACAGAGAAGTCCTTCCTCTCTCCCCCCTTTCATTTGCAGGAAAATCATTCTCCAAAAATACCCCTGCTCACCACTTTGAAGGACAGATATGTCATTCTAAATGTGTTTGCCCACAGATAAAGGCATCTTTCAGTAGCCATTGAGTAAGAGTCACCATCAAAAGGTAGGCGCCGTGTTGACTGCGGTGAGCAGAGGTGAAGGGGGCATTATCTGGGCCTGGGTTCCCAGTATAGTCTTACGAGCCGAAGGCTGGAGGCTAAAACAGATCCCAGTATAGTCTTACGAGCCGAAGGCTGGAGGCTAAAACAGATCCCAGTATTGCCCAACGAGCTGAAGGCTGGAGGCTAAAACAGATCCCAGTATTGCCCTACGAGCCGAAGGCTGGAGGCTAAAACAGATCCCAGTATTGCCCTATGAGCTGAAGGCTGGAGGCTAAAACAGATCCCAGTATTGCCCAACGAGCTGAAGGCTATAGGCTAAAACAGATCCCAGTATTGCCCAACGAGCTGAAGGCTATAGGCTAAAACAGATCCCAGTATTGCCCAACGAGCTGAAGGCTATAGGCTAAAACAGATCCCAGTATTGCCCTACGAGCTGAAGGCTATAGGCTAAAACAGATCCCAGTATTGCCCAACGAGCTGAAGGCTATAGGCTAAAACAGATCCCAGTATTGCCCAACGAGCTGAAGGCTATAGGCTAAAACAGATCCCAGTATTGCCCTACGAGCTGAAGGCTGGAGGCTAAAACAGATCCCAGTATTGCCCTACGAGCTGAAGGCTAAAACAGATCCCAGTATTGCCCTACAAGCCGAAGGCTGGAAGCTAAAACAGATCCCAGTATTGCCCAACGAGCTGAAGGCTATAGGCTAAAACAGATCCCAGTATTGCCCTACGAGCTGAAGGCTGGAGGCTAAAACAGATCCCAGTATTGCCCTACGAGCTGAAGGCTAAAACAGATCCCAGTATTGCCCTACAAGCCGAAGGCTGGAAGCTAAAACAGATCCCAGTATTGCCCAACGAGCTGAAGGCTATAGGCTAAAACAGATCCCAGTATTGCCCTACGAGCTGGAGGCTAAAACAGAGCCGACTTAAGAGGGAAGATGAACAGCAAGACACCAGGAGAGACAGACGGACACAAAAGGTACACAGAGAGTCTTCCCAGAGGGGGAAATGCAAACGGAGACACCACCTCCTATAGATAAATACTACACACACATGCCACGGCTCCTCGCCTAGCGCCACCTCCTCCACCCATCTGTCTACTGGTTAGGCCATGAGCCCAAAGGAATGGCTGGCCACGGACGCCACCTCCCTCTCCAGTGTGTGTGTTGCCTTGACACTTCGCAGTGAAATTTTTCCAGACACTTATTTTCAGTTTGGACTTTGGTCCGTGGCGGCCTGTCGGTGCTCAGTGGAATTTGCCGTGGCCGGGAGAAGAAGGGTGTGAGGTGTGTGTACTTTGATCTGAGAGGAGGAAAGGCCACGTTCCCCTGCATGCATTGCCATTCTCTTTATGGGCCATGTCCAGATGAGCATTTCCCCAAAACTCCAGGGAGGTTTACTACAGTAAGGTCCGAGCCCAAGGTAGAGGGCCTCGACGGGGTCAGGAAGGAGGACGAGTACCCACTACCCTCCGTACGGGACAGGAGGGAGGGAGAGTGGACCCTGCCTGCCCCCTGTTTCACACTGCAGAGTTCAGACAAAAATCCATCTCTACATTCCCCAGGACACTTCGAAATGCCAAAACACACACACAGGTCAGGGATGGGGGTCAATGGAGCAGCGGACTGAGAAATTCCACATCCTACCACACAGTCAAACTGAAACACACTAACTAAAACACAGGCTCATCAAACTACCAGGGCACCAAACAAACACACACATCAACTGCATGGATCCCTCTACTACTGTTAACACAAAAGCAATTCAGACAATTTATTTTGAGCATAAATAGGAAGTATTCAAGCTATATTCTTACAATAAAACACTTTTGGACAAACAAATGATCTAAATGTGTGTTTGCATAATCAGCTATATATTTTATAGACTTTTTTTGCTCCTCTTTATCAAGGGGGCCAATCATTTGGGACCTGACTGCACACACACTCTCCGGCGTATTCATCTAGACAGCTACAACTTTCTACTCTCTTCCAGCATGTTTCCTATGAGGCGACAGGACACAAAGTCACCTTTTATTCAGTGGTATTTCCATACACCTGTTACCGTTTAGATTAGAAAGGAAAGCACTTTGTGCATCAGGTCCCTCCATTTGAAGGTGTCAGACGTATTGGGAAAACAATGCACCTATAGTGTATTAAAGTAGTCAAACGTGTAGTATTTGGTCACATATTCCTAGCACACAATGACCACATCATTCTTGTGACTTTACAAACTTGTTCGATGCCTTTGCAGTTTGGGAATAGGAACTGAATGTTGAATAATGTATTGTGTCATTTTGGAGTCACATTTATTGGAAATAAGAATAGAATGTTTCTAAACACTTCAACAGTAATGTTGATTCTACCATGATTGCGCATAATCGTGAATAATGACAGAACGTTAGAGGCAAAATTATACCCTCCAAAAACATGCTAACCTCTTCAAAGGACCAATAACAGGGGAGGGGAGCATTTTGGGGGGGTAAGAGCAAGGACCCAGCCCTCACCAGGCGACCCAGGAGACTACGCACAAGAGGAGCGTAAATCTATATCATCTGGATGACGGGAGTGCACGACGATCGTCTAAGAAAGTTGATTTTCCCGAGCGGACTCATCATAAGTGCAAAGTAGAGCTGTGACGGTCATTGCATTTTGGATGAAGGTTATTGGTCTGCATAATGACCGCGGTCAGCGTTATAATCGTTTGAATAGCAAAATGTTTTAATTATTATTTTAAAGACGCACATTTTCTTCTCTCCTCCACTCCCGCATGTGCTGCAGGAAGTGGGGCGTTGCCTAGGCAACCAAAGCCTTGTTTGCTACAGCAAGGAGCAACAAAGTCTCCTTACGTTGTAAAGAGTCCATGTAACCGTAGAAACAGACTCAACGAATGCCCATCCGTCCCGTCTTCAGTCAGCTATTCCTTCCATAATGTTTTTATAGGTTATGACAGTTAGTTTATTTTCATGATCGTCAGTTACGTGATTATACGGTAACTATGCCGCCCTCGTGCCAAGGTGATGACCGAGGGCGGCAGCAGTAAGAGGTTTATCAGCCCCTTCTCCCCTGAAGAGGCCACCGAGGCTAATATGGAGATACAAGAGCGCATCGTGTCCTCCAAGCCTCTTTACCTGGCTTTAACCCAACGGGAAGTGTACTTGGCCATGATCCAGCCAAACCCAGCACCTCCCACCAACCACCTCATGGCTATAATGCCCCTAGAACAGAACAAACTACATTCACCAGTTGGCTGAGCAAGAACCCAGTCCTCACTGGACGACCCAGGGTGCCATGCAACTGAGCACAATGAGCGCCTTGTGCAAACAAAGCATTTCCTTTAAAGCCTGAACACCCGATTGTCTTTCAGGTCTAGATAAAGGTTCAATTAGAACTTCATTATTAAAATAACGGTCATTTACAAAAGTGTGGACACACTACTCTGTCAGTGATCACTAGATACAACAAGGACAGACAACCATCCAAGTAGGAAACTAGAAGTCATTAATAATCTTTATTATTTTATGGAAGGCCACGCCCAGAGAGAGACACACACAAAATATCGCAGCAGAAACCTGGTTTATTGGCTTACTTACTAAGCTGAGTATTCAAAGGCGGCTCTTGCCAGGCTCTCTTTCCCAATAATATATTCCTCCTAACTATGCATGTTCAGTATGCCTGAGACTGCGACTATGAAACTTACCTGTGTCAGGAAGTTCTCTCTGTAGCTTTGTTCCTCAAACAACTCTGTCTGCAATCGCTCTGCAAAACACACACACCAACGAGAGGAACAGGTGTGTATGTTGTGTTTAATGAGTGTATTTTTGTTTCTCTGCACGTAGAGCCTACCTCTGCTCAGCACTGCCCCATTGTCCCTGTAGTCTTGGAGCTCAGTGTCTTTCCTGGCCAGCAGAGCTCCCAGTTGGCCCACCTGTCTCTGCAGTAACCTGCTCATCAACAGCAGGGGGCGCACAAGCTGACTGCACACCTGATAGAACACACCAATACACATTACACAACCATTAGTTATAGAGCGCGCGCACACACACAAACACACTGGGGCTTGCATAAAAACACACAAACACACAGAAAAGTTCAGTGAAAGTTGAGTATAGAGTTGGTGTTCAGTTAAGTCTATAGATCGTACCAAAGCCACAGGGGCAGGGGTGCAGCGGAATTCCCAGTAGAAAGGCACCCCAGCCAGCTCACTCTTCAACTTCAGGTTGATGTCACCGCCGTGGTGGTTGAGGGAGAACTGAAGCGCCCCCCCGTCCTCCACCCGCCCAGACAGACAGGGGTGAGCCACCTCACACATGTGAGAGAAGAAGGCGTGGACGGGAGCCCGCAATCGCCTGTTCAGCTCCTGTTATGACAGAGAGGACATTTTTTCAAAGGCTGTTGAAATGTACTTTAATTTGTGTGTGTGTGTACATATATGTGTGTGTGTACATATATGTGTGTGTGTGTGTACATATATGTGTGTGTGTGTGTGTGTACATATATGTGTGTGTCCTCCTTGCCTGAGCTCTGTCCTGGATGGCCCTGGTGTCCATCTCCTCCTCCCACACAGAGTGCAGGTCCGTGAGCAGGATGCGGTACGCTGTGTCCCCAAACCAGGTCTTTGCCAGGAGCTGAGACCCACTGATACACACTGGTACCCAGGGACAGTCCAGCAGAACCCCATCAACTGCATCTCTCTCCATGGCAGACTATCACCAGGCCAGCACCAACCACCTAGATAGATGATGTAACATTACTGCCATCTCTCTCCATGGCAGACTATCACCAGGCCAGCACCAACCACCTAGATAGATGATGTAACATTACTCCCATCTCTCTCCATGGCAGACTATCACCAGGCCAGCGCCAACCACCTAGATAGATGATGTAACATTACTGCCATCTCTCTCCATGGCAGACTATCACCAGGCCAGCACCAACCACCTAGATAGATGATGTAACATTACTGCCATCTCTCTCCATGGCAGACTATCACCAGGCCAGCGCCAACCACCTAGATAGATGATGTAACATTACTCCCATCTCTCTCCATGGCAGACTATCACCAGGCCAGCACCAACCACCTAGATAGATGATGTAACATTACTGCCATCTCTCTCCATGGCAGACTATCACCAGGCCAGCACCAACCACCTAGATAGATGATGTAACATTACTGCCATCTCTCTCCATGGCAGACTATCACCAGGCCAGCACCAACCACCTAGAGGGCTGAGGAGCAACCAGGTTGTCATATTTCCCTTGTCTTGTGAATGAACTACAACCATGAAAGGCTGTGGTTATCTAGGATCATGCAAATTGCTGTCTTATAGTACAGGCATCATCTGCTTGTCATCACTTGACAGAAGCACAAGTCATATAATGGTAACGTCTCTGTTCGCTTACTCTTGACACTGGTTGGATGGAGTCAGTGAGTCGCTAAATCAGCCACGTTAAAGTACGAGACTCAGTCTGGACACAGATCTGTTAAAACGTGTTAGACGCTGCTGTCCTAACCGCATAATCACACACCATCTATATGAGCCGACCACTAGCAGCAACTTGAGGTTGTTGGGGATATGTAAGGAGGTTGTTTTCGGGAATACTTGGTATTTCTAGCAAATGCCATTATTTTACAGCGCATATTTCAGAGGTTAGTGAGCAAACTAATGTAATGCAAATGGTAAATAGAAAACGTAGCCAACTCGCTTTATGCAATGTTTATGTTAGCTTGCTTTAGCATGTGACAATATTTAGGAAGTGAATATTCAACAAGCCAATATCAAAGTAACGTTATGCATGCAGTACGCGACAAAAAGTATTTAGCATAATTTTCATTAATTGTGCTTATTCAATTTACGTAAGTGATATGAAATTATTCAGGTTGGGAACAGTTTATTATAAAAAATAAATTCCCGAGAATGAATGCACATACCAAAGTTTGGGAACGGTCCTGCGGTCAAAACATTCCTCTGCTTTCACTGAAACAAAACCCCTCATTAAATTAGTTCCGCTTTAGAGGCCCTGTCCTATTTTATCAATAAAAAAACATTCGTCTTAACTAAATTCTTTGATAAAATAAACATTTGAATTAATACTTAGATAACCCAAGTAAAAGGCAATGAACTTGACAAAATAGGCTGCCAAAAAATATATATTTTTGCTACATCTTCCCATAATAATCTCTGTGGTCTCTGTTGCGCCTGTGATATGGGGAATGCGGTGTCTCCACGATCCTGGGTCTCTCCTTGCCTGGCTTGCTGCCTCTGGTGCTTCTGGTAGGGGAGGAGCTGGGGGTGAGGGGGTCGGAGGTGGAGATGGGGGTAAGGGGGGAGAAGACCAGTCCGCTGCGGAGTGGTGACATGTCGATCTCTGAGAGGAGGGACCACTGTCCAGAGTCTGAGCCAGCTCCGGTGGGGAGATTGTCACTGCTGAGCCAGGAGTGGAGTGTGGTGAGTGGTTCTGTGCTGGAGCTGGCTCCTCCTGATCTCTGGGTGTGCCTGTCAGTGTTGCTGCCACCACTGGTTTGGCCTACATGTAGATCTGGAGGGTTGGACTCACACAGCATGCCACCGAGGAAGGGAGAACTATCTAGGGTCCAGGTTTCCAGGTCTGGAGAAGGTGTGTCAGTGGCCCGTGAGCCGAGGTGCGGCAGGGGGGAGCGCGTCAGAGGGTCGGATGACGGCGGGATGGACAGGGGGGAGATTAACTGAGAGCAGAGAGTCGGGCTGGTTCTCTGGGCAGCAGGCAGACCTCCAGATCTCCAGTCCAGGCCTCCCCCACCCCCTCCTATGGGTGTCGGCACAGTGGCAATGTTCTCGGTCCAGGCCCCCAGCAGCCGTGGTGGGGCCAGGTCGATCAGTGTAGGGGACCTGAAGGCAGTGCTGCTGCATGGGGCATCTTCTTCCCTCCTCTGCCCTCCGGAACCAAGAGAGCCAAGCCCAGCAAAATTCAGCTTCCACCGACTTCCAATGCTGCCCATTCCAGCAGCCTCTCTCTGGGTCTGGGTCCACCCCGACTCCCTCACTCCTCCAGCGGCACCACTACCAGTCCTCCCCTGGTCTCGGTCACTCTTCCCCCTGGACGGGCTCTCCTGGTAAGGCTGGTAGCTGGGGTTAGCTGGCTGACACTCCTCCTGCTGGTAGCTGGGGTTAGCTGGCTGACACTCCTCCTGCTGGTAGCGGAGGTTAGCTGGATGACACTCCTCCTGCTGGTAGCTGGGGTTAGCTGGATGACACTCCTCCTGCTGGTAGCTGGGGCTAGCTGGCTGACATTCCTCCAGCTGCCCATGCCTGCTCTGTTGGCGCGAGTGCACCAGGGTGGCATGGAGGGCCACCTCGGGGGTCAGCGTCAGAGAGGAGAGCGTCTTGAGGAGGGAGGACGATACTGTAGCATGCACCTCCTTTTTCTTCCCGACCTCCTCCTCCTCTCCGTCTTCCTCCTCTCCTTCCTCCTCCTCTCCTTCCTCCTCCTCTCCTTCCTCCTCCAGGGTAGTAAGAACACAGAGGGAGGTCAGGTGGATGGGAACGGCCACATTGGTGGGTTTAGGGATGTGTCTGGTACTGGGCTGAGCGGAGGTGGAGGCTGAGGCTGAGGCTGAGGTGGAAGCTGGGGTGGCGGGACCCTCAGGCAGGACCAGGGTGATGTGTCTGGGGGAAGAGCTGGCCCTGGACTGGACAAGGTGGTCCATGGAGCTGGAGGCCACACTGCTAGGGGGAGATGCCTTATGGGCCACGGCTGATGTAGGTGGGGTGGCTACTGTTGGCGGTGTGGAATATTGATCAGATGGAGGTGGAGAGAATGGGGCTGACTGGGCAACCTGGGTGGAGGCCATACATGTGGACAGGCCAGATTCTGCAGCCAGGATCTTTCTGGGAGATGGAGGCTTGCTCATTTCAGACACTTCGTTCTCGTTGACTAAGGGTATTTTCTCCTGTAAGGAAACAGCAGAAGAAATTACACATGAAAGATACTCTCTCTGTGTGTGTGTGTGTGTGTGTGTGTGTATAAACACAGATCAGCAGTACCTGTTGCATGGCAAGGCGCTTTAAAAGTGGCACAGGGGGAGTCACACCTGCAACATAAAAACAGTGACATCAAAATCAGCACTGCCATGGATATTAATATTAACCAGAGAAATCCATATGCAACATCCTATCTGTCTTTTTGCCATTGCCAAGTTTAGCCATGTATGTGTGTGTTTGTGTCCGTGAGTGTGTGTCCATGAGTGAAAGGTTGCCCAACCCAATGGCCCCGTGGGCAACATGTTGTCTCTCTGTTGTTTCGCCGCCTCTGAACAGCCTCCAAAATTGAGCAGCTTGGAGACCATCGTTGCCTTTTTCCTCCACTTAGAGAGAACCTGCAAACACACACCAGACAAAACCCTCTCAGATATACTGCTTTACAGGACACAACACTGCCCTACAGCCCAACCAAGAGGGTCATTGACATAGAATTGAATATACACACAGGGTTAGTGTAAATAAAGCATTTACAGAGAACATACACTACGATTGTGGCCAATTCAGGAAATTAATAGAGAAATCTGTATAGGACTTCCTGAATGAACTGAGTTGATAGAAAGAGAGAGAGAGAGAGTTGAGTTACAGACAGACAGACCTTGAACCTCTTGTTCATCCTCCAGGGGGTACCGGTTCTAATCCCTTTCTTCATCACCAGTTTCTCCAGGTACTGCAGGGAGTCCTCGGACGACTCAAACGCCTCCATCTCCTCATGCATCTGCAGTAGCCTGGGCATCATGGGGGTAATAACTTAACATTAGGGATCCGTTCCAAATAGTACCCTATTCCCTTTATAGCGCACTACTTTTGACCAGGGCTCTGGTTCCTTTACACCCCACAGGGCTCTGGTTCCTTTACATCCCACAGGGCTCTGTTTCCTTTACATCCCACAGGGCTCTGGTTCCTTTACATCCCACAGGGCTCTGTTTCCTTTACATCCCACAGGGCTATGTTTCCTTTACATCCCACAGGGCTCTGGTTCCTTTACATCCCACAGGGCTCTGTTTCCTTTACATCCCACAGGGCTCTGTTTCCTTTACATCTCACAGGGCTCTGTTTCCTTTACATCTCACAGGGCTCGGGTTCCTTTACATCCCACAGGGCTCTGGTCCCTTTACATCTCACAGGGCTCTGGTTCCTTTACATCCCACAGGGCTCTGGTTCCTTTACATCCCACAGGGCTCTGTTTCCTTTACATCCCACAGGGCTCTGGTTCCTTTACATCCCACAGGGCTCTGGTCAAAAGGAATGCACTATATAGTGTCAAGAAAAAGTATGTGAACCCTTTGGAAATAACTGGATTTCTGCATAAATTGGTCATAAAATGTATTCTGATCTCCATCTTTCCGTCACAACAATAGACAAACCGGTATGCTTAAACTAATAACACACAAACAATTATACGTTTTCATGTCTTTATTGAACACACTGTGCAAACAATCCCAATGGAAAAAGTATGTGAACCCTTGGATTTAATAACTGGCAGAAATAACCTCAACCAAATGTTTTCTGTAGTTGTGGATCAGACCTGCACAACAGTCAGGAGAAACTTTGGACCATTCCTCTTTACAAAACTGTTTCAGTTCAGCAATATTCTTGGGATGTCTGGTGTGAACTGCTCTCGAGGTCATGCCACAGAATCTCAATTGGTTTGAGGTCAGGACCGACTGGGCCTCTCCAGAAGGCGTATTTTCTTCTGTTGAAGCCAGTCTTGTTGATTTACTTCTGTGTTTTGGGTCGTTGTCCTGTTGCATCACCAACTTCTGTTGAGCTTCTATTTGGAGGACAGACATTATCCTGAAAAATGTGTTGATAAACGTGGGAATTCATTTTTCCATCAATGATAGTAAGCTGTCCAGGCCCTGAGACAGCAAAGCAGCCCAAACCACGATGCTCCCTCCACCATACTTTACAGTTGGGATGAGGTTTTGATGTTGGTGTGCTTTGCCTTTTTTTCTCCACACATAGTGTTGTGTGTTCCTTCCAAACAACTCAACTTTAGTTTAATCTGTCCACATAATATTTTGCCAGTAGCGCTGTGGAACATCAAGGTGCACATTTGCAAACTTCAGACGTGCAGCAATGTTTTTATTGGACAGCAATGGCTTTTTAAATTTGTTTAAATTAATGTTTATTTAACCTTTATTTAACTTGGCAAGTCAGTTAAGAACAAATTATTATTTACAATGACGGCCTACCAAAGGCCTCCTGCAGGGATGGGGGCCTGAGATAAAAATGTTTAAAACAAAACACATATCACAACAAGAGAGACTACATAAAGAGAGACCTAAGATAACAACATAGCAAGGCAGCAACACATGATAACACAGCATGGTAGCAACACAACATAACATGGTATCAACAAAACAAGATAGCAGCACAAAACATGGTACAAACATTATTGGGCACAGACAACAGCACAGAGGGCAAAAAGGTAGAGACAACACCATGCAAAGCAGCCACAACTGTCAGTAAGAGTGTCCATGATTGAGTCTTTGAATGAAGAGATTGAGATAAAACTGTCCAGTTTGAGTGTTTTTTTGCATCTCGTTCCAGTCACTAGCTGCAGCAAACTGAAAAGAGGAGCAACCCAGGGATGTGTGTGCTTTGGGGACCTTTAACAGAATATGACTGGCAGAACAGGTGTTGTATGTGGAGGATGAGGGCTGCAGTAGATATCTCAGATAGGGGGGAGTGAGGCCTAAGAGGGTTTTATAAATAAGCATCAACCAGTGGGTCTTGAGACGGGTATACAGAGATTACCAGTTCACAGAGGAGTATAGAGTGCAGTGATGTGTCCTATAAGGAGCATTGGTGGCAAATCTGATGGCTGAATGGTAAAGAACATCTAGCCACTCAAGAGCACTCTTACCTGCCCATCTATAAATGAAGTCTCCGTAATCTTTTTTAATTTATTTTTAACCTTTATTTAACGAAGCAAATCAGTTAAGAACAAATTCTTATTTTCAATGAAGGCCTAGGAACAGTGGGTTAACTGCCTTGTTCAGGGGCAGAACGACAGATTTTTACCTTGTCAGCTCGGCGATTCGATCTTGCAACCTTTCAGTTACTAGTTCAACCCAGGTAGCCTAGCATGGGTAGGATGGTCATCTGAATCATGGTTAGTTTGGCAGCTGGGGTGAAAGAGGAGCGATTACGATAGAGGAAACCAAGTCTAGATTTAACTTTAGCCTTCAGCTTTGATATGTGCTGAGAGAAGGACAGTGCACAGTCTAGCCATACTCCCAAGTACTTCTATGAGGTGACTATGAGGTGACTACCTCAAGCTCAAAGCCCTCAGAGGTAGTATTCACACCTTACCAAACCACATGATCTTTATTTTGGAGGTGTTCAGAACAAGGTTAAGGGTAGAGAAAGCTTGTTAGACACTAAGAAAGCTTTGTTGTAGAGCATTTCACACAAAATCCGGGCAGGGGCCAGCTGAGTATAAATGGATGAGAGCTTCCTAATAAATTGAGAAGAGTGTGGGGCCTAGGATTGAGCCTTGGGGTACTCCCTTGGTGACAGGCAGCAGATTTCCTGACTTTATATAGACTGCACTCTTTGAGAGAGGTAGTTAGCAAACCAGCCCAAAGACCGTCAGCTTCTTTCGTAGTGTCCTCCCATGCACACCATTCTTTTTTTTACCCCCTTTTTCTCCCCAATTTCGTGGTATCCAATTGTTACTGTCTTGTCTCATCGTTACAACTCCCGTACGGGCTCGGGAGAGACGAAGGTCGAGAGCCATGCGTCCTCCGAAACACAACCCAACCAAGCCGCACTTGCTTCTTAACGCAGCGCGCATCCAACCCAGAAGCCAGCCGCACCAATGTGTCGGAGGAAACACCGTACACCTAGCGACCTGGTCAGCATGTTCCAGAGATTTCTGTAAGTCTTTAGCTGATACTCTAGGATTCTTCTTAACCTCATTGAGCATTCTGCGCTGTACTCTTGCAGTCATCTTTGCACGACGGCCACTCCTAGGGAGAGTAGCAACAGTGCTGAACTTTCTCCATTTATAGACAATTTGTCTTACCGTGGACTGATGAACATCAAGGCTTTTAGAGATACATTTGTAACCCTTTCCATCTTTATGTAAGTTAACTATTCTTAGGTCTTCTGAGGTCTCTTTTGTTTGAGACATGGTTCACATCAGGCAATGCTTCTTGTGAATAGCAAACTCAAATGTTGTGAGTGTTTTTTATAGGGCAAGGCTGCTCTAACCCACATTTCCAATCTCATTGATTGGACATCAGGTTAGCTGACTCCTGACTCCAATTAGCTTTTGGAGAAGTCATTAGCCTGGGGGTTCACATACTTTTTCCAACCTATACTGTGAATGTTAAAATTATGTTTTCAGTATAGACAACAACAAAACAATAATGTGTGTGTTATTAGTTTAAGCACACTATGTTTGTCTATTGTTGTGACTTAGATGAAGATCAGATCAAATTTGATGACCAATTTATGCAGAAATCCAGGTAACTACAAAGGATTCACATACTTTTTATTGTCACTGTAGGGAATCAGTTGGGACGTTTGCTACCTACATCCTTCCTGTTCTTTCTAACACTAAATTGACCACTTAGCAATATCAGATCCTTTTATATTATGGTTATTTAACATTATGTTCCACTTACCTTGGATATAATTAATTCACTAAGGCAGTTTGGACAGTAGACATTTGTTTTGTTAGTGTAGCTACTATGCATCATTTTCAGAAAATGGGCTGAAAACAGTATACACTTTGACCTTTGAACCCAGAATGAGATTCCATAATAAACCGTACCTGCCCCTCTTCTCCATACATTCCAGGATGATGGGGGATATTGTGCTGTTTGAGGGGTAAGTCGTCCTGTTGTCTGGGTTGGTGGTCTCTCTGTACATCAGCGCTGCGATAAAGTCTGAATAAGGTACTGGCTTAGGAGTGACCACATTACTGTAGACACAGGGAGCGATATGTTACATGGGAGAATATCGGTCTGTCAAATCTAGGGGGAAAAAACTCACACAAAAGGGTCACAGTTTTAGAATGTCAATGGTTAAGAATTCATGTACAGTATTTGAGTGTCCGTGTCTCACTAGTGATGGTCTTTGCGGTCGTCTGGTGGTGGACAGCGGAGGAAGAGCGAGCGCTCCACTAGGCTCTCCATGTTTCTATTTGGGTGCTTCAACTAGGGAGTAAATAATAGATAGGCAAGATCAATTCTTCCTCCACATCTACACAAACACTGATGTGTCTCCCTTCTAACCTGGTGGGAGTATCCGTAACCCAAGGATCCATACGCAATCACCATCTCCATCTCCAGCTTACAGATGATCTGGAAAACAGGTTGGCTTTTATTGCGTGTGTCAATGCAGGAATCCACTGTCCAAAACTCCCATTGAACATGATATAACTGTCCCACACGTGGACCATGGTGTCTGATTCATATTCTGTACCTGGCGCTTGAGCCTCAGCTCCAGCAGGTGGTTCATTTGTGATTTCTGATTAGAGAACAGGACAGAGGACAAGACAGTTGATATCTGGTCCTGCAAGCCAGCCTTCTAGCAGCAGGTGGTTGACAATACTTGTACCATCGACTGGAAGCTAAAATAGAAAGAACCCATTGGTTCTTTAGTGGAGGACATCCACACGTGTTGAGCCCTGGACAGCTTTGTACACTCACTCTTATGATCATCATTTTATTATTATCCCATTTAAACATGGCATGGTGAGCATGAAGCATGGCGGTGGGTTCGTCCCCATCGCTCCTGTCCGTGTCACTCACACTGACGATGTCCAGCAGTTTGACAAAGGTCTTTCCTATGAGCTTGGGAACGCCCGTGTCCTGCTCAAAGAAGATGAGCTCCACCACCAGACGGTGTGACTCACAGACACCCAGCGTGTTATCAGTGCTCTTAGGAATCTGAAACATCCAAATGAGTCATTGATTGATTGTGTTAAAGTATTGGATAGAGGAAAAACCTGTCCTGTTAGATACAGAAAATAATATTCTTACAACTTTCTCGATACAGTATTGCAATAGCTGGCCCCATACTGTACATGCAGTGTAGCCAACTCTTTTGTCATGACCAATACATGAATCCAGACAGAGAGAAGTTGGCTAGAGCATCAACTAATATACCTACTTACCTGTATGGAGAAATACTTCCACTCGTTGAAGCAGAGGGGGAACTTGGAGCGCTCAGCCTTGGAGTCCTTGTAGGGCTGGACCATAGTACACTTCACCTTCTCCCCAATACTCGCCCTCAGGAAGCCCTGGGTGCCTTTCTTTATGGAAGCTGGGAACACAACGCTCACGAAAACACTCATTTTACTAGTCATTTAGCAGACACTTATCCAGGGCCACTTACGATGGCATAACTTAACTACCCCAGTTAGCACACTGACACACACACAAAGCTTTGGCATGCATTGATCTTAAGATGGCTAGGTGACCTAACTTAACTACCTTAGTTAGCACACTGACACACACACAAAGCTTTGGCATGGTGAATAGGGTCTAATGATTTCACTGTTAGGGGTCACTGAGAAGGATACCGTTTTTATTGAAATCCCTGCAGTTTTTCAGATGGACTGTTAGACATCCTTTCTGTAAACAAAATATACTATTTTAAACACTACAGTCCTTTAATGTAATAATAATATGCATGTCAGGTGTAAAATCTATATTCCAGTTAACTAAGCATAATAATGTGAATTGACAATAGGAGAATGCAAATTCACTAGAGGGCCTCGTGGAATTAGTAGTGGTGGTGGGGGAAGCTGCTCCTCCTCCTCTTCCTCATCGTCATCAGGAACAGGCTCGGCTCTTGATACTCTTCTCAACAGCTGTGAAAATGAACCAGGTAGCAACCCAGCCCTCTAGTGTTATGCCCGTGACAACTGATGATTCAATGTGCATCTATTAAACTGAGAAAAATACTGTAGGCGTATTTCTAGGGTAAATATGCCTGCCTGTTGTTACAATTATATTTACATTCCCAATGAGATTGACTGATTTTCCATCCGTTGGTGGCCCTTCGGTCGTCGTTGCCACTGGATCAGTCATGATACACCTCGGCGACTAGTATTTTCTGAGAAAGTTTGTAAATAGGAAGCAAATGTGCCACTGGAAAACGATTTCAAAATAGGGATAGAACTTGCGCTGTTGTCATGGCAACATAGGTCCAACAAAAACAAGCGAGACCTTGTTCTATCCGGCGAGCGTTCGTAAATTCACTCTGGAGTGCCAGAGAGCACCCAGTCAGTGTGCCCAGAGCTTTGTCAGATTGTCCGTTCGTAAAATCAGAGTTTCGCTCTCGGAGCGTTTAGAGCGCACACTGGACGCTCTGGTCGAGGAGTGGGGGCGATCCGAGTGTTCTGACCTCACAACGGCTGTCAAGCACCCAAGCTAACTGGCTAAAGTTAGCTAGCTACTTCCAGACAAAAATGAGAGTTCACATCACTGACCATTTCTCACCCTAGCAGAGATGGTTAGGCTGTTTTCATGTTATCCAGAGCGTTGGTGACTGCAACTGTGCTGCTGGCAACAATTTAATTACGCATTTTTGCCGACGTTTACTGACACTGGCCATATACGGGTGTTGAGCGTTCGTAAATTCATAATTCTCTGGCACACTCAGACGAGAGTGCTCTGAAATCGGAGTATTTAGCCTAAGGGAATTTACGAACGCACCCCATGTTCAGCAGTGTAAGCGCTCCAAGCATTTTACAACTTGGTCGCCCCCTAGTGAAATATTTATGTACTGTTTAAAATACAAAACATGCATTTATGATGATTGTACAAAACATTAGGAACACCTGCTCTTTCCACGACAGACTGACCAGGTGAATTATATTATCCCTTATTGATGTCACCTGTTATATCCACTTCAATCCATATATGAACTGGAGGAGCCAGGTTAAGGTTTTTTACACATGGATTGTGTGCCATTCAGAGGGGGAATGGGCAAGACAAAAATATTTAAGTGCCTTTGAACGGGGTATGGTAGTAGGTGCCAGGCGCATCGGTTTGTGTCAAGAACTGCAATGCTGCTGGGTTTTTCATGCTCAACAGTTTCCCGTGTGTATCAAGAATGGTTCATCAGCCAAAGGACATCCAGCCAACTTGACAACTGTGGGAAGCGTTGGAGTCAACATGGGCCAGCAACCCTGTGAAATGCTTTCGGCACCTTGTAGAGTCCATGCCCCACCGAATTGAGGCTGTTCTGAGGGCAAAATAGGGCACTCCAAATTAGGAAGGTGTTCCTAATGTTTTGTACACAGTATCCTATTTTCACAGCTACAAATCAGCCATACATATGAATGACATTTTTGACAAGACTTTAATGATTACTTTCCACTTGTGTATACAAAGCAGTTTGTCTGTACAGAATGGACCAGGGAAACATTTAAAACAATCACTTACAATTTAGTACCTGGAAAGTGCAAAAAGTACAATTAAAATCCACTAAAATAAAAATCATGCTGTACATTATACACCAGTATTTATAAATCAGATATACACACACACATCCATTTTGGTGACAGTCACAGAGCAAGCAGCTAAGGTAAGACACCAATATATTTCAGATTTTTAGTCAACTTTGTTTACAGTTCTAGATTCTTGGTTCCTATTGGATGTTAAGTTTGTGGAATGCTGCTATCCATGGGTTATCATGGAGGGAAGGGTAAAACAAAGAATTGTACACACAAACCGGATAATTGTCTGTATGATGCAACGTGGATAAAAAGGCACTGTTTCAGTGGTGGGGTCGGAAGAGAGTCCTAAAACAAGATAGTGGTGTCGTCTGCCTGACAAACTAAGATTGACAAAAATAGAAACATTTATTAAATACGTCCTTTGGAAAAAATGAGTAACACATCCTGATGAGAATGGAAACTGTTTAAAGGAGTATGCCTTCGAGACACATCAGCATAAACATATTGAAACGGCCTCTTGGTTAAAAAAGGGCACACGTTGGTCTGTGATTGTATTCTCCGGACAGATTGCGGAGAGACTTAAAAGAGAAGACCAAAAACAACCACACTGCACATAGAAGTCTGATCCCTAATCTATAACCACCATAGAATCAGAATGAATGATTCTAAGTCCATGATAGATAAGAACCAGAATCACTGAATTGTTACCAAGAAGGCAAATGATATGACAAGGAAATAAGGAATTTGGCATTTTAAGAAACTGTCATCATGAACATACACACTCACATTATGCAACAGATGACCTACCCCGACCAAACTGTCCTTTTGATTTGACAGGAGCATAACAACCATAAGGATTCAATGGGGGTGAAATCATTCATAATCTCAAACATTGACATAAAAACACACATGAAATCTCAAAAAGCCACATTAGGCCCGGTTCACAGACACGTTTAGTGACGTTACTGCATTTATGGAACTCCAGAGGACCTTAACTAGCTGACATGGCTCCCAACTAAGAGACAATTATGGAAGGAGGAGGAACACTGAGGTGATTCTGACTGTTGGAAGATGACAGCCGTTTGGGATGTCCCTTGGCAGAATTAAGTTTAATCTCCCAATCGCGTCGTCCCGGTCAGAAAAACCAGGAAGACTGGAGATTTATTTTTAGTTCAGCCTTGACAAGAGGCTGGAATGTACCAATGCACAGTCAGCAGAGCAGAGGAAGGAACTGTATTGCTGTAACACTGACATCTCAAAAGCCCTTAGAAAGTCTCCCCTCCCATTCTGAAAGGTGGATCGATCCACCGTCTTCAGTTTTTCGCAGCATAAATCTTTGTTGAACAACTGAAGCACCACTTAAAAACATACAAATAATGTAGTGTGAATTTCAATAGCCTACGGGGAAAAAAGCTCATTTTCATTCATAAATAAACATTGATTCAAGTAACATAAAAACATTCTAGGATGGATCTAGAGCTAAACATTGCACACTAAGCCAGGTTCAGTATGGTTCGTCCCTCCGAAGCATGCGGTCTAACACAAGTGTGAGAAGCTTGCCGTGTGTGTAAGAGTGTAGTGTTTGAGGGGAGCGAGTCCTTTGGGCACGGTATGGGGTAGCTATTTATTCTACAACACTAGGCTTCTCTCTTCTTCTGTAGTGTCAAACTAGCGGACTTTGGGTGCGTTCCAGGTCGTCTTTATTGCCGATTATCAGATTTCACAACGCCTGGAGAAGTGTTCAGCGTCTCAGAAACCACATTAAATGTCATATAGACATCTACTGAGATTGCAATAGAGATGACATGGAACGCAGTCACAGGCTTCTCCAATAGGGAGGAGTCTATGCAAGTGTACATTAGCAAACAAGTGTGTGTGTGTCAGGCTTAGTACGAGTGTTGGATACCTTAGGGCCCCGTCCTCTATACTAAATGAGGAGTGGGCCAGAAATGCCACGCTAAACACAACCTAACCACAGACCTTATACACATGCACGCATCTGTAAAAAACAACTACAATTATCAGTAACATCAAACAAAAAAACTAAACCAAAAACATTGTATTGTGACTGAACATAGCCCCTTACTGCTGCATAGGAGCCCTGAGGCATCGGTCACAGCCTAGTCAGACTGGAAGGCAAAACCAAGTCAACAAAAGCCCACGGGAGAAAACAACCAGCGAGAGACAACACACAGAAACACAAAAGAGCGTACATACACACACACACTGCTCAGTGGTCTCGGGTTCAGGGCTCGGAGAAGTGGGTCATCTTGATGACCAGAGAAATATAAAATATAATTCCCATTGAAGTCAGTGTGATGTGATGGGTGGACCGTCAACCAGGTTAAGTGTTCCCATTGGAGTAATTACATTTCTACGTTGGGGATCCCCTTCATTCCTTGGGCCTGAGAGGAGGAGGGGTCAGAGGTCAGCTCAGATTGCTGTAGTGTGTGTCTGCATAGAGGGTCTCTGTAGTAGTGGGAGCCACTGGCCTGACCGTGCTAGTGATGATGGAGGAAGATGAAGAGTAATGGCCATGTGCGTCATTGAAGGGGAGGGGGGGTGAGGGGATGTATGCACCTACAGTTGGATCCGAAACTCGGCGCCGGCGCCGGTTGGTCCGTCCTGACCTGCCCTACTCATCCGCCTAACCTTTACACACAGTTAAAACACACACACACACACCCCCCCGTCTTCCACTCGTGGGTCAGTCTGTCCTTCCCAAGTCAGAGAGAGGAACAAAAAAGGAGTAAGATTCTCCCAAAACAGTCATCAGTCAATCAAAACGAGGGGTGGTTCAAATCTGATTGGGTAGACTGTGATGATTGGCAGGGCTTGCGGGCCAATCAGGCAGGCAGCAGGGTGAGGGGGTGTGGTGGTAGTGGGAGGGGTGGAAGGGGTGGTTGTGGGGGTCAGTTCTGGTTGCCGGCTGGTTGGTACTCTGTCTCTCCAGAGGAGATCTGGGTCAGGCGCTTGCTGGAACCCCACAGCTTACGAGTGATCTGGCCTGAACGCATCTGAGAAGAGTGGAGGAAAGGAGGAGGAAGTGAGGAAGAGGAGAGAGATGAGGAGGAAAGTGTGAAGTCAAAAGAAACAAACAAAAAGCAGGATATGATTTATGAGTGATCGGTTAGTTCAGAAATGTTGGAATGATGTAGTGCCAGTTCAAAACCAAAGCGGTGAGAGAAGTTGGGAGGGGATCAAATTATCAATTGATTCGAGGGTGATTCCCTGTGTCCCTCCCTATCCCATCATTACAGCCCCAGAGTTAACCTTACTTTCATGTCTACCAGTAGGGAGGAAGAAATCAGGGTTAAACCATTTTCACTTGAAGAGCAGGAAGACAATAAGGGTTAAACCATTTTCACTTGAGGAGCAGGTGGGAATAAATGACAGCCTAGTGCATCTTATTATAGCGTAGCTTATTACTAATATAGTTTATATGGCTTGAATTTGCAGAGGTGTTCATCCAAGGCAATTCACAGCATGTCACAAATACATATTAAATCAGTCAATAATAATAATAATGACACTTCCGGTAAACAATATTGGACAACACCATCCCAAGGCCCAAAAATAAGTCATTCCTCGGTTAGAATGAGGTAAACGGAAGCCCATGTTTTCATTTCACAGTAATATTCCAGGAGAGGGTGTGTTGTATTCATTCAGAGGGGTTTATGGAATGTCTCAAGTGTTACTGTGTGTGTGTGTGGTCACCAATCCTTGCAGGGCAAGAATGGGCCAGGGTCCTGCTTCGCCCCAGAAACAGGGTCATGTTCATTAGGGCACGCAACAGAAAATGATTTGAAGTCTTACAACAGAAAACGGGGGGGGGAAAGTCCAGGTAGCTCCTCCGCTGTTTGTCAGTTTTCTTCCATTTGGTGCCTAATGAACACACCCGAGGTGTATGTGGCTAAGGAAGGACAGGTCATTTAGGACAAACTATTAGCACTACAACAGAGAGAGAATGGTATGCGGTGGTAGTTTGTAGGGTGAGTTTATGAAGTTCCCTCTGAGGTAAATACATTTTTTTTTTATTGAATTGAGGGGGATGTTCTGCTCAGGGGGTCAGGGGTCAGGGCCCTGGGGGTTAAACATTAACTTGTCCCGGAGGCTCAGCCTGCGGGCGGGCGAGCGCACCCTCAGCGGGGCGAGCAGTGGCATTGCCATGAGGGGTGAGCCCTCCAGGCTCTGGGCGATGTAGTTTCTGAATGAGCTCTTTACCTCGGCCGGCTTGCCCACGCCCACAATGATCAGCTTGCCGTCCTGCAGGCCCACCAGCACGTGGCTCTGCTCCTTGGTGACAGACACGCAGCGTACGGGCACGCGCATTGCCATGGGGGTGGCGCACAGGGACAGGCTGCCCGGAGGAGAGAGGAGGGGAGGGGACAGAGACAGAGTGAAGGGTTGGGTTAGACAGATATATATCAGGGATTTTTCTATATTAATAATAATAATAAATGTATGTATGCATATATGATTTTGTTTTGGGGGTGAAAACGTTTTCAGTGTAAACGACTAAAACCAGATATAAAGTATGTAGAAAAGATAAATGAAGATAATCTTTGAGAACTAACAAATCGCCAAAATAAAAACTACAGTCAAGGAAAATTGAAAATTCCCAAAAACAATGAATTTAGAAGTATTAATATTGTTATGTTTGAGTAAAGGAACACAGTATTAGACATGGTAAAATGCATAGAATTGCAGGAAATTAGCTTTAATACTGCAGTATTTTCTCTCAGCTCAATGGAAACATTTGTAAAAATGCAGGAAATGGGCTTAAAAATCTATATATTTTTTTTAATCAGCTGTTCAGCGGGGCCCATTGCCACCCTTACCACCTAAGACCCTTCTTGATACAGCAAAAACCCTGTAGATGCATGCGTGCAGTCACGCACACAGACAGACAAACACACACAGGAAACAAGGTCACCTGTACAGGTCTCGTATGGAGAGGAAGCCCTGCTCGCTGCCAATAACCAGGTACTCCCCGGACACACACATGTCTGTCACCTGCTCCTTCAGGCCCTCCGTACACAGGTGCTTCCCATTGACAGAGTACAGGTGCAGGCCATTCTTATCCTAAACAGGGACAGGATGAGAGACAATTGTTCACCAGGACCCAATCATAATGTACCATCTAGTGGTCAACTAGCGTTTTGCTAAGCATCATGGTGAGTTTTGTATGACGTACTGTACCAACTAAGTCAGTCAGTCACTCACTAAGCAAATAACTCACTCACCCTCTGTAGCTCACCAACTAAGTCGCTCACCAACTAAGTCACTATGGCTTCATTCAGTCCAATTCTGATATTCTTTCCACTAATTGGTTCAATGACCAATCACATCAGATCTTTCTCTGAGCTGATCTAATTGGTCGTGAATAAAATATCTGCATTGGGCTGTCCGTCTAAACACACACACACACACACACACACACACACACACACACCCCGTAGCTGCCTGGTCAGACTCCTGCACCAAAACACATTTTTTAGAGAAGACGACCACAACATTTTCAACTACATATTAAGAACATGTGTTAGTGTACCTTGAGCGTGGCCTTGCCCTCTACACAGGTGTGAACCACCACACACCCCTCATAAGAGATAGCCAGGTGCAGGATGGAGACAGGCAGGGAGCTCTCACAGGGCGGCCGCAGACACCGCATGTACTGGCCCCGACGCACCGTGTGGATGATCACCGTCCCGTCCTGGTACACAGAAACAAAACATCAGCAAGATCCATCTATCAACCAACCCTTCAAACTTCTCTTCATCCAACCCTCCAACCCCTTCGTCCTCCTGCATTCCTTCATCTTTCTGCATTCCCCCAACCCTTTCGTCCTCCTGCATTCCTTCATCCTCCTGCATTCCTCCAACCCCTTCGTCCTCCTGCATTCCTCCAACCACTTCGTCCTCCTGCATTCCTCCAACCCCTTCATCCTCCCGCATTCCTTCATCCTCCCGCATTCCTTCATCCTCCCGCATTCCTCCAACCCCTTCATCCCACCAACCCCTTCAACCCCTCCATCCCACCAACCCCTCCATCCCACCAACCCCTCCATCCCACCAACCCCTCCATCCCACCAACCCCTCCATCCCACCAACACCTCCATCCCACCAACGCCTTCATCCCACCAACCCCTCCAACCCCTTCATCCCACCAACCCCTTCAACCCCTCCATCCCACCAACCCCTCCATCCCACCAACCCCTCCATCCCACCAACCCCTCCATCCCACCAACCTCTTACCCGTGATCCAGAGACGGCCATATCCAGCTCTGTGCTGATGCTGACGCTCAGCACCTCGTCAGTGTGTCCATACAGCACCTGTACCGGCTTGGGACACAGCCCCACCGGACAACCTCCCTGTAGGACACACACACAATACATTCAGTCACACGCTCATACTCCTGGGTAGTGTTCAGTAGGGTATACAGTAGTAAAACAGTTTGCAACCGAAAACAGATATGTGTCAAACAGTTTCACTTCCTTTTTTCTTTTTTTTGTGTACTAACATCAAACGTTTCCACAGTAACAATGCAGTACAAATGCTTTCTAGTCAGTGTAGTGTATTCCAATAAACCCTCAGGCTTCATGATCTCACCTGCTGCAGCACCTGCCACACCATACAGGTGTTGTCCCTGGATCCAGAGATCAAGTGGATCCCACAGTAGTCTGTCGACAGGCACGTGACTATGTCTGCGGTGAGAGAGAAGACACCAAATAATTACTATACTGTATGTACAGACAGTGTGCGTGTGTGTCTGAGTGCATGTATGTGTGTGTGAGATCCATCCATACCCATGTGTCTGATGTGATGTCCCACAGTCTTTCCCTTGACCAGGGAGGTGACCCTCAGGCTGTTGTCCCAGTGGCCACCGCTGAACAGGAGCTTCCCGTCATGTGACACCACAAACAGACCTGCAGTCACCTCCACGCCCGGAGAGAAGGGCCCGCCCAGGACCCGCTGGGTCCTAGAGAGAGGGGGGAGGGGCAGAAAGGAGGAGACCTCAGATACATACCTCACAGAACAACTTTATGACCAAGTAATGACATCAAGTGCCCTCCAAGGGTCTGTTCCAAAACATTTAAAGTGCATTCTTCCCGTCCCCATCCTGGAGATAATCACAGATCTGGATACACCATGGCAGAGTTTCCATCATACTGCGGTGACAAACCAAACATTCTCAGATGAGTGATTACTTCAAGGAATGGAGGTAAGAACTCAAACAGGGCTCCCAGTCTCCCAGTCAGACTACAACGCCCCATAGTTTCAAGTAGAAAAGGGGGCGGTGTTGGGGAGGGACTGACTTGGGGTTGGCCACGGTGGGGTCCTTGATGAAGGTAAAGTAGTTGGAGATATTCTTGTCATAAGGCAGCCAGCCGTGGGTTCCCATCAGACAGTTCTGACTCAGGGTCACCATAGTGTCTGGGCTGCCCTGGGTGATGAAGGAGTGGGACTGGTTCTTGGGGACCACGGCTTTCACCAGAGGCACGTTGTCATTGATCCCCTACAAATCAACATTTATTTATGAAGTTGTTTTTCAAGAAAACGGTTTTCATAAAGTACTTTACAATAATCAACAAAGAGGGTCATGATCATATGCTTTAGTGTGTGTGTTTTCAAAACTAACCTCGACAAAGAAGGACTTGAGTTCGGCAAGGTGCTCGAAGATGCTGAGTGGCGAGGCATCTAGTCGACCTTTCCTCTTCTCCACCTCCTCCAGAGAAAGACGAACTGGGTGTGGCTCCTATACACACAGACAATACATCACTATAGCCCATCTAAAATACCTGTTCTAAACCAGTGATTCTCAGCTAAATATCCCCGAGTAACCTCACCAGCACCCATTTCTGTTGTAGCCCTGGCTAAACTAATCACCAAGCTGTTGACAAGTTTAATAAGGTGTTTGTCTAATGCTACAACAATGAGTACTGTTGAAGGTCCTCAAAGACCAGAGATGGGAATCACTGTTCTAAATAACCTGTTAAAGTCTCATTCCCAATGATTCCTAATTGACCGGGTCATCCCTCAGTGTTCCAATGGGCTCATATCACGAGGAAGGCCAGGGAAGGTTTCTCCCAGTCAGGTCAAGCCTTGTGTGTTTTCTCCAGTACCTTGAGCAGCTGGCAGGGTGTCTGTCCAAAGTTACTGATCATCCCCTCTACAGCTTTACGCTCCTTCTCATCAGTGATTGCATCCAGGTCCACGGCCCCTACGGCAAAACCAGAGACAAACGCTTCAGTAAAGTGTCATACTATAGCAATCTAGCGTTTCTTTAGCATGAGTGCTATTGTATCAATGAGAGTCTATGGGTTTAGTGTTAGCGTCCGTACCTTCGTAGGTGCAGCGTTTATTTAGCATCAGGGCTATCGTATGAGTGGGAGTCTTTGGGTTTAGTGTTAGCGTCCGTACCTTCGTAGGTGCAGTAGTAGAAGACATTGAGGGCCTCCACGGCCGCGGGGCCTCGCTGTTTGTAACCGAAGATCAGATCGATCCAGTCTTGCAGGTGGGCCGATACGTACTCAGACTCCTGTTACAGAACACACACACAGACAGAAAGGCCAAGACACACACATATTTTTAACCCCCTCAGCAATAAATCACTAAATACTACTCTCTGTGGAATGCATTTCTCCTGCACATCATGGTAATAGAATGTGTGTGATCCAATTGTGTTACAGAGGTTTTTCTCCCCCCTTGGGACAAAGCATTATGGTAATGGTGACCGTCCATGAGAAAAGGAGGCTCACCAGGGCTTTCCTGTGCTTATAAATGAAGTCCTCTGGAGACTTGGCCCATTTAGGCAGGATGACATCATTCACCCTCTCCTTGGAGATCTGCAGGCGCCCCAGATCAAAGGCTAGAGGGAGCGAGAGAGGAGGATGAACAAAGGACGGGGGAGTGAAAATGGATTCCATCAGAGTGGCAGTGTGACCAGATTTTTACAATTCAGGGTGTAACTGGGTCAGTTATAGATTTAGTCCGATTTGAACAAGTTCCAGTGTTCCACAATCTGAACCGGTCCAGTCGAGTCCAGATGTTCTCTGATTGACTGTGTGAACACCACCACAGGAGGCGTGTTAGTACGGACAGTCAGTCAACATAGCCAGCGTGTCTGTGATTCTCTACAGACACGGAGCTCATCTCACCGTTCTGATTCTCCAGGAACTCCGGGAAGTAGAAGAACTCTGGGATGAGCTCCTTGACGTCGTTGGGGTTGTCCGTGAGGGTCTGCCACAAAGCTGGGATGGAGTGGAACTGGCGGTCCGCACAGTCAAACCTGGACCGAGGGAGGAAGACCAACAGCCAATGGCCTTAAAGTATGCCATAGTACTAGAGACCGGATGGTTTTGCTGACCATGTGACCTGACAAAGACAAACTGTGGATCTAGTAAGGCTGTAGCTCGGTGAGAGAAAGACTTCTGGCCTTACTGACATCAGTACAATAGCACATCTCCAGACAAGAGCATAGATACATTTCATTGTCAGTTGGAACACACGTGTAATCACAGAACTAGAATGACTAGAACGCACAAAGCTGCTCAGACCACAGCAATTTGACTGGTACAACCCGAGCACTGTTAACTCCATGGACTTCAATGCTGTTAACTTCTGGCCTGAGTTTTCTAGTCTGATTCCCCCCTCACCAAAACCCATTGCTTTTACCGTCCACTCTGTAGCGCGATGTGGAGGGACGTGAAGGGTTCCACGCGGATGAGATAGTGCATGACTCCTGCTGCGTTGGAGTAGTGGGTACCGTAGTGGAACCGGTCGATGGTCCCCGTGGGGTCCTCAAAACTCTCATACCTACAGACAGGGAGACGTGAACTTAACATTATAATTACTTACTATATTTACTACAACAGAATCCAGTTATTTGCCCCCAAAGAGACATTTCCTCAACGGGAATAAAGTGTTGTATTGCAGTCAGTCTAATTCTATGGACGAGGACACTTATGTAGTGAAGAGAATGAATGAATACACTGCCACCCTGGAACGTGTCACGTAAATGCCAGTATGTAGACGCCTCAGCGGCTCAGTGAGAGAGGTTGAGAGAACGTACTTCTCCCGTACAGCCTTGGCGTTCCGCTCGTTGAGTACGGCCACGGGCTTGGACAGGTCGCGGAACACCCCGGGGTCTGTCAGGTCCAGCTCCTCTGACGTGTAGTCCGACAGGATCCAGGGGAACTGGATACACACACACACAATTAACTAAACCATGAACACCCTTTAGAAGAGCACCAAGATGGTATATTCCACATCTTCCCCCATAGGGTCCGTGTTAACAGAACGTACCACTGGGTACTGAGACAGGTCGTTGTAGGTTCGGCCCGCGATGGTGTTCAGCTGGATCAAGTAGTCGAAGTTGGTCATCTCTCGGTTCACCCATTTCTACCAAAGACGAGAGAGAGAGGAGGTTTAACACAACCTGTCAACACAATACCTGAGACCATACTGACTACTTAACATGGGTCATGCTCAGTAGGGCACAACGTAACAAAACGTTTTGCAAAAAAATAATACATCTGTTCTTATTAGACCAGTTCAGGGAGTATCACCTCCGTTTCAAACCACTTCCTCCCTACTGAACACGACCTTGATCTCCCATGTCAATGTTTGACCCCTGACCTGTGTGAGTCCGGAGGCCTTGAGCAGCTCCTGTGGTGAGCGTGTGCCGTACAGGCTGAGGGAGCGCAGCAGCAGCATCCTACTGTACACCTTGTTCCGCACCTGTCAATCAAACCACACAGAACATTCCAACATGAGGGGGTCTGTTCAAAAGTGTGAAATCTTTCAGAATGCTCAGATCAAAATATATTATGTAGAACAGATATGATGGCCTGTCATGTAGAATAGGGAGTAGTACAGGTTATATTTGTTCTTAACGTTTTACTGTACTCAACACACCCCAGTACTCCAGGCCTATGTAGTCATTCCTTCTACATAAGAGTATCCCAAACCCCTCCTCAAACACCCCCCATCTACTTACTTGATCTATTCCAGGACTAGCCCTTGATGAGTTGAATCAGGTGATGTGCTAGCTCTGGAATAGACCAAGTAGTGAAATGGATGGGGGTACACCGTTCTCAATCCACGTAAAAAGCAGATCCCAGAACTGACCTCTTTCTTAAAGTTGAGGAAGTAGTTGGTCTGATCTATGAGGAAGATCTCCAGGGCCGAGCGGCGGAGGTTGTACCTTCGCAGGTGGATCTCCCGGATCTGAGATAGAGGCCACTTAAAGTCCTGACCCACACCTGGAAGGACAGACAGGGGGACAGACAGGGGGTTGGTTATGTATAATACACAAGGCCAGGAGTTTGACCTAACTAGGGACTTGACCATGGCAAAACTCCAGGCCCGAATCTTAAACCCTACGTCATTACATTATATGATGTGTATTGCCTGTGGGAGCCGCTACACCTCTATATCGAAGACAACACAATGAGAGTCTAACAGTGTAGTATGTATGTATTGTACATGTCTAGTCAGAACAGCTACACCTCTATGTCTAAGACAACACAATGAGAGTCTTTAACAGTGTGGTATGTATGTATTGTACATGTCTAGTCAGAACAGCTACACCTCTATGTCTAAGACAACACAATGAGTCTTTAACAGTGAGGTATGTATGTATTGTACATGTCTAGTCAGAACAGCTACACCTCTATGTCTAAGACAACACAATGAGTCTTTAACAGTGAGGTATGTATGTATTGTAAATGTCTAGTCATAACCCATCCATAACCTCTGGTTAATCAACTCCTGCTCCACTCGCTCACTCTCCTTCAGCCTTCCTTCCTCTCTCCTTCTTACTAACAGCAACTCTTCCGCTAACCCCACTATTTCATCCCTTCTTCCTCCCCTCCCTCCTCTTTCAGGAGAACCCTCCCTACGACCCTCCTATCTTCCTCCCTCTCTCCTCACCCTCCTCCTTCTCTGTGCTGCTGTCATAGAAGTAGATGTGCTGGGTGGTGAGCTCCAGACGTCCAGGGCTGACATCCACCTGGGTGACCAGCTCACAGTCCTCCCACAGAACCAGCTTCTCCTTCTGGCCTGCCTCCTCCACCTCCCCCCTGGAAAGAGAGAGCGAGACAGCGAGAGAGATAGAAACAGACAGATAGGTGACCAAGTCCATTCACGTTTGTAGTCAAAACTACCTAACAGTCCACGACAGACACAACACACAACATTAGTAGACAACGTTGAGAGTACTGACGTGTTGTTGGTCGCTGCAGGGTCGTCTTCAGGCAGCTCCAGAATGTCATCCTCCAGGTCGCTGACCTTCACCTGCTTGACCGCTTCCAGCAGTAAGGACTCAGATGTCACCTTCTGCTGCTGGACACCTGGGGGACAAGGGAGAGGAAGAGGAGGAACAAGAGGCGGAAGAAGAGTTAGAGGAGGAGGAAGGTGGAAGAGGATGAGGAGTTGTTAGAGGAGAAGGAAGAGGAACAAGAGGCAGAGGACAAAGAAGATGAAGAGGAAGAGAAACAGGAACAAGAGGCAGAGGACAAAGAAGATGAAGAGGAAGAGAAACAGGAAGAGGAGAAGGGTCCGTGTCTACAGCTAACATGATGGTTTATTCAGACTCCAGCGATGCCTTGTCAAGGGAACCAGTGAAGCTGCCTCTCTTACCCAGGTTGTCCCTGAGAGCGCTGGCCTGCCGGTGGTCCTCATAGTTGTAGTTGGGCACCAGTTTGAGTCTCATGCGGGAGTAGTTCTCCGCGCTGGACACTCGCCAGTGCATCTCACTCTGCTGCCTGAGAAAACAACAGACAGGAGAACGTCAACCAAGTTGCATGAACTGAAGAACAAACTGAACGCAAGAGAGACACCCAGAAACTCTTCTAGGGAGTTTTTCCTAGCCACTGTGCTTCTGCCTCTATATTGATGGCAGAACATGGTGGGTTTTAGGAGGGGTGTCTGTAAAGCACTTTGTGATAAACTGCATTGATGGCTCTTTGGGGGTTTTAGGAGGGGTGTCTGTGAAGTACTTTGTGATAAACTGCATTGATGGCTCTTTGGGGGTCTTTGGGGGTTTTAGGAGGGGTGTCTGTGAAGTACTTTGTGATAAACTGCATTGATGGCTCTTTGGGGGTTTTAGGAGGGGTGTCTGTAAAGCACTTTGTGATAAACTGCATTGATGGCTCTTTGGGGGTTTTAGGAGGGGTGTCTGTAAAGCACTTTGTGATAAACTGCATTGATGGCTCTTTAGGGGTTTTAGGAGGGGTGTCTGTAAAGCACTTTGTGATAAACTGCATTGATGGCTCTTTGGGGGTTTTAGGAGGGGTATCTGTAAAGCACTTTGTGATAAACTGCATTGATGGCTCTTTGGGGGTTTTAGGAGGGGTGTCTGTAAAGCACTTTGTGATAAACTGCATTGATGGCTCTTTGGGGGTTTTAGGAGGGGTGTCTGTAAAGCACTTTGTGATAAACTGCATTGATGGCTCTTTGGGGGTTTTAGGAGGGGTGTCTGTAAAGCACTTTGTGATAAACTACATTGATGGCTCTTTGGGGGTTTTAGGAGGGGTGTCTGTAAAGCACTTTGTGATAAACTGCATTGATGGCTCTTTGGGGGTTTTAGGAGGGGTGTCTGTAAAGCACTTTGTGATAAACTGCATTGATGGCTCTTTGGGGGTTTTAGGAGGGGTGTCTGTAAAGCACTTTGTGATAAACTGCATTGATGGCTCTTTGGGGGTTTTAGGAGGGGTGTCTGTGAAGCACTTTGTGATAAACTGCATTGATGGCTCTTTGGGGGTTTTAGGAGGGGTGTCTGTAAAGCACTGTGATAAACTGCATTGATGGCTCTTTGGGGGTTTTAGGAGGGGTGTCTGTGAAGCACTTTGTGATAAACTGCATTGATGGCTCTTTGGGGGTTTTAGGAGGGGTGTCTGTAAAGCACTTTGTGATAAACTGCATTGATGGCTCTTTGGGGGTTTTAGGAGGGGTGTCTGTGAAGCACTTTGTGATAAACTGCATTGATGGCTCTTTGGGGGTTTTAGGAGGGGTGTCTGTAAAGCACTTTGTGATAAACTGCATTGATGGCTCTTTGGGGGTTTTAGGAGGGGTGTCTGTAAAGCACTTTGTGATAAACTGCATTGATGGCTCTTTGGGGGTTTTAGGAGGGGTGTCTTTAAAGCACTTTGTGATAAACTGCATTGATGGCTCTTTGGGGGTTTTAGGAGGGGTGTCTGTAAAGCACTTTGTGATAAACTGCATTGATGGCTCTTTGGGGGTTTTAGGAGGGGTGTCTGTAAAGCACTTTGTGATAAACTGCATTGATGGCTCTTTAGGGGTTTTAGGAGGGGTGTCTGTAAAGCACTTTGTGATAAACTGCATTGATGGCTCTTTAGGGGTTTTAGGAGGGGTGTCTGTAAAGCACTTTGTGATAAACTGCATTGATGGCTCTTTGGGGGTTTTAGGAGGGGTGTCTGTAAAGCACTTTGTGATAAACTGCATTGATGGCTCTTTGGGGGTTTTAGGAGGGGTGTCTGTAAAGCACTTTGTGATAAACTGCATTGATGGCTCTTTGGGGGTTTTAGGAGGGGTGTCTGTAAAGCACTTTGTGATAAACTACATTGATGGCTCTTTGGGGGTTTTAGGAGGGGTGTCTGTAAAGCACTTTGTGATAAACTGCATTGATGGCTCTTTGGGGGTTTTAGGAGGGGTGTCTGTAAAGCACTTTGTGATAAACTGCATTGATGGCTCTTTAGGGGTTTTAGGAGGGGTGTCTGTAAAGCACTTTGTGATAAACTGCATTGATGGCTCTTTGGGGGTTTTAGGAGGGGTGTCTGTAAAGCACTTTGTGATAAACTGCATTGATGGCTCTTTGGGGGTTTTAGGAGGGGTGTCTGTAAAGCACTTTGTGATAAACTGCATTGATGGCTCTTTGGGGGTTTTAGGAGGGGTGTCTGTAAAGCACTTTGTGATAAACTGCATTGATGGCTCTTTGGGGGTTTTAGGAGGGGTGTCTGTAAAGCACTTTGTGATAAACTGCATTGATGGCTCTTTGGGGTTTTAGGAGGGGTGTCTGTAAAGCACTTTGTGATAAACTGCATTGATGGCTCTTTGGGGGTTTTAGGAGGGGTGTCTGTAAAGCACTTTGTGATAAACTGCATTGATGGCTCTTTGGGGGTTTTAGGAGGGGTGTCTGTAAAGCACTTTGTGATAAACTGCATTGATGGCTCTTTGGGGTTTTAGGAGGGGTGTCTGTAAAGCACTTTGTGATAAACTGCATTGATGGCTCTTTGGGGGTTTTAGGAGGGGTGTCTGTAAAGCACTTTGTGATAAACTGCATTGATGGCTCTTTGGGGGTTTTAGGAGGGGTGTCTGTAAAGCACTTTGTGATAAACTGCATTGATGGCTCTTTGGGGGTTTTAGGAGGGGTGTCTGTAAAGCACTTTGTGATAAACTGCATTGATGGCTCTTTGGGGGTTTTAGGAGGGGTGTCTGTAAAGCACTTTGTGATAAACTGCATTGATGTCTCTTTGGGGGTTTTAGGAGGGGTGTCTGTAAAGCACTTTGTGATAAACTGCATTGATGGCTCTTTGGGGGTTTTAGGAGGGGTGTCTGTAAAGCACTTTGTGATAAACTACATTGATGGCTCTTTGGGGGTTTTAGGAGGGGTGTCTGTAAAGCACTTTGTGATAAACTGCATTGATGGCTCTTTGGGGGTTTTAGGAGGGGTGTCTGTAAAGCACTTTGTGATAAACTGCTGATGTAAAACAAAAAGAAGGAGTTATAAAATAAACTGCGTTGATTGACTGGAGGACAGTGGACAACAGTTCTTTGGCTGATCATGTGTTTGCCGGGGTGCTGAAGTAATGACCAATGAAGTCCTATAATCATATATAATACTGTATATATAATAATAAATAGTGTGTGTGTGGCCGTTACCTGTCTGCCCAGGGGCCTCTCTCACACACCAGGCTGCGGCGTGCTCCTCTCCACTGCCTGAGGACGGCGCTGTGCTGGCTGTGAAGCTGCTTCAGCATGCTGTTGTATCGCAGGTTCTCCTGCCGGCCGCGCCGAGAGAAGGGCTCCACAAACTGCTCCTGAGGGACGGCGGGACGAGGAACGGGGAGTCAGTGTGTTCTGGTGTGGAGAACACCACACAAGGCAATATGCTCTGTGTTACTGTGGCCTGACATTTCATTTCCATGATACAGCAGTATTATGGACAGCTCAATAGGAAGTGGACCTTACTCGGATCTGTGTGTCTGTGTGTGTGTGGTGTGTGTGTGTATGACCTGGAAGCGTATCTTGCTCTCTCCCCTCTCCCTCTCTCTCTTGTGCAGGTTGACCATGAAGCTTTCATAGCACTCCTTCCAGAACAGAGCCATGGTCTCGTGACCCTGGCTAAACGTCTCAATCTCATACTGCTTCATGTAGGGGATGATCTGAGGACAGAGAGAGAACCAATTCAACTACTTCTTTTGTTCATCTCAGGCTCGCTCCCTCAACACCGGAGATTGATGTATTTTCTCATCTTTAAGGTTGATCTTCAAATTTCTCAACACGTTTCTTGCTGCTCTTCAAGAGTTGAATGACTTAGCAATGATTTAGTAAGGCATTGAACCAGCTCCTCACGTATTTGTCGAGGTAGACCCTCCACTCGGGGGAGTTGCAGTAGAGCTGGAAGTCCTCGAAGAAGGAGGGGCTGCCGTTGGTGTCAGGCAGCTGGGGGAGGTGCAGCTCCATGTACAGCAGCTTGTTCACCTGCAGACACAACAAGATATTACAAGAGATTAGAAAATAATCCAAAGTGGTGTGAGGTATTGACATACTACAGACTAGTGGCTAGTAATCCTGGACTACAAAGCATATTCAAAAGAGATTCCATTGAAATCTCTCTTTAGTCCAGGACTATGTTTAATCTGTGTCCTAGACACCGACCCTTGGTGTGACAAATGTTTTGTCTATGTGCCAAGGTTTTGCCGTTATTTAAGAAAACAGTCAGCAAGTCTCTTTGGAATGTTTGATACGGATTCTACTTCATTGTGACTGTTCATCATGCATGTCTTTTCGTGTCTGAGTCTGAGCTCGAGTGTGTGTGTGTGCCTGCGCGTGGATGTGTGTGTGTGCCTGCGCGTGGATGTGTGTATGTGCCTGCGCGTGAGTGTGTACCTTGGAGAGCAGCGTGCGGAGCAGGGGCACCAGGCACATATAGGTCTCCTCTGTCTGCCCCCCTACAGAGCGCCTCAGGATGCCCTCCACCTTGCCCAGCAGGTAACACGCCTCGTCCTGAGTCTCCACGCTCTTGGTCTGCAGGATGCCGTTCAGCTTGGCTGTGGCCAAGGCACACACCTGGCAGGAGAGGAGATCACTTACATACACAGCTTACCTGGAGGTGATAAAAACATTCATATAAAGACAAGCATCCTGAATAAGATGTGACACCTGGTAGTGGGGGAGGGGACGTGATAGAGGGTTATAGTGCCTTCTATGAGACTTCGTGTGAGGCGGGTCGCCCTCAAGGGGGGACTAAGCTGAAAAGGTTTGAGTACCACCGGTAGACTGAAAGTAGAGGTATGAAGTGTACAGTTGAACCCACTGACTAAGTTCCACTGGAAAAGAGCATCTGCTAAATTACTCAAATGTACATGTAAGAGTGTGTGTATGTGACACTGGACAGCTTCTCACCTGGGGGTCTTCCTGGGCCATGAAGCCCAACAGAAGCCTCAGGCCCACCTGAGACAGCTGCAGCCACTGGGCCCCTGACGAGTACCACACCATTAGACTGTCCATCAGAGTCACTGTCTCCTCCAGGACCTAGAAGAAAACAATCAATGAATCAAATCCCCTCTAACATGGCTTGTGTTACTCAATTGGTTTATAATTATTTAACAAAGCCTAATTGTGGATTGCAGTCACTCTTAGGCGATAGACTGCTTTTAATGTAACAAATGTCTTCATATGTCAAATCACTGAACTATGACATTCACACATACTGGCAAAGATGTCGCTACTCCTAATAACAATACCTTCTCTGTCCACAGGGTGGGGTTGACCAGGCCCTCAGCCTGCAGGAAGTCCTGCACAACGTGGAGCAGCCGCACAGCGTTCTCGGTGTGCTGGGGCAACATGGCCGCCGTGGCCTCCCGGTTGTCAGTCACAGCCCACTCCAGCATCCTCTCCATCAGACTGGGTGAGAGGGAGGGAGGGGTGGGAGATGGGGATAGAAAGAGAGGAAAGAAGGACAACAGAGGAGTGGAGGAAATTAAGAGAGAGAGACAAACAAAATGTGAATAAACACCAGAGAACCAGACCCCCGCTTCAAGACTGATGTGACTGAACACTAAACACATTGAACAGCCACAACTACAGTCGTCACGTCACCCTACAGACTGGTTCCTACTCCTCACGTCACCCTACAGACTGGTTCCTACTCCTCACGTCACCCTGCAGACTGGTTCCTACTCCTCACGTCACCCTGCAGACTGGTTCCTACTCCTCACTATAGTCATCACATCACCCTGCAGGCTGGTTCCTACTCCTCCTCAATCATTTTTTGTAACAAAATGGGTCTTTTTAAACTAATATCTTTGTGAGACTGAACCTTTTTAATTGAACGTAATATCTCGTGTTTGGTGTCTAAATGGAACTGTGCATTCTGCATATTTTCAGTCTTGTCAACTGAGAATGAAATAAATCAAACGTAAAAATTGCCAGTGTGTCCACCTGAGCTTGATGTGGTCCACAGGCAGCAGCAGCTCGTTGGTAGTGCCCAGCTTGGTGAGGGCAGAGAACACCTGCCCCCGCTCCAGCCAGGCGGCATCGTCCGAGCCCTCCACGCCTCGCCACATTACGCACAGCACGATCTCCAGCAGCATGCGAGACAGCTCCTCCTCCGTCCGCTAGGGGGAGACAGAGAGGAGGGAGTCAGTGAGAGTCACATCCAGGTACAGATAGACAAACACAGAGGGGGTTCCCTCCCACCCCCAGCCTCCATGGTGTGGTTTGACCCCCCCATGTCTGGCCCTACTGACGACAGTCCCATGGGAGAATCTCAATTGCATTACCTTGACTACTCGTGTCCGCTCTCCCCACCCCATTCTGAAAACCCATTCAAAACATAAGGACCTCTGACTTTCTCATCCACTGGGTTTTGAGAAGGAGACGAGGAGAGAGGACGCGAGGAGCCAAGGAAACGCAAATTGAGATTGTCCCCATCTATAGATGAGAGGGAGAGGTGGCTCCCTAGTGAGGCAGTGGCATTTTATAGCTTTATATTTCTTTATAAGTCTGTAGGGGATCAGAGGACCTGAGGGACATAGGAACACTCTGGCACCACAGTGGAAACCAATAGGGTGGATACAGAAGCCCCCCAATAGGGTGGATCCACAAGCCCCCAATAGGGTGGATCCACAAGCCCCCAATAGGGTGGATCCACATGCCCCCAATAGGGTGGATCCACAAGCCCCCAATAGGGTGGATCCACAAGCCCCCAATAGGGTGGATCCACAAGCCCCCAATAGGGTGGATCCACAAGCCCCCAATAGGGTGGATCCACAAGCCCCCAATAGGGTGGATCCACAAGCCCCCAATAGGGTGGATACAGAAGCCCCCCAATAGGGTGAATACAGAAGCCCCCAATAGGGTGGATACACAAGCCCCCAATAGGGTAATCTGGATCCCTTCCAGGAATTAGCTTTCAAATATCCAATTTGAGCAGCTGAAGGAAAGGAAGACAATTTATACAATTGATATACAGTCACTGTGACTAGTCAGACTTCCTAGAGCCTTTAGGAAACCACCTAGAGGAAACCACTTTTATCTATTGATATACAGCCACTGTGACTGGCTAGCTACAATGAAGAGGAGAGGAAACCACTATAGACAGATGTCTCACCTCAGCACAGCTGAACGACTCCCCCAACGACATGTTGTCGCTGAACAGGAAGCTGTCCTCGGTGAGGGACGCCGCCGAGGCATCTGGGAAGGCCTTGACTGATGCCTCCAGCGGCGATGGCGTGCTGACCATGCTCCCCGGCGTCTGGTTGCCGCTCTCCCCGCCCTCGTAGGCACTCATGTGGGACAGGTCCAAACTCAACCCCCCTGCTTTCCCTCCCCCAGACGCCCAGGGCTTGAGCAACAGGCCCTCCCCAATCTGACTAACGGGCGTGTCCAGAAGCGAAAGCACATCCCCATTTTCAAGACTGTCCACTGATCTTCTGGAGCTCATGCTGAGGCGGTCTTCATCCACCAGTCTCCCGGCGCTGCCTGCTCGGCCCCTCCTCTCCAGGGGCAGTTCTAGGCGGCTGCCGCTGCCCCGGCTGAGGTCCAGGCTGCAGGTGCTGGCAGCGTCGCCCCGCCCCGGGCCGCCCTCGCAGGGGGAGCGCAGGAACAGCCTCATCAGGGTCTCCTGCCAGCACAGCTGTCTGGAGATCTCCCGCGCCGCGTCCTGCTGGGACTGGAGGAGCTGGTACAGCTAGAGGGAGAGAGAGCAGTAGTATTACTACCCAAGTATTCATTATTGTTCATTCAACATTACTGACCTGTTATTTATTATTCAAGTATTATGTAGTATTATGTAGTATTATGTAGTATTATGTAGTATTATGTAGTATTATGTAGTATTATGTAGTATTATGTAGTATTATGTAGTATTATGCTTATGTTATTTATTTATGTCATCAATGATTTCATCTTTTTTGGGGGGATGGAGAAAGAACAAGGGATGCAGGGAGGGAAGGAATGATAGTGAGGGAGAGAGAGAGAGGAAGGATAGAGAGGCGGGGGAAGGGGAGAGAGAGCGAGGAAGGATAGAGAGGGGGGGAAGGATAGAGGGAGGATAGAGAGGTGGGGGAGGAAAGATAGAGAGAGGGAGGAAGGATAGAGAGGGGGGAAGGGTAGAGGGAGGATAGAGATGTGGGAAGGATAGAGGGGGGATAGAGAGGGGGGAAGGATAGAGGGGGGATAGAGAGGGGGAAGGATAGAGGGGGGATAGAGGGGGGGTAGAGAGGGGGAGGAAGGATAGAGAGGGGGGAAGGTGGGATAGAGAGGGGGAGGAGGAAGGATAGAGAGGGGGAAGAGTAGAGGGAGGATAGAGAGAGGGGGGATGGATAGAGAGAGGGGGGATGGATAGAGAGAGGGGAGATGGATAGAGAGAGGGGGGATGGATAGAGAGGGGGGATAGAGTTTTAGGAAGATCAAAACCAGATATTTTAGCACAAGTTTATAATCCCTTCTATAATGCCTTCATTTCAAAGATTTCAAAGTAATATCATCCATTTATGGTTGATGTAGTGATTTAATTATTATGGATATCAACATCTGGTATGTAGGAAGATGTCTGTTTCTACCCTGAGAACCGGGTATGTGTGTCGTTTTAATAACTTAGTGTGTGTGCTCTGTTCCCTCACCCTATTGCACACGAGCAGGCGTACGCTGGGCCCGACCCGGTGAGTCAGCTGGACCAGGGCCATAAGGTCCTTGTAGCTCACCACATGATCTAAGGGGGGGGTCAAAGGTCAACATGATAAGCCATAGCCATATAATTTAGTCGAGTACACATTGACTGAATCTCATATTACCTGTTGGGCCACACCATAATACTGGATCATGTTCAGTAGGGCGCACCGTATAAAAACATTTCTCAACGGAAGAAAAGCATGTTCAGGAAGTACCTCACTGTTTGAAAACGTTTTCTCCCAGCTGAACATAACCCTGATTGATCTGTCCATATAGCTGAATGGGTAAAACAATAACCTGAAGTACACTGGAGAAACATTGATTTCCTGCCCTTTGCCCATACAAACCTCACTGCAGAACCGCCCTGACTCTCTCCAGCCATTCATTCAGTCATTTATTTATAGAGAGGAAGCCATTCTCTGCAGTCTACACTCCCTCCAACTTCAGCCGCACTCCCGCCAATCAATTAACCCTCAACGCTTCATTGATTGGCCACTAAATCAAACTCCAATGGAGTCATGGGAGTAGAGCCAGCCAATCAAAACTATGCAAGGGCTGAACACCACATCTACAAAGGTCTATAGGGACAGCTGGGTGAAGCGGTGTCAGTTCTCATTCTTTTTTATTGGCCAATGAAATGAAACCACTTCACCTGCGTTACTGTAGATATTGCTTGGGTAAAAAAAATATATATAGATGTTTTTTTTTTTTAAATCACAAAACACATTTGTATTGCCTTTTACTAATTTAATTTGTTTGCCGTTTTGTATGTATTTGTAAAGTTGCCAATGAATTACCCTTCGGACACAATAACTATTTGGGGCGGCAGGGTAGCCTAGTGGTTAGAGCGTTGGACTAGTAACAAACCTGTCCTTCTGCCCCTGAACAGGCAGTTAACTCACTGTTCCTAGGCAGTCAATGTAAATAAGAATTTGTTCTTAACCGACTTGCCTGGTTAAATAAAGATAAAATAAATAAAAACATGTTTTTATAGAATTGAAAAACCATGTTGATGATTGGCTGTTGAAGGAGCCGCCTCCAACCGTAGTGATCTAGTCCCCAGAAACATATCTGAATGGTGTGGTGGACACTGACAGGGTGAGAGAAGGGGTGGGAGGGACACCGTCACCCACCTGTGTGGAGCACCTGGTTGAGCAGGCTCTTGACGAGGGAGGGGGTGACGTGGAGGTCAGAGAAGAGCAGGGAGAGACCAGAGTATCCCACCTCCCTCAGCTTCAGCCTCTGCTTGTTCTTCTCATAGACACGGTCGCAGCGCAGCATGCGGTCAAACATCTGGACTCTCACACACGGCAAAGACCATTAAATGATGTTACATTAGCAGCATTCAATGTCTGAAAGAGAAGGGTCTTGAATACTACCTCGTGAAAGTATTGACTCATCTGCACAACATAACCTACTCCACATTTTCAAAGTAATTAAAAATTATTATTTTTTAAATCCAGAACATTTCTAGGCCAGTAAGTTCTCCGTGTCCAACACAAACTCGGAAGTCGTCAAAACCACAACACACTTGAACATTCCCGTGTGTGTGTGTGTGTGTGTGTGTGTGTGTTGGTACGTGTGAGGAGGTCCCTCACCTTGAAGACGAGCTCTCGGAGGCGGTCTGAGTGTTTGGTGTTGAGCAGCAGGGCGTAGCAGGAGTCGGCCGCCCCCGGCTCAAACAGAAGCAGGAAAAGCTGGTCCCTGGCAGCACTGGTCTGGAGCAGACTGAGCAGCAACTCTATCACTC